>NW_011494798.1:225547-274872 GCF_000754665.1 Bison bison bison | reverse complement strand
CTCGATGGACGTGAGTCTCAGTGAACTCCGGGAGTTGGCGATGGACAGGGAGGCCTGGCATGCTGCGATTCATGGGGTCACAAAGAGTCGGACACCACTGAGTGACTGAACTGAACTGAATGTTTTTATGTGTTTGAGAAGAATGTTTATTCTCCTATTATAAGTAAATGATTCCATACATACCTATTGATTTAAATTTATTGATTTTGTGGCTCAAGTCTTACAATTATATTTTATTTGTGTGACCTTTGACAGTATAAAAGAGTATATAAGCTCTTCATAATGGTGGTGTGCTTATTTATCCCTCTATAAATTTCTTACAAATATATTGAGGTGATTTTATTAGGTGCGTATTAGTTTAGAATTACAGTATCTTCCTGGTGAACTGAGCTTTTTAAGTTGAACTTTTAACATTGTGTGATTACCTTTTCTATTTCTACTTATGTTGGGGGTTTTAAGTTATTTTATGGTATTAATATAGTCAAACCATTTCTTCTTAACATCCCTTCATTTTTCACTTTCCCAAGTTACACTTTCCTCCTTATTCTTGGATTTTAACTTAAAAAAATTTTTTTTTAGTTTAAGGATAATTGCTTTACAGAATTATGTGGTTTTCTGTCATACATCAACAAAAATCAGCCATAAGTATAGCCATGTCCCCTCCCTCCCATCTCCCTCCCTACCCCACCCTTCAGCCTGTCACAGAGCCCCTGTTTGGGTTCCCTGAGTCATAGAGCAAATTCCTATTGGCTATCTGTTTTACACATGGTATTGTAAATTTCTATGTTACTCTTTCCATACATCTCCCCTTCTCCCTCCTCTCCTCCCACCTCGTCCATAGGTCTGTTCTCTATGTCTGTTTCTCCATTGCTGCACTAAAAATAAATTCATCAGTGACATCTCTTCAGATTCCATATATATGTGTCTGTATATGATATTTATATTTCTTTCTGACTTACTTCACTTCTGTATAATGGGCTCTAGCTTTGTCCACCTCCTTAGAACAGATTCAAATGCATTCCTTTTAATGACTGAGTGGTATTCCACTGTATATATGTACCACAGCTTCTTGATCCATCCATCCATCAATGGACATCTAGGTTGCTTCCTTGTTCTAGCTACTGTAAACAGTGCTGCAGTAAACAATGGGGTACATATGTCTTTTTCAATTTTCATTTCCTCAGGGTATAAGCCTAGGAGTGGGATTGCTGGGTCATATGGTGGTTTTACTCCTAACTTTTTAAGGCATCTCCATTACTGTCTTCCATAGTGGCTGTATCAGTTTACATTCCCACCAGCAATGCAAGAATGTTCTTTTTTCTCCACACCCTCTCCAGACTTTTTGATGAGGGCCATTCCGACTGGTGTGAGGCAGTATCTCATTGTAGTTTGACTTGTATTTCTCTTATAATGAGTGATATTGATAATCTTTTTATGTGCTTGTTAGCCATCTGTATGTCTGATTTGGAGAAATGTCTCATCAGGTCCCTTTCCCTCTTTTTGATTAGGTTGTTTGCTTTTCTGTTATTGAGTTGTATAAGCTGCTTGCCGATTTTGGAACTTAATTCTTTATCAGTTGTTTCCCTTGCTATTATTATCTCCCATTCTGAGGGTTGTCTTTTCACCTTGTTTGTAGTTTCCTTTGCTGTGCAAAAGCTTTTAAGTTTAATTAGGCCCTGCTTATTTATTTTTGTTTTTATTTCCATTACTATAGGAGGTGGGTCATAGAAGATCTTGCTTTGATTTATGTCATTAAGAGTTCTGCCTATGTTCTCCTCTAAGAGTTTAATAGTTTCTGGTCTTGCATTTAGGTCTTTAATTTATTTTGAGTTTATCTTTGTGTATGGCTTTAGGTAGTGATCTAACTTCATTCTTTTGCATGCAGCTGTCCAGTTTTCCCAGTACCATTTATTGAAGAGGTTGTCTTTGCCCCATTGTATATTCTTGCCTCCTTTGCCAAAAATAAGGTACCCATAGGTGCATGGGCTTATCTTTGGGTTCTCTATCTTGTTCCATTGGTCTATATTTCTGTTTTTGTGCCAGTACCATACTGTCTTGATGACTGTAGCTTTGTAGTATATCTGAAGTCAGGAAGGTTGATTCTTCCAGCTCCATTCTTCTTTCTCAAGACTGCTTTGGCTATTCAGGGTCTTTTGTGTTTCTGTATGAATTGTGAAAATATTCTTCTAGTTCTGTGAGAAAAAAAAACCATTGGTAATTTGATAGGGATTGTGTTGAACCTGTAGATTGCATTGGATTTTAACATTTAAGCCAGTTGAATAATTCTGTTTAGTGTGATTATTAATATATTTGAAATGTTTTATCAACATCTTTGTGTACTGTCACAACCTTTTCTATGCTTTCTCTTTACTCTTTTTTGGAATAGTTATTTTTGCTTGTTTTCCTGTTTTTTTTTTTTTTTCCTTCTACTGTTTGGAAGTTATATATTCTGTTTCTAGAATATTGAAATATTACCATGCAAAAGTTTAATATGTCAACCTACCACATGAATAATACAAGAATCTTATATAATTTTGACTATAATAAAACTAATGCCAATCTATTGGATAATTTTGCCCATATTTCCATTCTTTTTTATTTTAATCAGAAAAAAATGGACATTTTTATCATTTTATAAAATATTTGTTTATTCCTTTTTTCCTTTGTGCATCTATATTTTCTATTTAAAATCACTTTTCTTTTTAAAAAAATGTTGTAGAAACCATTTCCCTGAGTTCACAATTCTTAGCTGAAGTTTATTTTTCTGAACACTTTGAAGATATTATCCCACAGTCTTCTGATTTTAATATTGCTCTTGAGAGATCTTGTATCTGAATAAATGTTCCATCAGGTGATTTTTTCTCTCTGGCTGTTAAAAATAGTGCCTTTAGTTGAGAATATAACTTTTTTATTTACAAGTTGCTGCTGCTAAGTCACTTCAGTCATGTCAGACTCTGTGTGACCCCATAGATGGCAGCCCACCAGGCTCCGCCGTCCCTGGGATTCTCCAGGCAAGAACGCTGGAGTAAGTTGCCATTTCCTTCTCCAATGCATGAAAGTGAAAAGTGAAAGTGGAGTCGCTCAGTCGTGTCTGACTCTAGCGACCCCATGGACTACAGCCTACCAGGCTCCTCCATCCATGGGATTTTCCAGGCAAGAGTACTGGAGTTGGGTACCATTGCCTTCTCCGATTTACAAGTTAAAATATTATAAAATTTTAGAGATTCATCAAACAGACACTAATGGCACTTAAGAAGCATTTACTATTGGGGAATGTTGTCCATGTAGAAGGATCATTAAATGATATGATGACAGTCATTCAGACTGTTTCCCTCCTCCCCAAATGCCCTTTTATCTTTTATTGTTCTAAATTCTACTTTAGGTTAAAGTTGTGTTTTCATAAAATTTTATGTGGCAGAATCTTTATTTTCACTCAGATACTTTTAAAGTCATTCTCCAGAAAGGCCTTTCCTAATCACTTCATCTGAGTAATTATTCACTGATTACTCATTCTAATTTAGTTGGCCATTTATCACCATATACCCTAATTTAATTCTTTGAACTGTACTTACCACTATCTGATATTTTCTGTTTGCTGTCTTTTCACAGTAAAACATAAGACCTGTGAGGACCAAACTTTGTTACTCATCACTGCAGCCCTACAGTTTAGAAAAATATCTGGTACACAAGAAGTTTTAAATATATTTGCTAAATTTCTGAATGAAATACATGTAACATGTATATACTCTTGAAAGATATAATACTTAGAATACTTATCTACTACACTTAGTAAGTGAAGTGAAAGTCGCTCAGTCATGTCTGAACTTGGTGACCCCATGCACTGTAGCCTGCCAGGCTCCTCTGTCCCTGTCCATGGAATTCTTCAGGCAGGGATCCTGGAGTGGATGGCAGTTCCCTTCTCCAGGGGATCTTCCCAACCCAGTGATTGAACCTAGGTCTCCTGCATTGCAAGCAGATACTTTACTATCTGAGCCACTAGGGAAGCCCTGATACCTGTTAGTAGTTCATTTACCAAAATGAATGAACCCTTTAATTATTGTCTAAGATATGTTTTAGCAGCCAGAAGATGAGAAATATAGGGAGGAAGATATTAAAATACCACTGAAAGATCTGGCTTCCCTGCTTGCTCAGCGGTAAAGAATTTGCCTGCAATGCTGGAGCCACAGGAGATGTGGGTTGAATCCCTGGGTTGGGAAGATCCCTTGGAGGAGGAATTGACAACCCACTCCAAGTATTCTTGCCTAGAAAATGTCCCAAGGACAGATAAACGTGGTGGGCTACAGTCCAGGGTGTCTCAAAGTGTCGGACACAACTGAGCAACTGAGAATGAGCTATGATCTACTGGAAGATCACAAAATGGGGAACACTAAAACCAAAGTTGCCCAGATTCTCTCATGATGCTTTAATCTTTGGGAGGGAAAAGTGATTCTAAGAACAAGCTGTTAAAAAACTAGAAATTCATATCTTTCCATATTATGTTTAATGTAAAATTCCATCTCCTATTTTCTTGCTTTGTTATTATAGGGCTCTACTTTTTTAAACACTTATTTAATACTTAATTTTTATTTAATAATTAGTAAACTAAATTGTTACAACTCAGTGGTGAAAAGTGTGGCAAATGAGGAGTGGAAGTGAACCAGTGTTAGAAACCACTACTCTAGTTTGGGAGTAACAAGTAAATAGCTCTTACTACAACTGATACCCATGAAGTCATAACTAATCAACTGTGCACTCAGGCTTGATTAGTGGAGGAGAAGGGGATGACAGAGGATGAGATGGTTGGATGGAATCACCGACTCAACGGACTGAGTTTGAGTAAATTCCAGAATTGTTGATGAACAGGGAATCCTGGTGTGCTGCAGTTCTTGGGGTTGCAAAGAGTCAGACACAACTGAGTGACTGAACTGAACTGAAATAAAAGTGACCAGCAAGATACGAAGCTAGTTTTGATAGCCCATCATGGCAGTCAACACTGGAGTTGGAGAGATCAGGTAGCAAATCAGATCTATCTGATCACTGTCAGAATCAGCTGAGAAGGTGATTATTGAATACAGGAAGAAAAGAGTAATTTTGTCCCTCCTAGCTCTCTTGAGCTGTTGAGCCACTCCCCAGGGACTCATTAAACCAGCAGAGAGGGATTTGAAAGAGAAATGGATTCCACACATTCTGCCATTTCCTTATGGTTATTGGGATCCTATTTACCTTTCAGACTGGGAGGCCTTGGCAAACATCTGTTACATTCATATTTTAAGAACTTCTACTCTTTTTAATAATACATAATGATTCAAACAGCTGGAGTTCCTTCCTTTCAATAAAACCCACATTCATTTTTGGTCTCTTCTTCCTTTACTAATTGTCTCATTATTTGATGAGAAGTGTCATTAGTGGGTTGAAAAAAGACATCATCCATTTTGCAGCTGTTTGCCTAATCTCTTCTCAGTGATGTTTGTTGACCAAGAAACATATCAACCAAGAGGGCTGTCCAACAGAGCATAAAACTTATCCACTGAACTCTAAATAATTAAACTCATTTTGGGAAAAGACAATCTTTTTCTAATGCAATAAACCTACAGTTAAAACTTTTCTGTTTTATTGAGATATAATTGACATTCAGCACTGTGTAAGGTGTTCAGCATAATGATTAGACTTTATATGTTGTTACATAATTACCACAAAATTTAGTTAACATCATCATCTCATACATTAGATACCAAAAAAAAAAAAATAATAATAATAAAGATTTTTCTTTCCTTATGCTGAGAACTGTTAAGTTAGCACTGCTATATGGTATGTTAGAAGGATATTAAGTATAATCATCACATTATACCCCTAGTGAAGTGCAAGTCACTCAGTCATGTCTGACTCTTTGCAATCCCATGGACTATACAGTCCATGGAATTCTCTAGGCCAAAATACTGGAGTGGGTAGCCTTTCCCTTCTCAAGAGGATCTTCCCAAATCTGGGATCAAACCCAGGTCTCCCACATTGCAGGCTAATTCTTTACCAGTTGAGCTACCAGGGAGCTACTATATCCCTCCTAGTACTTATTTTATAACTGGAAGTTTGTAGCTTTTGACCACCTTTGCTCAATTCTCCCCTCCTTCCAATTCCCACTTCAACTATCCACAAATCAGATCATTTTTTCGGATCAGTTTGGGATTAAAAATTTTTTTTTAGATTCTACCTGTGAGATCAAACAGTGTGCCTTTCCCTCTCTGACTTATTTTACTTATCATAATGCCCTCAAGGTCAAACCATGTTTCTGCAAATGGCAGGGTCGTCTTCTTTTTGTGGCTTAATAATATTCTATCACATATATATACATATATGCACATACACCACAAATTCTTCATCCATTCATCCATCATCAGGCCCTTAGGTTGCTTCCGTGTCTTGGCTATTATAAATAACACTGCTATGAACATAGGGATGTAGATAATCTGTTCAACAAAGTTTTAATTTCCTTCAGGTGTATTCTCAGAAGTAGAATTGCTGGAACATATGAAAGTTTCTATTTTAAATTTTTTGAAGAATATCCATACTGTTTTTCATAGTGGCTGCACCAATTTACATTCTTGATGACAATACACAAGTCTTCCCTTTTCTCTCTTTCCTCACTTACACTTGTTATCCCTTGTCTTTTTAATGCTGAGCATTCTAATAGACCAGAGATGATATTTCATTGTAGCTTTTGATTTACATTTCCTTTTTGATTAGTGATGTTGAATACCTTTTCATGTACCTTCTGGCCATCTGAATTTATCTTCTTTGTAAAAATGTCTGTTCAGGTCTTTTGCCCATTTTTTTTAATTTGACTTTTCATTTTTGCTATTTAGTTCTCTGAGTTCATAATATTTTGGCTCTTAACTCCTTATCAGATAAATGATTTGCAAATGTTTTTCCATAATGTAGGGTGTCTTTTCATTTTATGTTTTTTTGCGTTTTATTTTTCTATTTAGAAAGAAGCTTTTTAGTTTGTAATCACACCCGTTCGTTTTCCATTTTGTTGCTTCTGCTTTAAGTGGCAAATTAAAAAATATATATCATTACTAAGACCCATATGCAGAACCTTTGTCATGTGTTTTCGTCTAGGGATTTGTGATTTCTGGTTTTATATTTAAATCTTTGCTTCCATGCATGCTAAGGCACTACTATTTCAAATTAATTTTGTGAGTGTTAAGGATCTAGACATTATTTGAGGAAAGAAAAAGATGGTGGAGGAGTAGGTGGATGTGAAGTACGTCTCTCTCCATGGATACATCAGGAATACACAGAAGTGCAACCAGAACACCAGCTGAGTGGACAGGAGTACCTGACCACTGGAACATAATATGTAGAACCACGCAAAACTCAGTAGGACGAAGGAACTAGGGGGGAAAACAGGAGTGTTAGTAGTACTGGACCTGCCCTCAGCAGATGGTGGAAATGAAGCAGGGATCTCATCCCCACAGTGGGGCAGTTGTCTGAGTCAAAGGAGAAACATTTAAGGCTGAGAGTGAAACAGCTGATCTGTGGCAGCCTAAATGGAATGAGAATCGGACAGTCCTTGCCACAGCCATACATACCCGAGATAGGAATGCTGGTCCCCTGGAAGGAACAGTGGCTGAGATGTGGAGTTTAGGGATTGTGGAGCAATCCCAGGGCAAGGGCTACTGTTGACTGTGGAGAGACAGATTGAGAGGATGTGAGGGAGGAGATTGTGGTGGGAAATGCCTATGGAGGAAAGCCTGGCAGCCACGGAAGCAAGGCGATACTACTGAGTCACACACAGAGGGTGGAGCCATCACCATAACCTCCCTCTCCCTGCATGCCATCATCCGCAGCTGAATAATAGAGAGGCTGGCCCATCAAATGCCTGACACACTGAGCTACAGAGTAGGACCCCACCCAGGGTGCCCCTTTAAGTACCTGACATGCCGATATACAGAGCAGAACCTCAGACAGGGGGGCCGCTCCTGATGTACCAAACAAAAGAGAAGAACCCCAGGCAAGGGAGTCCTTAAGTGCGGGAACAGGCGGGGCTGCAGAGGAAGACTGGCCAAAGAGGCCTTTTTATCGCCAGCTACAAGAGGCTTGAAAAAACGACTCTGATAGGGCATAACTCCTGCAGTGGAGGCAGTCTGTGTCCCTGCACACTCGGTGCGACCAGGGTCCCCGCAAGCCAAGCAGCTGTGCCACCTTCCTGCTCAACTCTCACTGGGGCAGATCTGCCACAGGCAAAAAAAAAAGTCTTGGATCTGTGTGCACAGGGTTGCTTCAATCGTAGTACCAAACCCTTTTCAAACCCTGTAGACTGTGCCCTGCCAGGCTTCTCTGTCAGGGGGTTCTCCAGGCAAGAATACTGGAACGTATTGGCCAATACTGGTTGCCATTCTCTTCTAGAGCACTATATTTCCTGCTGCCCTAGCTGCCAACACCCTTGAGTACCTGGTGCTGCCAGAACCCCTGCAACCCAAGCAGCTGTACCATGTCCACAGCTGGCCCTCACAGGGGCAAACTCAAGCCCTCCAAGGCAGCCTCAGGAGCAAACCCCAGTGGACGACCCACATGTAGAGGTAGAAATAAAAACCCAATTGAAACCCAGGGGCAGTGTGGCTAAGGAAGACTCAAAACCTTCCCACCAGCTGTACAAGCTGCAGATTAAATCCACGCAATCAACTAAGCAAACTCTTTGTGTCTATGGAATATATAAAAGGCCATTGAGAGCTCCCCCAAAAGAAAATGCACTAGCTCTGATAGCTGTGGACATTGGAGGTAAGAACACACAGGAGTAGAACCAAATTAGAATCTGAGCAGCAGAGTTGGAAGGTATCTTGGGGAGGTAAGGTGGACTGTGACTCCCAGTGAGTGAAAGGACTCTGACAGCAGTGACTCAAGAAAAACATTTATTACTCATTTTTTGACATGTTCTGTAGATTCTTTTACATTTTTTTTCTTTTTTCCCCTCTGTTATAGTTGTTGATTTTATTGGCACTAAGAAATCCAATTAAGCTTTTGAGATTCTTTTTTTCTCAGTCACATTTTTTATTGTTATAAACCCCTGCCTCTATGTTGGGCTTTTGCCGTTCTGTGGAGTTTTCTCTTTTTATTTTCTTTTCTCTTTTTTTTAATTGCAATTTAATTTTTTAAACCTATTATTTTTCTACATTTAGTCTTTTGTTTGCTTTTCCTACTGTTCTTTTCCACTTGCAGTTAATCTTTAACATATATAAATCCTCTTTATCTACCTCTATTTAATTTTGCTTATCTATTCTTTCTTTTCTTTCTCTCCTTTCCTCTCAACATTTGTTAGTTTTATTTTCATTGCTTTATTCCCCAATTGGCACCTTGCTTTAGTTTTGTTTTCCAGTTTGTGCTTTAATTAGTTTTGTTCTGGTAGATATGATTTTTGGTTTCCTTTGTTTGTCAGGTCAATATATTGTACTTTATTTTTGTTGGGCTGTTTTGGTTTTGCTTATGGGTGTATATGTGTATATTTAGCCACACTTTCTATTGTTGTTATAAACCTCTGCCTGTACATTGAGCTTTTGCAGTTGTGCAGAGTTTTCCTTATTTTCCCTTTTTTTCTTTCTTCTCCTGTATTTTTTCTTTTCTCTTTTTTAAAATTTTAATTTTTAATTTTTTAACCTATTATATTTTTTCTACATTTATTCCTTTGTTTGCCTTTCCTACTGTTCTTTTCCCCTTGCAGTTAATCTTTAATGTATATAACACTTCATCTACCTCTATTTAACTTTGCATATCCTTTCTTTTCTTTCTCTCCTTTCCTCTCAACACATTTGTTAGTTTTGTTTTCATTGCTTTATTCCCCACTTGGCACCTTGCTTTTGTTTTGTTTTCCAATTTGCGCTTAAGTTAGTTTTGTTATTAACTGATAAATATAATTTTTTTTTAATTTCCTTTGTTCGCCAGATCTATCTACTGTACTTTATTTTTGTTGGACTGTTTTCACTTTGCTTGTGGGTGTATATATATATGTGTGTGTGTGTGTGTTTCATTGTTTTAATTATTACTTGCCTGATTTTGTAACTGCCATTGGCTTGGGATTCATCTTTGGTTTCTCGTTCTTTGAGATTTGTTTTAATCTCATCTAATGCCATAACAAACCACAAGATTCTTGTGGAATCTTCATTCCTAACAAGAGATCAAGCCCTGAGCCTTTGGAGTGGGAGCACTGACTCCAAGACCCTGGGCTACCAGAGAACTAATACTAGAGAGTATCAAATAGTGAGAACTCACACAAAGGAAACTACTTGAATACAAGCCCCGGCATCACCCAACCACCAGTAGCACCCTGTGCAGGACACTTCATCTAAACAACAAGCAAAACAAAAATACAAACCCAGTCATCAGCAGACAGGAGTACCACCTCACTTAGCCTTGGCCAACAGAGTAAAAACAAACAAACAAACACTCAGCCCAAATCTCATGCTATATGATGCTCACACAAACCACTGGACCAACCTTAGGAGGGCAGAAACCAAAAGGAAGAAAGAATTCAATCTTATTCAAGGAAAGAATTCAACTTTCCTTGAAGCCTGAGAAAAAGAAACCTCAAACACAATAACTTTAAAAAAAATTTTAAAGGCAGAGAAATACTGCACAAATGAAGGAATAAACTAGAAGCACAGAAGTCCAAATAAATGAAGAAGAAATAGGAAAACTACCTGAAAAAGAATTCAGAATAATGATAGTAAAGTGAAGTGAAGTTGCTCAGTCATGTCTGACTCTTTGTGACCCGTGGACTGTAGCCCACCAAGCTCCTCCGTCCATGGGATTCTCCAGGCAAGAATACTGGAGTGGGTTGCCATTTCCTTCTCCAATGATAGTAAAGATTACCAAAAGCCTTGAAAACAAAATGGAGAAAATGCAAGAATCAATTAACAAAGACCTAGATGAATTAAATAATAAACATACAGAGGCAACACAATTACTTAAATTAAAAATACTCTAGAAGGAATCAACAGCAGAATATCTGAAGCAGAATGAGTCAGTGAGCTGGAAGATAAAATGGTGGAAATAACTTCTGAAGAGCAGAATAAAGTAAAAAGAATGAAAAGAGCTGTCTCTGAGGACCATATCAAATGCACCAACATTCAAATTATAGGGGTCCCAGAAGAAGAAGAGAAAAATAAATGGTATGAGAAAATTTTTGAAGAGATTATAGTTGAAAATTTCCCCAACATGGAGAAGGAAATAGTCAATCCAAGTCCAAGAGGCACAAAGAGTCCCAAACAGGATAAACCCAAGGAGAAACACACCAAGACACATACTAATCAAACTAACAAAGACTAAACACAAAGAATATTACAAGCAGCAAGGGAGAAGCAACACGTAACATACAAAGGAAACCCCATACGTTTAACAGCTGTTCTTTCGGCAGAAACTCTGCAGGCCAGAAGGGAATGGCAGGATATATTTGAAGTACTGAAAGGGAGAAATCCACAACCAAGATCACTGTGCCCATCAAGGATCTCATTCAAAATTGATGTAGAAATAAAAAGCTTTTCAGACAAGCAAAAATTAAGAGAATTCAGTACCCCCAAACCAGCTTTACAACAAATATTAAAGGGACTTATAGGCAAGAAATGCAGCAGAAGAAAAAAGATCTACAAAATCAACCCCAATTAAGAAAATAGCAATAGGAACATATATTTCAATAATTACTTTAAGTGTAAATGGATAAATGCTCCAACCAAAAGACATAGACTGACTGAATGGATACAAAAACAAGACCCATATATATGCTGTCTATAAGAAACCCACTTCAGACCTCAAGACACATATAGACTGAAAGTGAGAGAATGGAAAGGTATATTCCATGCAAATGGGAAGCAAAAGAAAGCTGGAGTAGCAATCCTCATATCAGACAAAATAGACCTTAAAATAAAGAATATTACAAGAAATAAGGAAGGACACTACATAATGATCAAGAGATCGATCCAAGAGGAAGACATAACAATTGTAAATATCTATGCACCCAACATAGGATCACCTCAATACATAAGACAAACACTAGCAGACATAAAAGCAGAAATTGACAGTAACACAATAATAGTTGGAGATTTTAATACCCCACT
This sequence comes from Bison bison bison, assembly GCF_000754665.1. Taxonomy (NCBI): domain Eukaryota; kingdom Metazoa; phylum Chordata; class Mammalia; order Artiodactyla; family Bovidae; genus Bison; species Bison bison. The sequence goes on along the minus strand of NW_011494798.1, from coordinate 262,771 downwards.
CACACCAATGGACAGATCATCAAAACAGAAAATTAATAAGGAAACATAAATCTTAAATGATACATTAGATGAGATGGATCTCATTGATATCTTCAGGACATTCCATCCAAATGCAGAAGAATACATCTTCTTCTCAAGTGCATATGGAACATTCTCCAGGATAGACCACATCTTGGGTCACATATCAAACCTCAGTAAATTGAAGAAAATTGAAATCATATCAAGCATCTTCTCTGACCACAATGCTATGAGACTAGATGTCAATTACAAGGAAAAAAAGTGTAAGAAACACAAACATATGGGGACTAAACAACAAGTTTCTAAATAACCAAAAGGTTACTGAAAAAATCAAAACTGAAATCAAAAACTTTCTAGAAACAAATGACAATGAAAACATGACAACTCAAAACCTATGGGATGCAGTGAAAGCAGTTCTTAAGAGCAAAGTTTAAAGCAATACACTCCTACTTCAAGAAACAAGAAAAACATTGAATAGACAACTTTACACATAAAACAACTGGAAAAGAACAACAACAACAACCAAAAAAAAAAAAAAAAAACCCACCAAAATTAGTAGAAGGAAAGAAGTCATAAAGATCTGAGCAAAAATAAATGAAAAAGAAATGAAAGAAACAATAGTAAAGACTAATAAAACTAAAAGCTGGCTCTTTCTTTGAGAAGATAAACTAAATTGACAAACCTTTAGCCAAACTCATCAAGAAAAAAAAAGAAGAATTAGAAATGAAAAAGGAAAAGTTACATAAGACAATGAAGAAATACAAAGGATTATAGGAGACTGTTATAAACAACTATATGGCAATAAAATGGATAATCTGGAAGAATGGACAGATTCTTGGAAAATTCAATCTTCCAAGACTAAACCAGGAAGAAATAGAAACTATGAACAACCCAGTTACAAGCACTGAAACTGAAGCTGTGATCAAAAATCTCCCAAAAAACAAAAGCCCAGGGCCAGATGGCTTCACAGGAGAATTCTATCAAATATTTAAGTTAAGTTAAGTCACTCAGTCGTGTCCGACTCTTTGCGACCCTGTGGACTGTAGCCCACCAGGCTCCTCCATCCACGGAATTCTCCAGGCAAGAATACTGGAGTGGTTTGCCATTTCCTTCTCCAGGGGATCTTTCCAACCCAGGGATCGAACCCAGGTCTCCTTCATTGCAGGCAGACACTTTAACCTCTAAGCCACCAGGAAAGCCCCATCAAATATTTAGATAAGAGCTAATGCTTATCCTTCTAAAACTCTCAGAAAATTGCAGAGGAAGGAACTCTTCCAAATTCGTTCTATGAGGCCACCATCACCCTGATACCAAAACCAAACAAAGACAATCCAAAAAAAAAAAAAAAAAAAAACCTACAGACCAATAACACTGATGAACATAGATGCAAAATTCCTCAACAAAATTTTAGCAAACAGAAATCAGCAATACATCAAAAAGCTCATACACCATAATCAAGTTGGGTTTATTCTAGGGATGTAAGGATTCTTCAATATATGCAAATCAATCAATGTGATACACTATATTAACAAATTGAAAGATAAAAACCATATGATCTCAATAGATGCAGAAAAAGCCTTTGACAAAAGTCAGCACCCTTATATGATTAAAACTCTTCAAGAAATGGGGATAGAAGGAACCTACCTCAGCTTAGTAAAGGCCATATAAGCCTATGGCAAGCATTATTCTCAATGGTGAAAACCTGAAAGCATTCCCCCTAAGATCAGGAACAAGACAAGGGTGTCCACTTTCATCACTATTCAACATAGTTCTGGAAGTCCTAGCTACAGCAGTCAGAGAAGAAAAAGGAAAAGAATCCAGATCAGAAAAGAAGTAAAGCTCTCACTGTTTGCAGAAGACATGATACTCTACATGAAAAGAAAAGAAAGTGAAAGTGAACTTGCTCAGTCATGTCCAACTCTTTGTGACCCCGTGGGCTGTAGCCCTACTAGGCTCCTCCATCCATGGGATTCTCCAGGCAAGAGTACTGGAGTGGTTTGCCATTTCCTTCTCCAGGGGATCTTCCCGACCCAGGGATCGAACCCGGGTCTCCACATTGTAGACAAATGCTTTACCGTCTGAGACACCAAGGAAGTCCAGGATAACTCTACATAGAGAACCCTAAAAATAGTATCAGAAAATTACTAGAGCTAATCAGTGACTGCAGCCATGAAATTAAAAGACTCTTATTCCTTGGAAGGAAAGTTATGACCAACCTAGATAGCACATTCAAAAGCAGAGATATTACTTTGCCAACAAATGTCCATCTAGTCAAGGCTGTGGTTTTTCCAGTGGTCATGTATGGATGTGAGAGTTGGACTGTGAAGAAGGCTGAGTGCCGAAGAATTGATGCTTTTGAACTGTGGTGTTGGAGAAGACTCTTGAGAGTCCCTTGGACTGCAACCAGTCCATTCTGAAGGAGATCAGCCCTGGGATTTCTTTGGAAGGAATGATGCTAAAGCTGAAACTCCAGTACTTTGGCCACCTCATGCGAAGAGTTGACTCACTGGAAAAGACTCTGATGCTGGGAGGGATTGGGGGCAGGAGGAGAAGGGGACGCCAGAGGATGAAATGGCTGAATGGCATCACTGACTCGATGGACGTGAGTCTGAGTGAACTCCGGGAGTTGGTGATAGACAGGGAGGCCTGGCGTGCTGCGATTCATGGTGTCGCAAAGAGTCAGACATGACTGAGTGACTGAACTGAACTGAATCAGTGGACTTAGCAAAGATGCAGGATACAAAATCAATGCACAGAAATCACGTGTGTTTCTACATACTAACAATGAAAAATCAGAAAGAGAAATTAAGGAATGCCATCCACCATTGCAACAAAAATAATTGAATATCTAGGAATAAGCTTACCTAAGGTTACAAAAGAACTGTACACAGAAAATTATAAGACACTAATGAAAGAAATCAAAGATGACATAAACAGATGGAGAGAGATTCCATGTTCCTGGGTAGGAAGAATCAATACTATGAAAATGACTATACTACCAAATGCAATCTACAGATTCAATGAGATCCCTATCAAATTACCAATGGCATTTTTCAGAGAACTAGAACAAAAAATTGCACAATTCATATGGAAACACGAACGACCCTGAATAGCCAAAGCAGTCTTGAGAAATAAGAATGGAGCTGGAGGAATCAACCTTCCTGACTTTAGATTAGACTACAAAGCTACAGTCATCAAGACAATATGGTACTGGCACAGAAACAGAAATATAGACCAATGGAACAAGATAGAAAGCCCAGAAATAAATCCGTGCACCTATGGATACCTTATTTTTGGCAAAGGAAGCAAGACTATCAGTTCAGTCACTCAGTCGTGACATAAATCAAAGCAAGATCCTCTGTGACCCACCTCCTATAGTAATGGAAATAAAAACAAAAGTAAACAAGTGGGACCTGATTAAACTTAAGAGCTTTTGCACAGCAAAAGAAACTATAAGCAAGATGAAAAGACAGCCCTCAGAATGGAAGAAAATAATAGCAAATGAAACAAGGACAAAGGATTACTTTCCAAAATATACAAAGAGCTCATTCAACTCAATACCAGAAAAACAAACAACCCAATCAAAAAGTGGAAAAATGACCTAAAGAGACATTTCTTCAGATAAGACATACAGATAGCTAACAAGCACATAAAAAGATGCTCAACATCCCTCATTATTAGAGAAATGCAAATCAAAACCACAATGAGATATCACCTTACACCAGTCAGAATGGCCCTCATCAAAAAGTATACCACAAACAATAAATGCTGGAGAGGGTGTAAAGAAAAAGAAATGCTCTTACACTTTTCGTGGGAATGTAAATTGATATAGCCACTATGGTATGGAGATTCCTTTAAAAACTAGGAATAAAACCACCATATACCCAGCAATCCCACTCCTAGCCATATATCCTGAGGAAACCAAAATTGAAAAAGACACACGTATCCCATTGTTCATTGCAGCACTATTTACAATAGCCAGAACATGGAAGCAACCTAGGTGTCCATCAACAGATGAAAGGATAAAGAAGTTGTGGTACATATACAAAATGGAATATTACTCAGCCATAAAAAGGAACACATTGGAGTCAGTTCTAATGAGGTGGATGAACCTAGAACCTATTATTCAAAGTAAAGTGAGTCAGAAAAAGAAAGATAATGCTGTATTCCAACACATATATACAGAAGCTAAAAAAATGGTACTGAAAAGTTTATTTACAAGGTAACAATAGAGAAACAGATACAGAGAATAAACTTATGGACAGGAGGAGAGGGGAGGGGAGAGGGTGAGATGTATGGAAAGAGTAACATGGAAACTTACATTACCATATGTAAAATAGATAGCCAACAGGAATTTGCTGTATGGCTCAGGAAACTCAAACAAGGGCACTGTATCAACCAAGAGAGGTGGGATGGGGAGGAAGACGGGAGGGAAGTTCAAAAGGGAGGGGATATACGTATACCTATGGCTGATTCATGTTGAGGTTTGACAGAAAACAGCAAAATTCTGTAAAGCATTATCCTTCAATAAAAAATTTTAAAAAGATATGGGTCTAGTTCATTTAATTATACTTTAAAGCAATATTTATCAGGATACAAGAATTCAGCATATAATAAGATATCAAAAATTGTGTTTTAAAGGACCTCCATAATATTAAGATGATATTTGTATGAATTCACAAATTCTAGAATGATATTTACACCTTGCTGACTGTGATGGTTCTCCTCTCATCCTCTGTGAATGTGTACTAGACATAGCCCCTGACTTTTCATTTTCCCTTATTGCAAAGCAATTACACATCTGAGGAGCAGTCAACAGCCAAGGTCCCTGAAAACCCATTTAACCATCATGACTTGTAGTCCATTTTAGCACTGTTTACCCTTCACCTCTAAAATAACCTAACAGTCCATCCTATCACCATCACTCTGATATCCTATTGTTCCCATTCACTGGTATGTCTTCCTAATATTATACTGAGATGCAACAGGCCAACAAAATGCCTTTACAGCAACATAACTGCATTCCTATGCTTCAGAGTCTTCAGTGTGAATGCACATCATTTTCTCTGAGTTCTGTGGATGCTAGACTTGCAAAACTCAGAGAACACTCTGTTAGATAACATATGTGGTATTTTCTAACATCTTTAGGAAAACGTGATACACAAAAGGTCAAGAAATATAAGAAAAGGGGAATTATAAGGATGTTGCTTAATACATATATTAATATGTGGATAAAGTGGTAATCCTTGCTACGTACTCACATACCGCCAATGCAATTTGGTGTTTAAAATTAGGGATTATAGAAGAAGATTGATAGTGCTATTGACTTAAAATTCATCTATAAAAAGATATTCTACTTAGTGATATTTTTCTCCTTGTGCAGTAATAATCATTTTGAGAGAGATCATTTTTCTTCTCCTGAGTTGACCTGCAAATGTTTGGTTTGGTAGGCCACTAAAGCCATAAAGTGCACTCCTCTTAGTGGGTTTAGTTAATGGGGATTGAATCTTTGAGCAAGAAAATGATAAAATTCAACCTTAGTGAGCAGATCAGAAAATACAAAGAGTTGATATTGTGCAGAGCACGACTAAAGCTTTGTTATCTTTGACCATGAAAGACCATGATTAAGTAAACCTCAACCACCACGCAGTGTACTACTCAAATAGTTCATTTTCAGTCCTCGTTGTTACCAGCAAATTCCTCTTCAAACAGCCCCACATTCTAACTTTGACCAGCTGGATCTTAAGAACATTTTTATATTTCCAAATGGGAGAGAATATAAATTCTACTTTTGTTACTCAGCTTTTTAAGTGAGAGTAAAAGTACCTAAAGTAGTTGTTTCACTAAACTCAAATCTACCACTTCACTGGGAAAAAACCTATCTATTAAGACCAGAATTCGACTTGCAAGAACTACAAAGCAAAAGAAGCTATACTTAGAGCATGTATAAAAATACCTCAGCTAAAAATTAATTCTGGTCAACCATAAATGACGCTCTTTCTTTAGGTGATCTACTTAAACCATAGCAAACAAAATGCATAGGAGTCTTTTTTAGATACCCCATAGATAACTGACAGCAAAAGGAAGTAATAGACTTTAAACGCAAATACCAGAACCATATAGACCTTCTTTCTTCCTGACATGGCCTGAGATATGGTCAGGCTTCAAAACGTGGAGCTTTGAGAAATTTGGATGTGATTCTTGCAGGAGGAAATCAATCAAATTAGGAAAAGGACAAGATATCATTTAAGTACCAGATAGGTGAAAACTCTCTGGCTCTAGCAGAAGACACACTCAGAGGGGCTGAGGGGAGACAGATACAATTATGATACTATGGAGATGTGCCAGGTTACAACTGGTGGTAGTATAGATAGGGCTACAGCAGTGGAAATGGTGAGAGGTGATTAGATTTGGGATACATTGAGGAGAGAGGACTGAGGAGATGTTGATCAATAGGCTGTGGGTTGTGAGAAAGAGACCAGAGTTGAGGACAATGGTTAGGTCTGAGATAGAAGTATCTAGGTGGCTGGCAGCGACATTCATTGAGTAGGACAGTTCTGATAAGAGGAGTGGTTTTTAGGGATTCAATTCTGAACATGTTAAGTTTTGAGATGAATTTAAGAAATGTAAGCAGGAATGCTGATTTAACAGTTTGATTTATGAATCGGAATCTCAAGGAAAGGTAAGGTTTGTTGTTGATGTTCAGTCACTAAGTCGTGTCCAACTCTTTGCGACCCAATGGACTGCAGCACTCCAGGCTTCCCTGTCCTTTACTATCTCCAGGAGTTACCTCAAATTCATGTTCATTGAGTAGGTGATGCCATCCAACCATCTTATCCTCTATTGTCCCCTTCTCCTCCTGCCCTCAATCTTTCCCAGCATCAGGGTCTTTCCCAACCAGTCAGTTCTTTACATCAGGGGGCCAAAGAATTGGAGCTTCAGCTTCTGCATCAGTCCTTCCAGTGAATATTCAGAGTTAATTTCCTTTAGGATTGATTGGTTTGATCTCCTTGCTGTCCAAGGGACTCTCAAGAGTCTTCTCCAGCACCACAGTTCAAAAGCATCAATTCTTTGGCACACAGCCTTCTTTATGGTCCAATTCTCACATCTGTACATGACTATTGGAAAAACCTTAGCTTTGACTATATGGAACTTTGTTGGCAAAGTGATGTCTCTGCTTCTTAATATACTGTCTAGATACTGTCTAGATTTGTCAGAGCTTTCCTCCCAAGAAGCAAGCATCTTTTAATTTCATGGTTGCAGCCACCATCTGCAGTGACTTTGGAGCCCAAGAAAATAAAGTTAGAGATGTGAATTTAAGAATGGTGCTGGTTGAGTTCTCCAGGAAGCAGATTCTTAGGTTTAGTATGTACAAGGTTATCATGAATGCTTTCCAATCAACTCCTGTACAAGGGAAAAGTCTTGGGCAGAAAAAGAGGTTGAACTAAAATTTAAGATTATCAGAAGAGTCCTGAGAATTGAATGATCCTCCAGGCTCCTCAGTCCTGGATTCTATAATCAGAAAGACCAAAATACTGCCTCCTAGTAGGTCCTTTGATTTTCTAAATTCATGGCAAACAAATAACTCTTGTATCCTTTTTCTGGTATCCCTGAGCAGAGAGTTTAAAAGTGGGGGAAATTTTCTTGGCACGTGTAGTTTTAAAAAGTAAAAATTTCAAAATATTTTCAATTTTTGTATTTCATGTATAATAGAAATGGGTATCATTTATAAAGAAATCATAGGGGGAAAAATTGACAAAAGCAATGCATTTTGTCCTAGCAGCACTCAATTCTGTAAAACATCAGTGTCCCCCTTTTTGCCTTTCTTAACACCTAGAATGAAAGAATTTGTCTACAGCCACAATAATCCCCATCTCAGCCTACACAGCTACTCCTGCAAAGGATGTTACTGAGTTTCCTTTTTTTCCATTTCTATCATTCTCTTTGAACACCTACATCTCATTTGTATTGCTTTCCAGATTCGCTAATCTTCTTGCCAGACAATAGCTAGACTTGTTGTCCCAATAATGTGTCATACCAATCACAATAAAACCAAACCCAGCATTATGTCAAGCTTTAAGGCAAAACCATCATTCCCCTTTTGGAGGTCAGAGAGTCAATTTTAAGCCTGTCCTAGAGGGTTTCGAACCACAGTCACGGGGGGCTGGTTCTCCTAACTTACCATGTCCACCGTTAATGGAGTGCTGCAGCAGCTAAAGCTATGGCTTGAGTACTCAGTAATAAACACAAGAGGCCAATTTATCTACCGGGGTTTCAATATTATTCCACAAGTTTTAAAAGGAGGACTTCAGAAAAAACACAATGTCAAAAACAGACCACGAGGATTCCATCCATGCTTGTGGATTTCTGCAGCAGCATGCATGAGATGGAAGATACTTTTAAATGGAATTTAAAATACCTAGTTAAAATAAAATTCCAAAGTGATAGGATTTGGGCCTGATTATTAAAATAAACTTTAAAAAATAATATCACATTCATATACACTCCCTTTAAATAATAAAACTCCTAGATTACTAGAAGCCAGATAAATTTCAAGAGATCTGTTTTTACATTAATTTTATTCATTGTCTCTTCTCATACATGTTTCTTTTCTGACTTTGTATTTTATGGTAATGCTCTCCCATGGAACTGGGAATTCTGGTTCAAAACCCAGGTGTCCTCTTTGGCTGTTATCCCTTCCCCCTAGTCCTGTTGTTTAACTTGAACCTGCCTGTGGTACCTAGGCTCCAAAGATGCCTACAAACACAACTACCGCTCCAGCAACATTCATGCCCCTCCTCCCTTGAATCTGGACTGAGCCTCATTGCTTTGACTGGAGAAAGCAGAGGCAGTGACATTACATAAGCTCCAAGGGCAAGCAATAAGAATGCCTGGCAATTCCTCCTTTCATGAGATTTTTGGGATCCTTAGCAGTTATGGAAGAGGTCCAGCTTCCTGCTGGAGAGACACATAGAAGGCATGGAGAGCAAAGATCCTGAGACGAACTCTAGCCCAGATGTTAGGTGAGCCTCCAGATGACTCAAGCATCTGTCTAAATACAGCCTCACAAGAAACCCCAAGCAAGACTAGCTGAAGAACTGCCGGCTTGAGTCTCATCCATCAACACACAGAACCAGCAGGGACAACAGAATGGTTTTAATATCCAACATGAGCAAAATGGTGACTGGTAGTCACTTTCTTATACTATGAAAGAGAGAAAAAGTCTGTGGTATTTTCATGGATGGTAGTTTGATACTGTCTTTCAGAATTTTTAAATAAATATAACTGAGCAGACACAGAATGCTAGGAATTTACTCTAAAGATGCATTCTTTCCTTTTTGGGGAGCAATCAGATCTTACCATGAGATCTACTATCAACAAATTTAAAGTGTATAATACAATATTGTCAACTGTAAGTACAGTGTTGTACAGTGTATCTCTAGAACTTATTCATCTTGCTTAACTGAAACTTTTGCCCATTGATTAACAACTCTCCATTTCTCCCTACCCCCAGCCTCTGGTACCAACCACTCCATTCCTTCATTGTTTGAATTTGCCCGTTTTAGACATCTCATGTTAAGTGTAATTATACAGTATATTTCCTTCTGTGGCTGGCTTAGCAGAACGTCCTCAGGTTTCATCCATTTTGTCAGATATTGCAGACTTTTTTTTTAGGGCTGAACAATATTCCTTTATATGTATATAGTACATTATCTTTATTCATCCATCAATGGACATTTTGTTTGTTTCCACACCTTGGCTATCATAAATGGTGCTGCAATGAACTGCTAATATCTCTTTGAGATCCTGAATCCAATTCTTTTGAAAAAAATACTTATTACAGACAGAAAAAACTCAGACCTACAAGTGGCCACTCTCTCACTTAATGGAGAAACTATCTCAAGTACATCCAAACATTCATCCTGGCTTACCAGCTGTTTCCTAAGAGACACTGTGAATTCAATTTTAGTTTTAATATCAGTAGGTTTAATAGATTTGGATAGGTAAAACTTCAACAAACAGTTCAAAATATGGTGTTCTTAAGTTACAGACCCCTTTTAATATACATGGCATGTACATCAAATACTCAGTCAGAATTATTTATTATAATTATAATTATGCCAGTATAAACTCAGTAAACTTTATCATTACTCTAGTTATGGTATGATGTTGATTTTTCTATTCTGGGCAAAATAAGATGATGCCATTTACATCTTCTGGTTACTTTCATTTCCTCTAATTTGTATTTATCATATTGGTACTTCCATGTTACCAAAATTCATTATATTATCAATAACACTGAAGCATTTGTGATCATGTTTTATGGTTTATTAATTCAAGATTAAAATAGGATGTATCTTTGTGTTACTTTATAATATTCCTTGTCACATTGGAGACTAGCATAACAAAAGTATGTGGTACAATTATGCAGCCTAAACAAGTATATCTTCCAAAATACCATATAGTGTATAAAAGTATATCTGATACATATAAAAAGTGAGTAATTTCTAGAGGGGGAAGGGGTCTTTTACACATCTCTCCCTGATTAGAGACGAAAAGTGGCTTGCACTGCTCTAAGCCCCTCTATCATGAAAGAAACTATGGTAATAAGCTCATTCCTTACTAAGATATTAAGGTGTTTTCCATTCTATAAGTATCTGGGTCCTTTTTTTAAAAGCCAAAGAGAAAAAGTCTTAACCTATGGAACAATGATCCTAGGACACGGAAATCGTCTCGTATTTCTTAAACACTCGAATTATACCCCTCAAAGGGCTGCCTTTTATAGGGAAGGCTGGCTCTGCTGGGGATCTGCTGTTTCTTCCAGAGACTGAGATTTTACAGTGTCCTTGGAATATCTAAATAGGCAAATATCCAATGGGTATATTTACAGAACTGAACTGATGCCTGTGGTTGACATTATTGTGGGAAAGCAAATGACTACTCAAGTCAACTACTAAGAAACTAAAACAGGCTCTACTAATACAATCTTGATTCCGAGAGCCATGAAAAAATGCTAATGTTACTGGCTGCTTTCAGGGAATTTCTGTTTCAAATTGATACTATCTCACAATGCTAGATTTGCTGTGAGGAAACATCCTTTTCTTAGAATGAATGGGAATAATTATCCCAAAGGTAGGGTACAGTTTTTAATCTGTGTTTTTTTAAGGTTTATATTCATTTAGGACTCAATGGATAAATGTTTATTTTTGTCACTGGCAATATTTGCCCCCTATTTCCCCTCGCAATTAGTCTCAAGCCTTGGTTTGTTTGTTTTCATTAAGTAACAATCATCCAGGTACAGTGAACTTGCATCTCTTTTTTGGATAATAGTTCGTATTCAACATGTGGGTGCATCGGGTTCTATTTTTCTAGGTTAGGGCATAAAATTGTTCCTAACTTGGTTTCTTAATTATAAGCTCAAACTTTGCCACCCGAATCAGATTTTCCATCTTTTAAGTATTAATTAAAACCACGACATGAGAGATAGAACTTTAAATTCTGGGTTGAACATAACCCAAAATGTGCGAGAAATCCTAGTTTTTTTAATAAACTTCTACATGAATGTGTCTATTCTATAGGGCAAAAGGGAAGCGGAAGAATCCTTACAGTGTTACTTTTTAAGAGATGTACAATGAACCACTTGCACAGCCAAGCCCAGTGGCCCTGGATGTCCCTCATCTGAACTTAAGTGTTGGGAAGGACCTGTGTTGGCACGCAGTCCAACATTTTTACATTACCAGGGAACCAAGGCAGCTCAGCTAGTACTGGCAAAGCCAAGGGCAGAACTCAGGTCTGCCTGTCAATTTCCTTTGGTATACTTTCCTATGCTGGTTATTATCTCCTTTTTATGGGTTTTCTAAACTCCAGTCAACTGACGCAGCAGATTTTTGTCTAAATCCTACATAAGAATTATATATTATTTAAAATGATTGTTTCTTCTCTCTTCTATTAATAACCTCCTGGCAAAATAAAACCTTTCCCAATTACTATCGAGTTTTCATTGGCTCTCCTCCAAGTTTTCCAAGTCTGTCTTAGCTTTTTTATTTATTTTTTCCCTAATGTAAAGCTTGTTATGAGACTAGTATGTACCAAATCAAAGATGAGTTTTTCAAGGAACATATCAGAAATCATGGGGAAATAATGTATAACTATATTTAAAACAGAGCAATAAACTATCTCTAATAACACATCCCCTAAGTGGGCATGTAGCTAATATTACTGTTGTTTTCTTAAAATCCAAAGAGATTAGATAGAATTCTATACTTTGAAAGCCATCCACACCCTTTCCAATTTTGGCATCCTAAATTTAAAATCTAAAATATTTCAATTCTTGAAAAGAGAATCAAGTAATATTTTATTTCCCAAAGAATATACTTAGCCAAAATATTTTGCTGGAAATTATTCTCCTGCTGGTAAATCATGAGGTCTGTATTTATCACACTTAAACCTGAGCCACCAATCTTGACACCTGTTCCTTCTTGCACAGAAAACCTGGGTTTCTCAGCCACATCAGATTGTACCAGACAGCCCAGCCATAACAGTGAGTGATCAGCAACCTGGTTCAAAATTTGAGCTGGGCTGATCAGAATCTTCTTTCAGGAATCTGATGCTGTAGTGTCTAAGGCAGACAGTTGTTGCACCTGAGCTGAAAGATTACAAAGTGACCCAGAGCCACTATGGGTCATTTGAAGCTGAACCTGAATTTACAAAGTCAGTAATCAGCAAAATTAGGTAAAATGGTTCAAATGAACAGAGAGAAGCCACTAGCAAAACTTCATAAGAAAAATCAGCCATTAGCCATTCTAGTGACTTTCAAATTCCATTTGGCACAATGCTGTGTTATGAAGATGCTCATGTATGCAGCCATGCTCAAGTATGTGAATGTCTTCCAGTCTCTATATTGTTATAGAAAGCCTATTTCTTGAACTAGTCTATGTGCGTCTCAGTTTCTTGTAACCAGAAAGATAGTAAATGAAACACTAAAACAAAGCTAATGTTTTGCTATCCCTTATATTAAAATAGAAGAAAATGTGAGTAAGTTTAGACTATCTTGACTATGTTATTAAAATATTTACCTTGGTTCAGAATTGAGAGATTAGAGCAATTTGATTATCCTGCAAATGTTATGAAGAGGAAGTTTATAAATAGGAAACATTTGCTATCAAAAAGCAATAAGAAACATGATCTTTGAGTCAAAAAATGATAAAAACTAGAAAAGTTTTAAACTATACACGTTATTTTTATATCTGAGGACACAAAGCACACATGTTTCACTTGTTTTTCAGATGCGTGGGTCTCAATGGCTATGTAATCCATCTGTTTCTGATTTACTTACACTTAACTCATCGAAATGCTGTTTTATAAAAATTAGTTGTTGTCCAAGAAGCCCTTTGAGTCTCCTCTATGAGCATATTTAGCCTTTCTTAGAAACAGTTCTGTTTGCCAAGAGCAAGTGAGCTCGTACATCAAAACATTCAAATTTGGATAGAAAACAAAAATAAAAGATCAGGTTAGTTTCTTTGGGGAAAAGGGCAGGACACATAACTTTCAGACACTAGTCTTAATAAAATTGTTAGCTGAATCTTTTTGTGTTTCCTTAGATTCTCAGGAGAGAAATTCATTTGGGTAAGTCTGAAAGTAGTTTTAAATAGGGCTTCCTTCACAGGAACTGTGAGCTCTGTAATATGAGTTAAAGCTAATATTCTTCAGTGAGAATAACTTTCATGTTCTGTTCAGTGGTCTTCTTGGTGAAAACATAAATGCCAATAAAATAATGTCAGCGATTTTGCCTGCCTTATTTATGTGAAGCACTTAGAGAAATTGGTAGTTTTTGAAGTTTTAAATAGTTCATTCTACACACTCATTCAACACATGTATTAAGCACCTATTATGTGGCAGGTATTATTCTATGAACTAAGAAAACATCAGTAGGCAAAACAGACAAAAACCCCAGCCATTGGGAATTATATGCTCAGGACATCAGACAATAAAACATAATAAGTAAATTCTACAGTATATTAAAAGGGACTGAATATGTACCTTTAAATGTAATTTTAAATCAGACCTCATTTTAAGTTGACCTCATGAAGAGGAGTAAAGGCAAAGGAGAGCAGAGTGTACAGATACTTGGGGAGGAGCACTCAAGGAAGAAACAGTGCTAAAACTCTGAGGCAAGAATGAGCCTGGTGTGTTGAAGAACCACTGTGACTGATACAGAAAAATTGTCTTGGTAGATGAACTATGAGAGATAACTAGGGTGAACTGTCTCTAAGTCAGTACTTTTCAGATTTTAATGAGCGTGTGAACCACCTGCTCACAAGACTCAGCCTTAGTAGGTCTGACATGGGATTTGAGAGTCAACAGTTCTAATAGGTTTCCCAGGTGATGCTGATGCTGCTAACCCATAGACCATTTTTTGAGTTGCAGGGCTGTAGTCCATGGAAAAGTGTTGGCTCTCACTGAGAGAGGAATGAAAAACCACTGAAGGGTTATTGGTAGAGGAGTGATGGGAAATGATGTAGTACACAAAATAAAATTCTCAGCTTTGTTTACAGATTACCTTCTCACCCACCAGCCTGGTGCTGCTGCAGTGGGAAGCTCACAGCTGGGAAAAGGAGTAAAGTTGGCTTCTTTTCGCTTTACTCAGACCCTCCTTGTCTATTACTTCCCTAAGGAAAACTAATGTTAAAGCAGTAGCATTGAAGGGGTTAATGGCACCTGGGTAGTGATTGGGCCAAAATTTACATCCTTGCACGGCCCCACTGAGGAGCACCGAAATGTTTGTACTTCTCTCTCCTACTTGTTTGATGCTATGCCTCTAGGTAGAGAAAAAAGAGAGGTTTTACTTTATTGACAGTTTTCAGCTGGCACTGGTATCCTTTAGGATTATCAAGTGTTTAGAGCTGATTATCTCTGAACTTGATGGATTGAGCTGATTCTTTTTCTTGGATGTCCTTAAGAATTCCCCCACTGCCAGCCACTGAAGATCTCCCAAACACAGTTTCCTTGGCTTGCAGAATGTTTCTCTCCACCATTTGCTTTTATCCTATCCCTCAGCCCAGAAGCAGGCAGTCTTTGGTGGGGGTCACCTTGCCCTTCCAGAATATTCTCTTGAGAAGGATAAAAGGTGATCCTTCAGTCTAACAATATCACACAGTCCTCATCTGCTGAGGAGAAAGAAACACACATCCTTTGTCTTACTGCAAACATTGAGGCCCATCTTCTTTCCTCCCTAAACTGAGCAGCCAGCTAGTTATAGTCTCTCCTGTAGATCTCTCATGAGAAGTGTGGTATTAGCCCACTGAGACCCCCAAACTGAGGATTATGCACTGAGCTCTCTCAACCCTTTCATTTAAACCTTTCTTGAATCTGACTTAAGATGGGAAGAAAAAAAAAAAAACACATCTACACTGCTCCTCTGTAGAGCCAATAGTAATTGTCTCAATAGAAATCCTCCTGTCTCTAGCTGTAAGACTCCTGGTGGAGTTTATAAAAGCTGGTTTTGAGATACTGCTATTGCATGTGTAATACTACATTATTACTAAAAGTATGTCTTTGTTCAGTAGTTTGGAATAATCAGAATTTAAATATAATGCCTAATCTTCAAAGAAAACCATCCTCAACTGATTTTAATTATTTTTTGATGATTCTGTATGTCTTTTTGATTTGAAGTTAATGATCATATTGTGGTATTATGGGATTGTGTATTAAATGGATACATTTAATTTAATTATCCCCCATGAGGAATCAAAAAATGCTTCATTGTATACTTACCACTGTATTTAGTTCTACTGAAAAATTCCTATGTGTTTCACACTGAGACAGACTTCATCTCTTTGGATAAACACTTTGCAAATTCCAAAGTGGCAATTGTGTTTGCAAAACGAAATACAAGAAAACAGGCCAAAAGAAAAAAGTCAGATATAGAGACAGAGTAAGGTAAAGACCAATATGGGTACTCTTCCTCCTGATAGAGATGACTTCTTATCTTGTTCAAGGCATACATCTATTAACAAACTGGAATACGAGAATGAAAGGCTCCGAAATGATCTTGCAAAACTTCATGCCAGTGGAAAATCAACATGGGCTAATGTAAATACCTATGAAGAAGCAGGAAGAGTACAGGAACGGCTACCTACTCCAGTATTCTGGCCTGGAGAACTCCATGGACTGTATAGTCCATGGGGTCACAAAGAGTCGGACATGACTGAGCGACTTTCACTCACTCACTCACAGGCAGATAGCATGTCTGGCTTAACTTCAGATACATGTACACTTTGTACTGATGCTCCATCAGTGGAGACAGACTGTGGTCTTTTCACAGGAGAGAACCTGGGGGTGTGTGAGAGGGGTCTTCTGTGAGTGAAGAGAAGCATGTGGAAAATCAATACCTGCTGCCTACATTATCCCCAGGCTCTTTAAAATGTCTTACTTCAAAATTTAAGTAAATATATCAGCCTTAACATTTGACTAATTTCTTCAACTTTAATAAAATATGTTTGGAATCAGAAAAAAAAAAAAAAAAGACCAATATGGGTAGTGAATTGGGAATGCTGCTAACCAAATGGAATATGTTACGCCTTGCTAACTAAATTATTTGCGGTTTCTATGTTTTGAAGTTACCATTTAAGTTTGGCTATCAATCGTGCTGTACTCACCTACCTACTCTATCTAGGTTTTAATTCCTTCTCACTTCACCACCAAAACATACTTGCCTGCAACCAATTCATGTAAACTCTGATCTCTACTGGGTAATCTGACATGCATGAGTATGAAAGGCCAATTTTACTTTGAATTAGGTGTGTGTATGATCAATACAGGGCTTCCCTGGTGGCTTAGAGGGTAAAGCATCTGTCTGCAATGCAGGAGACCCTGGTTCAATCCCTGAGTTGGGAAGATCTCCTGGAGAAGGAAATGGCAACCCACTCCAGTACTCTTGCCTGGAAAATCCCATGGATGGAGGAGCCTGGGAGGCTGCAGTCCATGGGGTCACAAGGAGTCGGACATGACTGAGTGACTTCACTTCACTATGATCAATACATATTTAATTTGGAGCCCTTTCTCATCCCTACCCACTCCAGAGAAATCTATTCTTCAAACGATGAGATCTCACATTTATTTTTTAAATGAATGAATTTATTTGGCTGTCCTGGGTCTTATTTGTGGCATGCAGGATCTTCAATATTTGGTGCAGCTTGTGGAATCTTTTAGCTGCCATGCCAAATCTTTAGTTGCAGCTTGTGGGATCTTTAGTCCCAAGACCTTACAATTATACCCAAGTCACAGTATATTTGATTGGTCAGTCCTTTTTCAAGAACTAAGAAATAAGAACAAGAACTAAGAACTAAGTCGCTTCAGTCGTGTCCAGCTCTGTGCGACCCCATAGACAGCAGCCCACCAGGCTCCGCTGTCCCTGGGATTTTCTAGGCAAGAACGCTGGAGTGGGTTGCCATTTTCTTCTCCAATGCATGAAAGTGGAAAGTGAAAGTGATGTCGCTTAGTCATGTCCAACTCTTTGTGACCCCATGGACTTCAGCCTACCAGGCTCCTCCGTCCATGGGATTTTCCAGGCAAGAGTACTGGAGTGGGTTGCCATTGACTTCTCTGGAGTTAGTATATATGCTATATTAACTCGAAAAATCTCAGCAGTTTAAAGCAATAAATTAATTCTCATATGTGAATATTTAATGTAGATTAACAACTGGCTTTGTTCCATATGGTCGTCACTCCAGGTCCTAGGCTGATGGAACTCCCTTTTAATGTATACTTCCATGATTGCATAAGTATTGGCTCTGCTCAGAAACATGCATCACTTCCACTCACATTTTATTGGCAAAGTGAGTTACATGGCAGCAACTAAACCCAACAGTGCAGAAAGCAGAGTGCTACCACAGGTAAGGGCACCAAATGCTTTAAACAATAAGACAGCTTTCCTTGCTGACAATTGAGTACAGGGGACCACCTGCAAAAGGAAGTATTTTAGCAACTAACTAGAGATGACACTTGGGCCTCAGCCTATACCAATATACGTCCTGATACCTACCATGAGTTGGAGTCTCGGAAGGGTTCCAATAAAGAGCATCCGGTTTCCCATATGGATTCTGAGTCAACTTAGAGATAGGCAAAAGAGTCAGCAACTGAAACCAAAGTGTCACTGTTATTAATAATGAAGCTAGATAAAAGATGGGGTTCCCCAGTGGCTCAGCGGTAAAGAATCCACCTGCTACAGCAGAAGACACAGGTTCAATCAATGGGTCTGGAAGATCCCCTGGAGGAGAAAATGGCAACCCACTCTAGCATTCTTGCCTGGGAAATCCCATGGACAGAGGAGCCTGCAGGGCTATAGTCCATGGGGGTCTCAAAAAGTCGTTCATGATTTAAAGACTAAACAACAACAGAAAAAGGTAGAATATACAGCTCAGTAAGAGAACCCAAGTGGACTTACTATCTTCCTCCCTTCCAATCAAACCTTGGGACACACCCTTACCCAAGAGAAACTAGAGTCCATCTTTGTGACTATCTGTACCAAAATCTCTGCTTCCCACTGGCCCAGAAAGAGGAGAAAAACCATGTCTGTGCTCAAATTCTGTGTTATTTTCATTCTGTCTAAATAAGAAGTAGGGACTAATGATAAATACTTAGAAGCAAAGTAGCTCACTCCACATCTTTGCAAAGTAGAAACAAGAAGGACTCCAGGAACACTGAGCTCTTTCCATATGAAAGAAAAAGTCAGGATAGGGAAGAAGTGATTCCTCTCAACTTGAATTACTAGTCTTGATTTTATTCTCTCCTCTATGACATTGTATACTCTCCTTATACAACTAGCGTCTTGCATAGTTTTAAGATTCCATAATCAAAGCCAGAAATATACTTGTTAAATGCTATACTTATTTTGTGAAAAAACAAAAATAATGACTTCAAAATCATATATTCATATTGAATGAAGATAGCTACCTTAACTCACAGAAGAATTCAATATAGGCTTCTATTATCTGTCAAACAGAATTATTTATTTCATAATTTAGTGAAACTCCATCTTTAAAAGTAAAATAAATATTCTTGAAAATAATTAAAGCTTTTTGACAATGTTATACATAATTAAAAGCAGTCCCAACAAATCTGGTGGCCTTGAATAATATGGAATTGAAGGTATGCTGAGGGAAAAAATGAGCAAAAAAAGTGCATTACTGACCCACTCCAAAGATAAGAAAAGAAGAAAGAAACACACAGTCACAATTTCCAACTCAGAAAGGAAACAAAAGTATTTTTATCCAAGATATGAGGGATGACATAGAATGCAATAAAATAGATTTATGATGAGACATGTTAAAATGGAAGTATTTGAATTATCAAACTGAAACCAACACACTTTAATATTTCACTTTATGAAAAGGAAAATATTTCAGTACAATAAAACCAGGGCTTATATATTCCAAGTCTGTGCTGATAGCTGACCATATTGACACAAAGTTTACCTTTGTTTGTTCAATAAAGAACCTTTTTTAAGTCACATGCTAATTCATAACTTAAAACTAATACCCACCAGTCAAACCATCAAACCAGTCAGTCCTAAAGGAAATTCAGTCCTGAATATTCATGGGAAGGACTGATGATGAAGCTGAAACTCTAATACTTTGGCCACCTGATGCGAAGAACTGACTCATTGGAAAAGACCCTGATGCTGGGAAAGATTGAAGGCAGGAGGAGAAGGGGACGACAGAGGATGAGATGGTTGGATGGCATCATTGGCTCAATGGACATGAGTTTGAGCAAGTTTTGGGAGTTGGTGATGGACAGGTAAGCCTGGCGTGCTGGAATCCATGGGGTAGCAAAGAGTCGGACATGACTAAGTGACTGAACTGGACTGAATACCCACCAGAATAACTAAAATTAAAATGACTGACAATACCAAGTGTTGTTGAGGATATGAAACCCCTGCATTGCTGACAGAATGCACAGCGGTAGAACCACTTTAGAAAACAGTTTGGTAGCGTCTCACCTACCACACTGTATATTTTACATACCTGTCATACAACCCAGAAATTCCACCAGTGAGATAAAAAACTTGTCTACAAAAATATTTGTATTATAAAAGTACATTGTGACATTATTTGTGTCTGACAAATCAGTTGTGTCTGACTTCTTTGTGACCCCCAGGCTCCTCTGTCCATGGGTTTCTCCAGGCAAGAATACTGGACTAGGTTGCTCCAGTATCCTCAGTACTCCAGAGGATCTTCCCCACCCAGGGATCAAACTCACGTCTCTTATGTCTCCTGTATTAGCAGGCAGATTCTTTACCACTAGCGCCACCTGGGAAGCCCCTAACTCTGAACTACTGTAATACTTCATCAGCCTCTACACTTAATGAGTGAGCTTTCTTGTGTATAAATTATTTGTCAGTAACACTGGGAGAAAAACGTCACTAATAAAATCAAACGTTAAACAATGTAGTCTACAGTAGAAATACTTTTTTATGTCATGAAACTAATTGCTAATTTAGATGAGCATATTAACCATACTACAAAAGGTAAATCATATTTCCAAGTATATACAATATAAGAAACATCTAGTGAAAATGATAAAAGAAAGAATAATGAAGCATAGGAACAGGACCAAAAGTTGGAGAATGACTGGATATATAGATT
This sequence comes from Bison bison bison, assembly GCF_000754665.1. Taxonomy (NCBI): domain Eukaryota; kingdom Metazoa; phylum Chordata; class Mammalia; order Artiodactyla; family Bovidae; genus Bison; species Bison bison. The sequence goes on along the minus strand of NW_011494798.1, from coordinate 242,108 downwards.
TCTTTGAGAAAAGCTGAAGGACTACATAAACATACTGGAACATATAAATATAGCAGAACACATCACTTGAACCTAAAAATTACAATTCTGTATTGCTGAAATTTGCATTTCTCCAGACTTTGAACATTCATCCCCCATACTACCAATAGGAAACTTACCTAATGATGTATTTTTGTAAACATAAAATATTTAAAAATGAATTACAGAATGGAAATATTTTTAAAACAAAACACATAAAACTAAGGGATTTCTTTTTCTAGAAGATATTTTTATTGAAGTATAATTGACCTACAATTATTATCTTAGCTTCAAGTGTATAAAATGCTGATTCAATATTTTTATACAATACAAAATTATAACTACGATGTCTAGTTATCATTTGTCACCATACAGTTATTACAATATTATCAACTATTTTCTCTATGCTATGCATCACATCCCCATGACATTATATAACTGGAAGTTTGAATCTCTTAATCTCCTGTTCTTGTGTCATCTGTCTTCTACCCTTTTCCCTCTGGAAACCACTAGTCCTATGTAACTTTGAGTTTGATTGTGTTTGTTTGTTTGCTTTTATTTTTTAGATTACACATATAAATGAAGTCATGTATTTCTTTCTCTGACTTATTTCACTTAGCATAATACCCTCAAGTTCCATCCATGTTGTTTTTTTTTTTAATTTTATTTTATTTTTAAACTTTACAAATTGTATTAGTTTTGACAAATATCAAAATGAATCTGCCACAGGTATACATGTGTTCCCCATCCTAAACCCTCCTCCGTCCTCCCTCCCCATACCATCCCTCTGGGTCGTCCCAGCGTACTAGCCCCAAGCATCCAGTATCATGCACGGAACCTGGACTGGCAACTCGTTTTACACATGATATTATACAGGTTTCAATGCCATTCTCCCAAATCTTCCCACCCTCTCCCTCTGCAACAGAGTCCATAAGACTGTTCTATACATCAGTGTCTCTTTTGCTGTCTCGTACACAAATGGCAAGATCTTATTCTTTTTTGTGGCTGAGTTACATTCTATTGTCTGTGAGTATCTATGTATTTACACATACCACATCTTCTTTATCCATTCATCTATCAATGGACACTAACATTGCTTCCATATCTTGGCTATTGTAAATAATGCTGCAAAATGAACATTGGGGTGCATACACCTTTTCAAATTAGTGTTTTCATTTTCTCCAGTTAAATACCCAAAAGTGGAATTGCTGAATTGTATGGTAATTCTATTTTTAATTTTTTAAGTAACTGACATACTGTTTCTCATAATATCTGTACCAATTTACATTCCCACAAACAGTACACAATGGTTCTTTTTTCCACACATTCCCACCTACACTTGTTATTTTTTGTCTTTCTGATACTGAGGTGATATCTCATTGTGATTTTGAGCTGAATTTCCCTAGTGATTAGTATCATTGAGCATCTTTTTATGTGTTTTTTGGCCATCTGTATGGGCATTTGTTTAATAACCAGTCGGAGTGACTCATAATAATAAACTTTGTGTGTGTATGTTTGTATCATATTCATCTTGGAAATACCATGATCAACATTTATTTTTCCTTAAGAGTTTATACACCCAGGATCTCCTTTAAAGTTTTTTCCCATCATTTTCCCTCTAAATCCTTAAAACCCTCTACCTAAGTTTAAACACTACTTTTAAAAAATATTTTTAAATATCAGTAATTAACCCACCAAAAAAAAAAAAAAAACTCCACATCAGTGGACATGATAAGAAAAAAAAGTACTCAAGGTGTTATTTCCATGAAATATTCCAGACCACATAGTCAGAGCTTGGAGAAACCTACCTCAGTGCCTTGGAATATGCATGAGATTTTTCATTCCTGTTTGTTCTTTCTTAAAAATGGATATTAATCATATTATCAACTTTATCTTTTAAATTACCAGAAGCAAGCTAAGTAATGAACATAGGAGCCCAATAGCTGGTAGGACTCTGAAAGTGCACCCTGTTGATTTCTATGATTTCATTATGATTTATTTACTGATGATACCAACATTTGACTCTCTAGCATCATACACAGATGCCTAGCAACCTACAGTACACATATTTCTTGTTGTCTCATGGGTAACTCAAATTTACCATGTCCTAAACCAAAGTAATCATCTCCTCACTTTCACTCCCCCATATTTGCTCTCTATTTGGCTTCACTGTCTACTCAATTGCCCAAGCCAAAAATCTGAGCATCGTTCCCCAAACTACCTTCTCCCTCATATCCAAAGACTAGGGTAGCTTGTGCTTCTTATCTCTAAAAACTGTCCTCTTTTCTCTACTTCTCTATGCAGATCATCCCTTTTTTTAAAAAAAGTAATGTATTTATTTTAATTGGAAGCTAATTACAATATTGTGGGGGGTTTTGCCATACGTCGACATGAATCAACCACGGTGCACATGTGTCCCCCCATCCTGGACCCCGCTCCCACTTCCTTCCCCACGCCATCCCTTGACCCTAAACACAGTGCTCTGGGGTTGTCCCAGAGCGCTGGCTTTGAGTCCCCTGCTTCATGCATCAAACTTGCACTGGTCATTTTTTTTACATATGGTAATATACATGTTTCAACAGTATTCTCTGAAATCATCCCACCCTTGCCTTCTCCCACAGAGTCCAAAAGTCTGTTCTTTCCATCTGTGTCTCTTTTGCTGTCTTGCATATAGGGTTGTCGTTACCGTCTTTCTAATTTCCATATATATGAGTTAATATACTGTCTTACTAATTTCCATATATATATGAGTTAACATACTTTGAATAATAGGCTCCAGTGCATCCCTTTTTGTCCAGATGACTACTTTGGAATTCTAATGACTTCTACCTCTACTTCCCTCCCACCAACCCACTCTTCACATTGTAACTAAAGTATTTTGGTAAAGACTTAAATGTAAGTATCTTCCTTCCTCCAGGAAATCTTCCCAGAATCCTCATATCTGGGTAAGGGCATGTGCCCTCTTCTGTGCACCTATGGCATTCTGTACTTTCCTGATTATTACACTAATCATACTATATGATTAGTATTAGTATATTTTATGGCTTGGATTTTTTTTGCATACCCCACTAGACAATGAGTTGCATGGGACTAAGACTCAGACACTTTTACTACCTTTTGTATTCCTAATAATTAGTACAAAGCTTTACGCATAGTAGCTTCACATTAAATGTTTGGCAAATAAATGAAGAACAAATGAATAATTTCCATTGATGGTCACTGATGAATAAACAGGTTAAGAGGCAGTAGAAGTCAGAACATACTTCAAAGACACCATAGACTTGGAGTGTGAAACACATTCAGGATCAAAAGGAATGTTTTTTCACAGATAAAGCTGGAAATGGCCCACTTTAGTACCACAGATTAATTGGGGTGAGCCATATTCCCCTGGTATCCAACAGTAGCATTTGGTCTGTTTAATAGACCATAGACTGAGACTATAACCTCAATCATTCTGGATAATTATCCCAGTAGTAAACCCACCGGTCTTTAAGAGCCAAGCTCTTATCTCTGCTCTGGCTCACAAGTGTCAACACTGACGTGTCTACCAGTAAGTTTTCACTGTGTTCCAGGTAAGATTAGGTTTCATTAGGATTTATTCTTCTATGAACTCAGTAGTGCTTCCTCCCTTAGAACTCACTTTCTTATTTACTGGGTCCACGTTTCTCCCTAACTTTGGAACTGATTTTGTGACAATATTCTGATATCTTGGGTGGAAAGTCCATCTGTATCTATTTACTCCATAGTACATTTCCCCTTGGCTTCCCAGGTGGCGCTAGTGGTAAAGAACCTGCCTGCCAATGCAGAAGATGTAAGAGGCGTGGGTTTGATCCCTAAGTCAGGAAGATCCCCTGGAGGAGGGCATGGCAACCTGCTCCAATATTCTTACCTGGAGAATCCCATGGACAGAGGAGCCTGGTAGGCTGGAGTCCATGGAGTTGCAAAGAGTCAGACACAACTGAGTGACTAAGCATGCACATGCATATTTCCCCTTACTTAGCAAAGTAATACAAAGAAGTCCAGAAAATGCAAGTCTATGCTACTGGGAAAAATCTTCTTATAAATAACTCTTCAGTCTAATTAACCCCAATGTGTTACTTTTATATACAGAGGATCTGAAATAAAGGCATTAGACTCAGAGACAAGCAGTTTTTCTACAGGATACCTATGTTTCAGGGGGAAAAAAAGTCACCATCTATATATATGTAAAAATGGATTAATTACACGTACAAATCAAAGTTTCCAAAATCTTCCTAAAGTTCCTCCAGACTTAAAAAAAAAGGAAAAAACCTTTGACACAATCCCATCTTAATGAAGCAACCCAGTGTTTAGAAGCAGCCAAGTGTCACACAATAACTAAATCTGCTCTAAACCTAGCAGAAGAAATTTGAACTTTGGAGTCAGGAGAAACAATATACAGATCCCAACTCCAACTTATCAATTTGAGATCCTGAGCAAGTTTTATGGACTCCAGTGTCTTTATATTTTTAAATGGAGATGATAAAATGTTTCACATTATAAAAGAGATGGTTGATTAATGTAACATTTGAAATTTTCTCAACATAGATTACACCACCAATCACTCACACCACCACCAGCCATCACTATCTTTCCTACCCCCTTGATGGCCTCATCAGCACCACTCACCCTGTAACCCTATGGGTCATCAAGCATCTCTACCAGACTTTGTCCTCCTCCTTCCTCTGCAGTGTTGACTGAGCCAATAAATTGGGCCAATGAGCAGCACAAGAAGTGCCTGAATGTTACCACTCTTAAAACATTATTAATGTCCTGATTAAAAGATACGCTTTGGGTAGTTAGAGATAAACTACTGGTATTTTACTTCCTATTTCAATTTGTTTAAAAGGGATGAAGATGAATAGGTTTGGGTATCTTGATGCAGAATTAGTCACAAACAAGTGTTGTTATATTGGCTTGTCTTTTGCATATAGAACAAAACATGAACTATCTTCTCACTTTTTCTGTTTTTATACTGATGAGAAAATTGAGCCACAATCTACTCTATTTTGCTTCCTTACCAGTCATAATACAAATAACATTCAAGAAAAAAAATATCAATACAATTTCTGCACTTCACCAGAGAGAAAAAAATTTACAAGATTAAAAAGAGTTTCTTTTGTCTTTAATCAAAGTAAATGGAAGAGGTAGTAGACATTTCAGCTCAAAATAATCAGTCAACCTATAATGATTTGAGAATGATCTTTCTTTTATGGCTTTAGCAGGTTGTTCTGACAGCCTTGAATTCACCAGATAATTATGCAACTCTTCATGTCTTTTTGGCTATATGGACACGGCCACTAATATATCCAAGATAAATGTGAAGGCCTTTTAAAACTCAATTTAAAAAAAACCACAACCTCTAAAGAAAAGGCCTTTGTAAGGGTGTTTTTATTTTCAGCAATTCACAAGTATAAATATATTAGCAGATATATAAATATAGCAAATATATAAATATTTCTTACACAGACTATCTTCATTATAAACACAGCTTTGTAATTATCACAGTCACCCTCTGCATCTTGTTTATACTTAACACCATTAAAAAGAACCCATTTCAGTGCTGTTGGCCACTAGAAAGTCTGTGACCTAAGCAAAACTTCAGTTCACTCCAAGAACAGGATGGCTCTGCTCTAAGTCTTTTGGCAAAGACCAGGATTTTAATGACCTTAAACAAGCAGAGCGGGCAGTCACATTGCCTGAGAACTCCAGAGCTTTTGAACAGTTTATTCTTGTTGAGGCAAGCTCAGGGAAAAGCCTTGGCAGCAAGCTGAACATGGGGGCAAAGGGTTTCAAGTGGTTATTTTTCTGCATGTAACTCTTTATGGCTGGGTAGAAAAAGGAGAGTGTTTACAGAGAGCTTTGCCTAGGGATACTGTCAGATCTCTTTGGATGTGTTGCAAAGGAAAGAGTCCTCAGCTGGCATTTAGTTTCCCTAATTTGTGCCTAAGTCCTTATAAGAACATGAAGAGCAAGTGGATGTGTGTTGGGGGTAGGGTATAACTTCTGGCTAAATCTATCTCTTTCTCCTTGAGGAAAGCTGGTGATCTATTTCTCTTTTTCCTTGGATTCCTTTCAGAAGTTAGAAGTGAGGGCAGAGAGAGAATCATACTCCTAACCCCCAAAACTGAAATCTTGGTAACATCATTGACTTCTCTGTCTCTGGTGTTTCCATTACCCACCCTCAAGAAATCCTTAAATGTGAAGTTATCTTCTCTCACGTGAAAGTATCTTTTCCATTCCCATCACTCTCATCCAAAGCACCACCATGTTTAACCCAAGTAGTTTCAAGAGCTGGTCTCCTAACTCTAGTTCTTCCCCTTTAAGTCATCCTCCATCCTGCAGCAAAATAATAATGTAAAATGTAGTTATTCATGGCATTTTCCTGTGTTAAACCCTTCAGTGCTTTTTCCATTATATTTAGCTTGTTCATGTACATCAATAGAGTATACAAATCCTTCTGCTAACTGGCCCCTGCCTAACTCTCATTTCTCATCATTTTCCCTCTCATATTCTAAGGTCAAGCATGTTGCATTTCCAGCAGTTTTTTGAAGATGATACATTCTCACTGGTCTATGACATTTCACTTTGTGTGTGGTGTTCTCCCTCCATCTTTCTCCATCTATTTCTACTCTCGCCACATACTCTCTGGTTAATTTCCTTTATTTCTTCAGATCTTAGTTCAAATGTCATTTCCTCAGGAATGTCTATACTAATTCCCAATTGGTGATGGACAGGGAAGCCTGGTGTGCTGCAGTCTATAGGGTCACAAAGAATTGGACATGACTGAGCAACTGAACTGACTGAAGTACGATCCCTGTGATTTTACATACTTTTGTAACACTCATGACAATTTGTTGCATTTACTTGTAAGTGTCAGTCAGCCCCATAATATTATAGCTCCTTTAAGTTAGATTACAAGGTCTACTTTGTTCAAAACTGTTTCCTCTGAGTAAAGCACATACTCTGGCACAGAAGGCATTCCGTGCATTTCTTATTCAATAGTAATGAATAAATATTTCAGTTGGATGGTAAATGGAACATTGAGAGAAAATACATTAAGAGAGCTGCTAGAGGGCTTCCCTGATGGCTTAGTGGTGAAGACTCTGTCTGCCCATGCAGGAGACATGGGTTTGATCCCTAATCCAGAAAGATCCCACATGCTGTGGAGCAACTAAGCCTGTGTGCCACAACTACTGAGCCTGTGCTCCAGAACCCAGGAGCCACAGCTGTTGAGCCCACATGCCGCAGGTACTGAAGCCCTCGCACCCTAGAGCTTGTGCTCCATAACGATAGAGAAGCCACCACCATGAGAAACCCACACACTGCAACCAAGGCATAGACCCTGCTCGCTGCAGCTAGAGAAAACCCCACACAGCCACAGAGACCCAGCACAGCCAAAAATAAATAAACTTATTTTTTAAAAGAGAGATATACTAAAATGATTAGTTTGAGCCAAATCATAAAGAACTATTAATGCCATATTTTAAAATGTAGGTCTTGACTGGAAATAGTGGAGACTCACTGGAGAATGTGACAGATTTGAAGCACTCTTCCTAGAAGAATCTCAAAAAGCTTATGTGTGCTTGACAAAGTGATATTCATGAAAGTTCTTCTAAGACTGCTATTTATATATCCCTTACAGACTCCCAAGTTATAAAGTTAAAACGTGGCTTGAGGACAAAAATTCAGTTAAAATTGACTATGTTTGTTCTGAAGATAAAATTGATTTTGTGAGCAAGCAAAATGGCGAGTTTGATCAGGACTCCTCAGATGTGTATATGTGTGTGAGTCTTGTGAGTTTTATTTAAGTTTTGTTTCCCATTTCCTAGCCTACAAACACCTAAATGTGCTTGTATATGTGTACTGTTAGAGATAAACTAAACTTGCTCTCTTTCTAGTCCTAACTCCAACCTCTTTTCTATGTGCAACTTATGTCCCACCCATAAGAATGCCATGGAATCCTATGAATTCTGACATATACCCCTTTTGTCTATTATATACTTCATGCCTGCTATAGCCCTCTACGTCTTCATAGACCCAGTTTAATTAAGCCTCCTCTACTCGGAGACCTTCCTGAACTTCTACTGTTCACAAAATGAATGCCTGTGTTCCCAATGAAATATGTCTATAACTATTTTCAAATCGCTTCATATTTGTTTTTCATGTGCCTCCATGATGCTTCCAATAATGCTCCAAGTTTTATCTTGAGTTACTTTAGTAAAGGAGATATCAAAGAGTGTTGCTATTCAAAGTGTGCCCCCCTCCCGACCAGTATACTTGTGATCCCGATAAAAATGTAGACATTCAGACCACAACCCAAACTTCTAAATCTGCATCATAAGATAGTTCCCAGTTTATTTTTATCACAGCAGAGTTCTAAAAGTCCTGCCATAAAGTATCTAATATGGTTAATACATAAAAGATGTTCAGTACAGTCTGGCTTGATGGATAGATGAAGCATAGACAATCAGAGAGAGGCATTTAATGTATTATCAGTATACAGATGTGGTTTTGGAATTTATCTCAGGGTACACCATAGATAACCTGGATAATATATTAAGTTTATATGCCATGAAACATCACTGAGAGCCATAAAATGATAAAAGACCCTGATGCATACCTGGAGTTTTTGGCAGGGAATGTTGTAAAGTATTCTGCAAGTTGAAGATCTTTTTAAAAATCACTATACCTCGACATATTTTGGCTTAGAACTACTTCACTGCATTCAAATATTTGTTTTCATTCCTGCATATTTTCTTCTGCCTTTCCTTCCTGCATCAATTTATACATGGAAGTTAGTTAACTCAGACTGTCAGCTGGTAAAACTGCCTTCAGAGAAAAACATGAACGTGTACTAAATTCAAGGACAAGAATCTGCAGGATTGTTGGGCTTATTGGGGCACCACACAGTAAAGAACACACTATAGCTGTAACTCCAGCAGGGCTTGGAACAAGGTTAAAACTACAGAAAGGTGGAAGGACAGAAGTCAACCTGTAAACCTTCCAGATTCTTCCTCTAGAAAAAATAAGATTACTCCCAATTATTTTCAGTCCATGTGGCCAAGAGAGTCTTACTAAAGTTCCAAAATGGTGTCTCACTCCTCATGGAAATCAGAAAAGCACTGAATCAGAGGCAGCTGAGGACATCTCAAAGGACAAGACATGAACAAGCAAGGGGACCTGTCACAGAAAAGGAGATAAGGAAAGAAATGATGAGTTTGTTTTCTTTTTCTGTGAAAGTTTTAATTCCCACATTTCCATTACTTAATGTGTCATTATTTCACTTTTCAGCAGTTGGCAAACAACATTTCACCATTTATTTTAAAATTGGTAGTCAACACACAATACATCAGAATTTTATATTCTCTCAAAGGAAAATTCTTAAAAGAATCAAATCTGGAGCTTTCCTGAGACTTCCCTTGGGAAGCTGACCTTCAAGTTCTTGATATCAGTTATATACTCCTAACCAAAGGTTTAATTTCAGAGATTATGGCGACAGAGACTAAAAAGATGTGTCATGGACATTCCAGCCATAAACATGTGTCAAAACTGATGGGGAAGACTTTTCATTGCCTTTTAAAGGCCAAATTCCCAACCCAGAATTGAGGTTCATTATGATGTGGCCCATTTCAATTTCTAGTCTTATTTCTACCATGTCTCTATACTCTAGCCAAGTAGAACAAGTTGTGTTTTGTATATACCCTTTAATTGACTGTTTTTGAGATTCTGCTTACAGCTCTTTTCACTTATAATTCCCTTGCTTCCCATATCTCTTGATCAAAATCTATCCTATGGCTAAGACCCAGTGCAAATGACACTTGCACTGAGGCTCCAAAATCCCCAATAACTGAAAATGCACTCTTTCAAATATCTCAGAGACACATGAGTTTCATTTAACAATGTATTTACTCATATGCATGTTGAATGTAACTTACTAGACTGAAAGTTTCCTGATAGTTGGAAATTAATCCATCTTTGTGTTCTTTTATTGTACCTGAAATAGTGATTTGCACATATGGAATGACTGAAGTATTCAGTAAAATGATGAGACAATTATAATCGTTATTAGCCCTCAAGTTTTCTAAAATCCAAATTCAGTTGTCCCTTGAATAACATGAGTTTCAACTGCATAAGTCCACTTATATATAGGGTTCATTAATAGTTAATACAGTAGTACATGACTTACAATTGGTTGAATTCTCATACATGGACCTGTGTACAGCAAGAAATTCAGTACAGGAAGGCAGACTATATTTTTTCAGTTATAATTTACCTGTTTATTTGTGTTGCAAGATCTTTGTATTATCTTTCAGATGACTTATGCATTCTTCTGTTTCATTGTTTCATTTAGTCTTCTATTCAATTGTTTTATTGTGTTATTTCAGTTATTAAATTCTTCATTTCTAATTGGATCTTTTTTTATATTTTCTAGTTCCTTATTAAAATTCTCATCATGTTCATTTATTGTTTTCAAAACTCAGTTACCATCCTTATAAATAATATTTCAGATTCTTCATCTGGTAAATTATTTATATTTCATTATTTCTTTCAGGAGCTTTCTCTTGCTCTTTCAATTAAGACCAATACTTTCAGCTTTTCATTTTGTTCAGTTTTCTCTGCCTGTATGAATTTAGGTGAAACAGTTACCCACTGAGGTCTTAAAGGTGTGTCCTTATGTTAGAGTCTCCATATACAGACTGCATGTGCACAGGTCCTTTGATGGGTGAGCTGGATTGGACATGAGTATATATCATATCTTTCTGCTGGGTATACTGGGAGCTCTCATCTTGGTAGAAGATTGAGCAGGACATGGAGGGGCTAGAGCTGGAGCCAGGTGTGAGCAGGGGATTCCACTCTGCTCAACGGTCATTACTGCCCTGTCAGGGGTAGGGTCTGATCCCAAGTTGTTTAAAAAGCCCTGAAGATCAGATCCAACCTTGTTCTGGTGTCCCTTTAAATGTGTGTTTCCCCCTGCCCAGAGCTAAGATGTTTGCTTCAGAATAGAGTAGTGCTAAAGTAAGGCAACCCATGTGGGCTGTTGACTCATGCCAGCCACAAAATTCTGAGCTTTCTCAGATGTACTGCCTGTGTTCATGAAGATCAGGAAGATCCCCTGGAGAAGGGAATGGAAACACACTACAGTGTTCTCACCTGGAAAATTCCATGGATGGTGGAGCCTGGTGGGCTACAGTCCATGAGGTTGCAAAGAGTTGGACGATTGAGCAAATAACACTTTCTTTTCACTTTTTTGTGTTCCTTCTATGCCTAATTTGTTGAGAGAGTTTTCTCAACCTACTGGTTTGATCATATGATTTTTATCCTTCTTTCAATTGATGCTGTGCAACACATTGGTTAATATGTGGTGTTGAACTGTCTTTGCATCCCACAAATAAGTTCAACTTTACCATGGTGTATGATCCTTTTAATATGCTGATAAATTCAGTTTGCTAATATTTTGTTGTGCAAAAGGAAATGGCAATCCACTCCAGTATTATTGCCTGGAGAATCCCATGGACCGTGGAGCCTGGTGGGCTATAGTCCATAGGGTCACAAAGAGTCAGACATGACTGAAGTGACTTAGCACAATATTTTGTTGAAAATTTTTACATCTATATTCACTGGGAACATTGGCTTGTAAATATCTTTTCCTGTAGAGTCCTTATTTGGTTTTGGTATCAGCATAATTTTGGCCTTGTGATATTAGTTTGAAAGTATTTCCTCTTCTTATTTTTAGAGTTTAAGAAGAATTGGCATTAATTCTTTAAATGTTTGGTAGAATTCACCAATGAAGCCATCTCTTCTAGGGCTTTGCTTTGCCTGGAATTTTGATTATTATGCAATCTCCTTTCTAATTATTCATCTGTTAATATTTTCTAATTCTTCCTGATTTAATCTTGGTAGATTATATATTTCTAATAATTTATCAATTTCTTCTGTGCTATCCAATTTGATGGTGTATACATTTGTTCATATCAGCTTCTTGTGATCCTTTTGATTTCTGAGGTGTCTTTCATTTGTAGTTTTATTTAGCTGAGTCCTCTCTCTTTTTCTTTTATAGCTAAAAGTTTGTCAACTGCATTTATAGTTTCATGAAACCAACTTTGCTTCATTGATTTACTTTCTATTGTCTTTCTAGACTCTGTTTCTTCTCTATTCTTTATTTCCTTCTTTCTGCTTTGTGCTTAGATTGTTCTTTTCTAATTCCATAATGTGTGAAGTTAGTTCTTTAATATCTTCTTTTCATAATATAGGCATTCCTCACTATAAATATCCCTCCTAAAACTGCTTTTGCTGCATCATATAAGCTTTCTTATGTTGTAGTTTTGTTTTTGTTTGTTTTAAGATACTGCATGATTTCCCTTTTTATTCTTCTTTAACCCATTGGTGGTTCAAGAGTGTGTTTTTTAATTTCCACATGTCTGTGATGTTTTAAAAAATTTCCTCTTGTTATTAATTTAATACCACTGTGGTCAGAAAAGATACTTGATATGACTTCAACTTCTTTTATGCTTATTTTTTTTTGACAGTAAGTATGTGAAAGACATCTTTGACTATAGTATTTTTCTTTATTTTATGCTTATTTGTAATTTTTATTCTGTTAAAAATTTTCAATTTTAGTCCAGATGTAGAATAAAGGGAGTTATTCATCATGTTGCAAGATTTGCACAGTTAAATTTGTCTTTGAGTTATAATTGACATATAACTTTATATTAATTTCAGGTGTAATTTTTAGGTATAATTTTAAATTTAAAAATCTAGTATATGTATATATTGTGAAAAGATCACCACTATAAAGTCTAGATAACATTTTCACCATCAGATCAGATCAGATCAGTCGTTCAGTCATGTCCGATTCTTTGCAACCCCATGAATCGCAGCACGCCAGGCCTCCCTGTCTATCACCAACTCCCGGAGTTCACCCAGACTCACGTCCATCGAGTCAGTGATGCCATCCAGCCATCTCATCCTCTGTCGTCCCCTTCTCTTCTTGCCTCCAATCCCTCCCAGCATCAGAGTCTTTTCCAATGAGTCAACTCTTCGCATCAGGTGGCCAAAGTACTGGAGTTTCAGCTTTAGCATCAGTCCTTCCAATGAACACCCAGGACTGAGCTCCTTTAGGATGGACTGGTTGGATCTCCTTGCAGTCCAAGGGACTCTCAAGAGTCTTCGCCAAAACCACAGTTCAAAAGCATCAATTCTTCGGCCCTCAACCTTCTTTACAGTCCAACTCTCACATCCATACATGACCACAGGAAAAATCATTGCCTTGACTAGACGAACCTTTGTTGGCAAAGTAATGTCTCTGCTTTTCAATATGCTATCTAGGTTGGTCATAACTTTCCTTCCAAGGAGTAAGCGTCTTTTAATTTCATGGCTGCAGTCACCATCTGTAGTGACTTTGGAGCAACACTTTTCTTGTGATAAGGATTTTTAAGGTCTATTCTTTAGCAACTTTCAAATATGTAATACAGTATTATTAACTATAGTTACCATGCTGTGTATTGCATAACCACAACTTATTTATTTTATAACTGGAAGTTTCTACCTTTGATTCCCTTTACCCATTTTCCCACACCCCACCCTCTACCTCTGGCAATCACCAGTCTGTTCTTTGTATCAGTGAGCTTAGGATTTTTTGTTTTGTTTTTGTTTTTAGATTCCATATATAAGGGAGATCATTTAATATTTGTTCTTCTCTGCCTGACTTTATTTCATAGATGTGCCCTCAGTGTGCACCTGTGTTGTCACAAATGGTAATTATGTCAGTCCTTTTATTGCTGAATAGTATTCTATTATATATATGTGTCGGAGAAGGCAATGGCACCCCACTCCAGTACTCTTGCCTGGAAAATCCCATAGATGGAGGAGCCTGGTAGGCTGAAGTCCATGGGGTCGCTAAGAGTTGGACATGACTAAACGACTTCCCTTTCACTTTTCACTTTCACACATTGGAGAAGGAAATGGCAACCCACTCCAGTGTTCTTGCCTGGAGAATCCCAGGAACCGGGGAGCCTGGTGGGCTGCCGTCTATGGGGTCGCACAGAGTCGGACACGACTGTAGTGACTTAGCAGCAGCAGCGTATATATGTGTATGTATTTGTGTGTACTTGTATGTACATGTGTGTGGGTATGTGTATCCAGTTATCTTAAGATTTTATTTTTCTCAAATTTGTTGAGGCTTGCTTTTTGACCAAACATATGATCTATTCTGGAGAATGTTACTTGTGCACTTGAAAATAATGTGTATTCATATGCTGTTAGAATGACTGACATATTTCTCTTAGGTTCATTTGTTCTGTAGTGTTATTCAGAGATACTGTTTCTTTGGTGATGTACTCTCTGAATTCAACATCTCTCCAGTTTTGAAAGTGGATATTGAAGTCCCCTACTATTATTGTATTGAGGCCTATTTTTATACTCAGTTTGGTTGGTATTTGTTTTAAATATATAGACACTCCAATGGTGAATTCATATGCATTTACAAGTATTAAGATCCCCAGGAGATGGAAATGGCAACCCACTCCAGTATTCTTGGCTGGAGAATCCCATGAACAGAGGAGCCTGGCAGGCTATATAGTCCATGGAGTTGCAAGAGTCAGACATGACTTAGGGACTAAAGCACCACCAAGGACTTATTGTCATTTTTTAAATAAGTAATTGAAACCTATTATTGTCATTGTTTTCTGACTGGCTTTTAAATTTCTGTATTTCTTTGTTCTTCTCTTAATGTTTTTCTTTATAGTTTTCTTTGCAGTATGCTTTAATACCTTTCTCTTTATCTTTTGTGTATTTACTATATGCTTTCTTTGAGGTTTCCAGGAACCTACATAAAATGTCTTATATTTATAATGGCCTGTTTGAAGATGAAAGTAGCTTATCTTCAGCTGCATATAAACACTACACTTTTACTTTTCCTCTCTCCACATTTTATGCTACTTTACATCATTTATATTGTGTATCAATTAACAAATTATTGTAGTTATTATTATTTTTAATACAATGGTGTTTTAACTATTATACTAGAGATAAAAGCAATTTACACATCACCATTACCGTATTAGGGTTTTTTGAACTAGGCTATGTATTTAATTTTACCAGTGAGTTTTATATTTTTATATGTTTTTATGTTAGTACTTTGTCTCCTTTCATCTTAAACTTGAAGTATTCTCTTTAGTATTTCTTATAAGTTCTGTTTAATGGTGATAGGTTACCTTACTTTTATTTGTGTGGGAATGGTTTTATCTCTTTATTTCCCAAGGAGAGATTTGCCAGATATATTCTTGATTGGTAATTTTTTTTTCTTTCAGCACTTTGAATTTATTATCCCATTCCATCATTGCCTCACAAATTTCCTGTATAGAAATTTGCTAATAGATTTATAGAGGTTTTCTACTAATGTGAAGAGTTGTTTTACTTTTTCCTAATTCTCTTTGTCTTTAACTTTTAATATTTTGATTATAGTGCAATTCTGCATATTCTTCTTTGAACTGATCTTCCTTTGGGTCCTTTGAGCTTCTTGTACATTAATATCCAAATTTGTTCCAAGATTTGGGAACTTTTCAGCTCAGTTCAGTTCAGTCGCTTAGTGGTGTATGACTCCTTGTGACCCGGTGAATCGCAGCACGCCAGGCCTCCCTGTCCATCACCAACTCCCAGAGTTCACCAAAACTCATGTGCATTGAGTCGGTGATGCCATCCAGCCATCTCATCCTCTGTCGTCCCTTTCTTCTACTGTTCCCAATCCCTCCCAGCACCAGGGTCTTTTCCAATGAGTCAATCTTTGCATGAGGTGGCCAAAGTATTGGAGTTTCAGCCTCAGCATCAGTCCTTCCAATGAACACCCAGGACTGATCTCCTTTAGGATTGACTGGTTGGATCTCCTTACAGTCAACTCTCAAGGGACTCTCAAGACTCTTCTCTCACACCACAGTTCAAAAGAATCAATTCTTCACAGTCCAACTTTCTTCACAGTCCAACTTTCTTCACGCTCAGCTTTCTTCACAGTCCAACTCTCACATCCATACATGACTACTGGAAAAACCATAGCCTTGACTAGAGGGATCTTTGTTGGCAAAGTAATATCTCTGCTTTTTAATATGCTATCTAGGTTGGTCATAATTTTTCCTCCAAGGAGTAAACATCTTTTAATTTCATGGCTGTGGTCACCATCTGCAGTGATTTTGGAGCACCCCCCAAAAAAGTCTGACACTGTTTCCACTGTTTCCCCATCTATTTTCCAGGAAGTGATGGGACTGGATGCCATGATCTTCATTTTCTAAATGTTGAGCTTTAAGCCAACTTTTTCACCCTCCTCTTTCACCTTCATCAAGAGGCTTTTGAGTTCCTCTTCACTTTCTGCCATAAGGGTGATGTAATCTGCATATCTGAGGTTACTGATATTTCTCCCAGCAATCTTGATTCCAGCTTGTGATTCTTCCAGCCCAGCGTTTCTCATGATGTACTCTACATAGAAGTTAAATAAACAGGGTGACAATATACAGCTTTGACGTACTCCTTTTCC
>NW_011494798.1:211117-225447 GCF_000754665.1 Bison bison bison | reverse complement strand
ATATAGGTTTCTCTAGAGGCAGGTCAGGTGGTCTGGTATTCCCATCTCTCTAAGAATTTTCCACAGTTTATTGTGATCCACACAGTCAAAGGCTTTGGCATAGGCAATAAAGCAGAAATAGATCTTTTTCTGGAACTCTTTTGCTTTTTGATAATCCAGCTGATGTTGGCAGTTTGATTTCTGGTTCCTCTGCCTTTTCTAACCAACTTGAACATCTTGAAGTTCACGGTTCATGTATTGCTGAAGCCTAGCTTGGAGAATTTTGAGCATTACTTTACTAGAGTGTGAGATGAGTGCAATTACATTCTTTGGCATTGCCTTTCTTTGGGATTGGAATGAAAACTGACCTTTTCCAGTCCTGTGGCCACTGCTGAGTTCTCCAAATTTGCTGGCATATTCAGTGCAGCACTTTCACAGCATCATCTTTCAGGGTTTGAAATAGCTCAACTGGAATTCCATCACCTCCACTAGCTTTGTTTGTAGTGATGCTTTCTAAGGCCCACTTGACTTCACATTCCAGGATGTCTGGCTCTGGGTGAGTGATCACACCATCGTGATTATCTGGGTCATGAAGATCTTTTTTGTACAGTTCTTCTGTGTATTCTTGCCACCACTTCTTCATATCTTCTGCTTCTGTTAGGTCCATATCATTTCTGTCCTTTATCAAGCCCATCTTTCCATAAAATATTCCCTTGGTATCTCTAATTTTCTTGAAGAGATCTCTAGTCTTTCCCATTCTGTTGTTTTCCTTTATTTCTTTGCATTGATCACTGAGGAAGCCTTTTTTATCGCTCCTTGCTATTCTTTGGAACTCTGCATTCAAATGGGAATATCTTTCCTTTTCTCCTTTGCTTTTTGCTTCTCTTCTTTTCACAGCTATTTGTGAGGCCTCCTCAGATAGCCATTTTGCTTTTTTGCATTTCTTTTCCATGGGGATGGTCTTGATCCCTGTCTCCTGTACAATGGCATGAACCTCTGTCCATAGTTCATCAGGTACTCTATCTATCAGATCTAGTCCCTTAAATCTATTTCTCACTTCCACTGTATAATCATAAGGGATTTGATTTAGGTCATACCTGAATGGTCTAGTGGTTTTCCCTACTTTCTTCAATTTAAGTCTGAATTTGGTAATAAGGAGTTCATGATCTGAGCCACAGTCACCTCCCGGTCTTGTTTTTGCTGACTGTATAGAGCTTCTCCATCTTTGGCTGCAAAGAATATAATCAATCTGATTTTGCTGTTGACCATCTGGTGATGTCCATGTGTAGAGTCTTCTCTTGTGTTGTTGAAAGAGGGTGTTTGCTATGACCAGTGTGTTCTCTTGGCAAAACTCTATTAGTCTTTGCCCTGCTTCATTCCATACTCCAAGGCCAAATTTGCCTGTTACTCCAGGTGTTTCTTGACTTCCTACTTTTGCATTCTAGTCCCCTATAATGAAAAAGGACATCTTTTTGGGGTGTTAGTTCTAAAAGGTCTTGTAGGTCTTCATAGAACCGTTCAACTTCAGCTTCTTCAGTGTTATTGGTTGGGGCATAGGCTTGGATCACCATGATATTGAATGGTTTGCCTTGGAAATGAACAGAGATCATTCTGTCGTTTTTGAGATTGCATCCAAGTACTGCATTTCAGACTCTTTTGTTGACCATGATGGCTACTCCATTTCTTCTAAGGGATTCCTACCCAGAGTAGTAGATATAATGGTCATCTGAGTTAAATTCACCCATTCCAGTCCATTTTACTTCGCTGATTCCTAGAGTGTCAACATTAACTCTTGCCATCTCCTGTTTGACCACTTCCAATTTGCCTTGATTCATGGACCTGACATTCCAGGTTCCTATGCAATATTGGTCTTTACAGCATCGGACCTTGCTTCTATCACCAGTCACATCCACAGCTGGGTACTGTTTTTGCTTTGGCTCCATCCCGTCATTCTTTCTGGAGTTATTTCTCCACTGATCTCCAGTAGCATAATGGGCACCTACCAACCTAGGGAGTTCCTCTTTCAGTATCTTATCATTTGCCTTTTCATACTGTTGATGGGGTTTTCAAGGCAAGAATACTGAAGTGGTTTGCCATTCCCTTCTCCAGTGGACCACATTCTGTCAGACCTCTCCACCATGACCCATCCGTCTTGGGTGGCCCCAAACGGCATGGGCTTAGTTTCATTGACAAGTCTGTGGTCCATGTGATCAGATTGGCTAGTTTTCTGTGATTATGGATTCAGTGTGTCTGCCCTCTGATGCCCTCTCGCAACACCTACCATCTTACTTGGGTTTCTCTTACCTTGACATGGGGTATCTCTTCACAGCTTCCCCAGCAAAGCACAGCCACTGCTCCTTACCTTGGACGAGGTCTCCCCTCCTGACCTTGAACGCGGAGTAGCTCCTCTCGGCCCTCCTGTGTCCGCGCAGCCGCCGCTCCTTGGACGTGTGGTTCCTCCACTCGGCCACCGCCCCTGACCTCAGAAAATGCTAGTTTTCAGCTAGCATTTCTTAAAATAAGATTCCTTCCCCTTTCTGTCTCCTTCTGGGATTTCACAATGTAAATACTCATTCACTTTATGCTCTCCTTTAATCACAGAGATTTTCTTCCCAGTTTCTTCTTATACTTGGTGTTCCTCTAATTTCAAATGATCTACCTTCAAGTTTTCTGACCCTCTCTTCTACATAATAAAGTCTTTTGTTGAAGCTCTATTAAAATTTTCAGTTTTGTATTGTATTCTTCAGCTCTAGTATTTCTGTTTTGTTCTTTTCATGATTTCTTCTTTATTAAACTGATTTGGGTCATGCATTGTTTTTATTATTTCATTTAGTTATCTGTGTTCTCACATTTCATGGAGTTTCTTTAATATTATTTTGAATTCATTGTGAGGCAAGTCAGATGTCAATTTCCTTGGGTTCAACTACTCGAGCTTTATTAGTTCCCTTTGGGGCATCATGTTTGCTTAATTTTTCATAATCCATGCTGCCTTGCCTTGGTGTCTGTGCATATGAAGGAACAAACACCTCTTCCAGTATTGTCATTATGGTTTGGGGAGATAAGGACCTCCTTTAAGTTCTCCAGGCTGATGGGATTACCTCCAATGTTGCAGTTGTGCTGAGTTGGAGCCGATTTCAAGGCTATCTCTTGGTCTGCTGTGGAGACACAATTGACAGACTTCTTATCAAGTGTTTGGTTGAGTGTGGATCCTGTCTGGTCCCTCAGTAGATGGGACCATCTCCAGAATCTTATTAAGTATGATGGCACTGGGACAAGGGTATGGCTTCAGAATACACACTTTGGTCCTCATGGGTTCTATTACCATGTACACAGGTAGATATAGCTCCCACAAGATCCCTGGGAGTACTTTCACTGGGTTGTTGGGTGGGCCCCTGAGTAAGGAGGACTGGCACTGGACTGTGGCTGAGATGAGCTGGAACCAATCACCAGGAATGTTTTAGGTTCCATAGCCCAGATTATGGAAAAGGCAATGGCACCCCACTCCAGTACTCTTGCCTGGAAAATCCCATGGATAGAGGAGCTCTGGTGGGCTGCAGTCCATGAGGTTGCGAAGAGTGGGACATGAATGAAGTGACTTAGCAGCTTAGCAGCAGCAGCCAGATTAAGTTTGCAGATCTGGAACTGGAGGCATTAATGAGCATTTCTCCCACCATATCTCTTGGTCTCAACTGCACCAGGGTTTCACAATCTGTATCCTAAAGTTCCCATAAGACACTTTTGAATGAATGTCAAATTATGGTTGTTCACAGAGAACATGAGAGGAAGATGTCTTATCTGACATTTTGCTGATGCCAGTTTCCTAAGTGGTCTTATAAAGCAGATAAATGCATGCAGAAAACATAATGTTGCTTCTTGAAACATCATGTCCTATAACCACTTATAATGGTGAAAGTGTAGGTTTTACTATATTGAACTAGATAAGTCTTCAGTGGGATTTAGTCCCAAGATTAGGCACTGAGTAAATGTTACACTAGTTGCCAAACTACTTGAAAATAATAGGACTCAAAAAAATTTGAAGATGAAAATACATTGGGATTATTTTCTAAGAGCTCCAGATTATTTTTGACAGAATATCAGCATCAAGATATGTTATAAACTGTCAAATACTACATATTAGCAACAGATTACTCTTACCTATGGCTCAGCTATGACTTTATGTACAGATTGTGGTATACAAATTTCTACATTGTTTTCTATGCCTGAGTGAACATGATAATGATAATGCTGGTAATTTGGGCCTTCTAATTCTGGAAATTGGCCATTTTTGTCAATCCTTGTGTCTTCTCAAATCTGTAGTCCCTTAGCTGAACACTAACTCCAGATAGTATTAGTCCCTGATGTCTCCAATACCATGCCCTTCCAACTTTTTAGAAAACTAAAATATAAAAAGCAAGTTGCTATTGTTGTTCAGTTGCTAAGTCATGTCCAAATCCCTGCGACCCCATGGACTGCAGTGTGCCAGGCTTCCCTGTCCTTCACTGTCTCCAGGAGTTTGCTCGAACTCATGTCCATTAAATCAGTAAAGCCATCCAACTATCTCATCCTCCGTCACCTACTTCTCCTCCTACCCTCAGTCTTTCCCAGCATCAGGGTCTTTTCCAAAGAGTTGGCTCTTCAGGTCAGGTGGCCAAAGTATTAGAGCTTCAGCATCAGTCCTTCCAAAGAATACTCAGGGTCAAATACTACATTACATGGCAAAATGTCAGTCCAGCTTACTACACCTTACTAAAATGATTTATATGCTTGTCTCTCCCATTAGACTTCTAGGTCAAGAAAGAAAGTATCTGTTAATAATTCTTTGCCCCTGCCAACTTATTAAAAGGAGCATGGCACATCCAAGATGTTTTGATTGCTTGATGAATGAATTAGTGAGTAGCTACATTAACCAGCTTCAGTTCAGTTCAGTTCAGTCACTCAGTCGTGTCCGACTTTTTGCGACCCCATGAATCGCAGCACGCCAGGCCTCCCTGTCCATCACCATCTCCCAGAGTTTAAACAAACTCACGTCCATCGAGTCAGTGATTCCATCCAGCCATCTCATCCTCAGTCGTCCCCTTCTCCTCCTGCCCCCAATCCCTCCCAGCATCAGAGTCTTTTCCAATGAGTCAACTCTTCGCATGAGGTGGCCAAAGTACTGGAGTTCAGCTTTAGCATCATTCCTTCCAAAGAAATCCCAGGACTGATCTCCTTCAGAATGGACTGGTTGGATCTCCTTGCAGTCCAAGGGACTCTCAAGAGTCTTCTTCAACACCACAGTTCAAAAGCATCAATTCTTCGGCGCTCAGCCTTCTTCACAGTCCAACTCTCACATCCATACATGACCACAGGAAAAACCATAGCCTTGACTAGCCGGACCTTTGTTGACAAAGTAATGTCTCTGCTTTTGAATATGCTATCTAGGTTGGTCATAACTTTCCTACCAAGAAGTAAGGGTCCCTTAATTTCATGGCTGCAGTCACCATCTGCAGTGATTTTGGAGCCCCAAAAAATAAAGTCTGACACTGTTTCCACTGTTTCTCCATCTATTTCCCAGGAAGTGATGGGACCAGATGCCATGATCTTAGTTTTCTGAATGTTGAGCTTTAAGCCAACTTTTTCACTCTCCTCTTTCACTTTCATCAAGAGGCTTTTTAGCTCATCTTCACTTTCTGCCATAAGAGTGGTGTCATCTGCATATCTGAGGCTATTGATATTTCTCCTGGCAATCTTGATTCCAGCTTGTGATTCTTCCAGCCCAGCGTTTCTCATGATGTACTCTACATAGAAGTTAAATAAACAGGGTGACAATATACAGCTTTGACGTACTCCTTTTCCTATTTGGGACCAGTCTGTTGTTCCATGTCCAGTTCTAACTGTTGTTTCCTGATTTGCATATAGGTATCTCTAGAGGCAGGTCAGGTGGTCTGGTATTCCCATCTCTTTCAGAATTTTCCACAGTTTATTGTGATCCACATGGTCAAAGGCTTTGGCATAGTCAATAAAGCAGAAATAGATGTTTTTCCGGAACTCTCTTGCTTTTTTGATGATCCAGCGGATGTCCAACTTATAAATATACAAACAACCAGCTTATAAATATACAAATCATCTGTAAGTTTATAGAATATCATCTCTCCATTATGTTCTTTATCCTTCAAGGCTTGTACTCACATTTCCATGTCATTTCTGTATGATCTTGTATATTTCTTTATATTTCCATTGGGCCTATCAGGACAATCAATAAGAGAAGCCTAAAACAGTATTCTCATTAGTAAGTAGAATCCCAATAAGCAGTACATGTGCAATCAGATATTCAGAAAGATAAAATAAAATCAGCATACTCTAGACCCAGGAAACAAGTTTTTCTAAAGTGTGTCTGACAAGTCAGAATGCCTAAGTAATTCCACTAGGGTTATCACAATGAACAGTAATATGCATATGGCCCCAGAGGAAGATATATCAAAGTTGAGCCCAGATTGCACAGATTAATGTTGGGATAAGATAAGAGCCAGGCAACAGACACAGAGAACTGGAGAGTAATTGGTTGCCTCCAAAAACAGACTATTTTTGTAGATTCCACATATATGCAGTAATATACAATCTTTGTTTTTCTCTTTCTGACTTACTTCACTCTATATAATGGCTCTAGGTTCATCAGCCTCACTAGAACTGACTCAAATTCATTCTTTTTTATGTCTGAGTAATATTCCATTGTATATATGTACAAAATTGTGTTAATAAATCTATTTGCAGGGAAGAAATGGAGATGCAGATGTAGAGAACAGGCTTGTGGACACAGTGGGGGAAAGAAAGAGTGGGACAAATGAAGAGAGTAGCATCAGGTTGTATACACTGCTGCTGCTGCTGCTGCTAAGTCGCTTAGTCATGTCCAACTCTGTGCAACTCCATAGATGGCAGCCCACCAGGCTCCCCCATCCCTGGGATTCTCCAGGCAATAACACTGGAGTGGGTTGCCATTTCCTTCTCCAATGCATGAAAATGAAAAGGGAAAGTGATGTCACTCAGTCGTGTCCAACTCTTCGCGACCCCATGGACTGCAGCCTACTAGGCTCCTCCATCCATGGGATTTTCCAGGCAAGAGTACTTGAGTGGTTTGCCATTGCCTTCTCTGGATGTATACACTACCATTTGTAAGATAGATAGCTAGTGGGAGATGCTCCCTCAGGTAGACTGAGGGAGCCCAGTCTGGCTCTCTGTAATGACCTAGAGGAGGAGGGGAGGGTGAGGGGAGGAGGCTTGGGAAGGAGCCTGAATTGTGGCTGAATTGCATTTTTGTATGGCAGAAACCAATGCAATTAAAGAATAAATTACACACACACACAAACACACACAAACACACACACACACATAAAAGGGCTCCCCCAGTGGCTCAGTGGTAAAGAATCTGCCCACAATGCAAGAGACACAGGTTCAGTCCCTGGGTTGGGAAGATCACCTAGAGAAGGAAATGGTAACCCACTTCAGAATTTTTGCCTGGGAAATCCCATGGACAGAAGAGCCAGGCAGGCTAGAGTTCATGGGGTCACAAAAGAGCTGGACATGACTTAGCGACTAAACAACAACAATAATATATTTTAAAAAGCAGAGACTATTGTGGAAAAAGAGGAAATAGGGGTCTGATTATCAAGAACTCTTCTATGCCATGATAAGAAGTTTGACTTAATAGTCATGAGGAATATTTCTTCCAGTTCCCACCATCATTATCTCACTCAGCGGAATAAGGAGAGAAGAGCACATGACAACCTAAACATTCAGTTTCATACAGAATGTAGGTGAAGGAAAATACTACAGTCCTGTCAAATATATGTCCATTTAGAGGTGATTTTTTTTTTTTTGCTTTAAAATGTGCAATAAATTGGAGAGAATGTTGAGATCTGATGACTAAAAGCTTTGATTTCCAGAATTAATATAACTTTGCCTCCCTAAGCAAGTTTTTCTTTCTAGGTAGGATAACATCAGTCCCCAGTTCCCCAAGCAAGGCTTTAGGAATACGCGAACCAGGAAGAGGCATGCCACTGCTTCTTCTGTAACATACTTGGGGAGAGGCATGCAGGTATAGCTGTCCCTCCCCTGAAAGAAACTGCAGGGGAGCATAAGCTCCAACTACACACCCAGGTTCTGGTGATAACCCACCCTACTGGTGACATCCTGAGACCAAACCTGCTCCTCCAGATCTTCCAAGAAGAGTCTTGGGAGGAACCTGTGCCTCCATGCCATGATTCAGAAGAAGCCACAGGCTTTTCAAGATGAGACAGTCCTATACCAGAAGTATAGCCTGCTATGGATCCATGCCTGGGAAAATAGCCTCACAGCAGAGCTGCAACACTTAGTAAATAGGACTCTCATCTGCTAAACTTTCTCTTGTTGAGTGTGCTCCATATACTCCTAAAGAGAATAAGGAGGAATCTTAAGACTTTATTCCTACCTGCCCAGATTCTTTCCACCAATTTACAGGAGTCATTGACACCAATAGGTGTTGGAGTATCTTAAACAGGCAAATATGTGATCAGATTTATCATAATTAGATTATGATAAATCTTCTGTGTAAGAGAAGGTATAAGGATTTTAGCTATTTAAAAGCCAAAATAAGAAAAAAGAGGGAGGAGGGAGGAGGGTTTAGGATGGGGAACACATGTATACCTGTGGCGGATTCATTTTGATATTTGGCAAAACTAATACAATTATGTAAAATTTAAAAATAAAATAAAATTTAAAAAAAGAAAATATAAATATCTCTAACTTGTGTCAAAATAATTAAATATATCTATTAA
This sequence comes from Bison bison bison, assembly GCF_000754665.1. NCBI lineage: Eukaryota > Metazoa > Chordata > Mammalia > Artiodactyla > Bovidae > Bison > Bison bison. The sequence continues at coordinate 216,679 of NW_011494798.1, read as the reverse complement.
TTTTTAAAATAAAACTTTCAGGAAGAAGGAACTAAACTACAGATGGTCCCCTACTTACGATGATACATGATTTTCTTACTATTTAATGGTGCAAAAGGAATACACATTCAATAGAAATCCTACTTCATATTTTCAATTTTTATTTGTGATATGCCCTATGACTCTTTCATGAGACTGGGAAGAGCCACAGGTCCCAGTTAACCACACAATCATGAAAATAACCCAATACAGTTACAGCCATTCTGTACCCATACAACCATTCTGATTTTCACCCTCAGTGTAATATTCAATAAATAACAAATTCCGTGAGATAGTTAACACTTTATTACAAAATAAGTTTTGTGTTAGATGACTTTGCCATCTGTAGGCTAATGTAAGTGTTCTGAGCACATTTAAGATTAGGCGAAACTATGATCTGTTCCCCTGGTGGCTCAGAGGGTAAAGCATCTGCCTGCAATGTGGGAGACTTGGGTTAGATCCCTGGGTTGGGAAGATCCCCTGGAGAAGGAAATGGCAACCCACTCCAGTATTATTTCCTTGAGAATCCCATGGATGGAGGAGCCTGGTGGGCTACAGTCCACAGGGTCACAAAGAGTTGGACATGACTGAGTGACTTAACTTTCACTTTTCACTTTCATTTTAAACTATGATGTTTGGTTAGTTAGATGTATTAAATCTATTTTTCATTTGTAGTAATTTCAACATATAATGTGTTTACCAGGACATAACTCCATCATAAGTGGAGGAAAATCTGTACTCAGATATATCAAATGTTGTTTTCCATCTATTCTTCTACCCAAACCGTTATTGCTATAATCAATAATGTTCTCCCAGGATTTGTTTTGGGAAACAAAGAGGCATGCCTATTATTTCCCTCCTACTCCACAGATGACCAAATGAAGAGGACAGACTGTAATCTGTAACTAACTAGCCTACCAGGCACCAAAGACCTGTATTTATTTTGAGAGTGCTCTGACTGGGGCAGGAATAGGCTATGATCATTGTACTATCCTCAAATTACCCTAGTATGAAAGATTCTTTTTCATTGACACAATTGAGAAAAATCTGATCCTCCCTGAAATCCTGCATCTGTGGGAAAATGGAGTATGAAATGGGAGTCCACTCCAGTATTCTTGCCTGGAAAATTCTATAGAAAAAGGAGCCTGGTGGACTGTGGGGTCACAAAAAATTTGACACAACTGAGCAACTGAGCACATACATATTTTGCTTTAGGTGTACCTGGTTACTTTTATTTTTTCTTTATTAAATTTAATTATTCCTTTATATTGAGGGGTAGCTGATTTACTTTTTTCATTTTTTATTGGTGTATAGTTTATTTACAGTGTATTAGTTTCAGGTGTACAGCAAAATTGTACAGTTATACGTGTAGCCATTCTTTTTTAGATTATTTTCCCATATAGGTTACTACAGAATATTGAATAGAATTTCCTGTGCAATATGGAAGGTCTTTGTGGATTATCTATTTCATATATACTAGTATGTGTACATTAATCCAAACCTCCTAATGTATCCCTCCCCAACTTTTCCCCTTTGATAACTATAAGTTTGCTTTTGAAATCTGTGAGTCTGGTTAATTTTAAATATAGATGAAAGAATATGAGTAAGTCTGTGAACTCGAGACAATCACTGAATTTCTGAGCCCGTTTTCTCATCTTTGTTTTAATGAAGATAGCAAGATAGTTGGTCTAAGGATCAAATGAGGTGTTGTACATAAAGCACCTCACAGAAGGGCTGACTTATAAGTGCCACCAAATGATAATACCACAACACTTTCCGTTCTTATTTGTCAGCTGTTGGTGTAGGATGAAATAGAGCAGATTGCTAAGAAGATGCAGAGGCTATGATACGTTCTCCGTAACTCATTGCCAGGAATTTTCAGCCAACATTTTCTCCTTTTATTTCCAGGCTGCTTGTTTCTGAAAGCTAAGTTGTATGTTTTCTCTAGCTTTCTATCCCTAGAGGATTGCTTATCATCAGAGGTTTGTAAGCTGAAATGTCCTTCGTTTTTTCTCCTAAGAAAAATATTTTTTACACGTTTGTCCTTTCTCTAAAGATTCCTTCCTCTTTTTGCGAAGCAAAGGCTTGACCAGGTTTTCTTAACCACTTCCTCTCAACTCCTCCCGTTCTCTGTGCATGGACTGAAAGGTGGACATTGGCAGATATCAGGATATCCTGACTTGTCCCTGCCCCTACCAACCAGAGCCAGCAGCAGTCTACTGCCTGAGGGAGAAAAGGGGAACTTGATTTTCTGTCAGTTAATTTATCTCTTGGAAACAAAATGGGTAGGGAGGAGAGGGTTCTTGAGGGCTTATCTAGAGTGTCCATTTTGAGCTGCGCAGGAAAAAAAAATAACTGTTTTGATTTATACTAAAAAATTAATGTGTTAATTATTACTATCAGACACAACCAGAACATTTCACCTTTTTATCATCCTGATCAGATTAGAACTGCCATTATAAATTTATTGCCCCAGCTTATCCTCCATTCCTTCATGCCTCTAAACAACTTCTTTCCTCTGCCTATAATGTGCTTTTCCTCCTCCTCCAGCTGGATAAATCCTAGTACGTTTATTCACTCAACAAGCCTTTATTCAGGGAGATGCCTGGCTGGATGTGTGGGCGTGTGAATCTCCAGGACACAGAAGGTAGTGATGAGTTACAGCTGAGAATAGCAGACATCGCCTGGAGAGAAATGTCAGTCGTGAGAATGAGACCCAGGATATTTCCTGGGAAACATCCTTATTCAGGCTTCTTGAAAGAGAGGTCAACACTTGATGTCTCTATTACTCATCTCCCTGCACCCCTGTGGTCAACTGATACTGACTTTGCGCATCAGCCAGACCGCCTCCTCCAGGCGGGCGCACTAGCCCTGGATTCTGTGTGTGTTGGCTGCTGAAAGCTCACAGCTGCTTCCATTTTCCAAAGAACTGCCCCCCAACTGACAGGAGTCACTTTGCTCCCTGGGGTGTAAACTGACACCCTCAAGGAGAAGCCCACATCCTGTGACTGATGCTACACAAAAGCTTGGCCTCCTTTCAGTTCCGTGTTTCCAGTTCTGTTCTTAAACTCTCTCATCTTCCTAGACTTACCTTCACCACTCCCTATCCATCCCAGGTATCACAGCTAAAGAACACATTCGTGAAAAGGAACTTAACCACCGAGACTAAGTTCCCTCTACTGTGTTCCTTGGCCCTTCTCTCCCATCTTGTCTCATTTCTCTATGTTGCAATTATCTCATCATGGGTTTGTTTCTATATTAACCTGGATGTGCCTTGATGGCAGGAATGTGTGATTCACCTTGGAATCCCTAAGTCAGAAATACTTCATGGCTCATGCCATTTGTTTAATCAAAATCTGCCAGTGGCACCAGCCCTAAGCCCCTCCCCAGCTGCCCTGAGGCCCAGTCCCACATATCAGCAGGCCAGCAGCCACCACAAAAGGCAGAGTCTGTCTGTCAGAAAACTGGGTTGGGGGGCCAGACCTGGCTACCAGCATACTCAAGTAGTTGCCTCCTCCATAGCAAGGGCCTACACAGTCTTAACAGGGTACCACTAGAGCACACAGCCTTAGTGATCAGGGGAATGTGCTTCTGTTCCCCATAGAATGCTTCCTACATAATGCTACTTCTCCAAGATCAGGAAATGTAACTAATCTTCCTAATACATGTAAAAAAAAAAAACTCAAAAAATTAGGCAAAATTGGGAGACATGGGAATATGTTTCAAATGAAAGTGTTAACTGCTCAGTCATGTCTGACTCTTTGTGACCCCATGGACTGTCGCCCGCCAGGCTACTCTGTCCATAGGACTTTCCAGGCAAGAATACTGGAATGGATTGCCATTTCCTCTTCCAGAGATCTTCCCAACCCAGGGATCGAATCTGCATCTCATGCATTGGCAGGTAGATTCTTTACCACTGAGCCACTTGGGAAGCCCGATATAGGATGAACAGCATAGGGAATATAATCAATAATATTGTAATGACTTTGTAGGGTGACAGATGATAACTAGACTTATCATGGTGATCATTTTGTAATGTAAAAAAAAATGTCAATTCATTGTTTTACATCTGAAACCAATATAATATTGTATGTCAGTTATACATCAAAAAATTTGCTGGGTCAAGGAATGAGGAAATAAGTGATTCTTTGCTAAAGTACTGCGTACGTATTTAGTAGCTTACTTTGGGCTAAAAGACACAGAGTCTCCATCATTAGATAAAGTACTTGACAACATCTTTAATTTTTTTAATGTTTATGTGATGTTTAAATGAAAGAGCATGCTAAGGCAGTAAATTAATTTAATGAGAAAATGCATATGATCACAATGAAGATACTGGCTGACATAAGAACTCAGTGTCAGTTGAATAAATCACTGAACTGGAGGTGATTCACCATAAAAATCTTTCACAGAATTTTTTTTCAATTAAAATATCTATGGGACTATTGGAAAATTATGTAGCCCCTTTCTATATCATCAAATAAGATATACTTTTTTTTTATTTCCCACAAATTCTTTGCTTCCTGGGTATCCATAGTCTACTCTGTACTTAATTGAGACAATTTTTAGAGAGAAATCATCACCAAAGATTCCATCACATTTATACATTACCACCATCCCTGAATTGTGCCTATGTTTCTCTAACTATAACTGTACCTTTCTTATCTCACTACTGAACTCCTCAAAAGAAACTTGCATTCTCATAGAGCTGATAATCCTTAATCATCACCCAAGACTCAAAAGTACCTTCTAAGCATTTTGGAACCTGAATTGTAGAGATTGAGACAGTGAGGAGATTTGCTGCTGATACCGAACAACTTTCATGTTGTTGTTTAGTTGCTTCAGTTCAGTTCAATTCAGTTCAGTCGCTCGGTCATGTCCTACTCTTTGCGACCCCATGAATCGCAGCACGCCAGGCCTCCCTGTCCATCACCAACTCCCGGAGTTCACTCAAACTCATGTCCATCGAGTTAGTGATGCCATCCAGCCATCGCATCCTCTGTCGTCCCCTTCTCCTCCTGCCCCCAATCCCTCCCAGCATCAGAGTCTTTTCCATTGAATCAACTCTTCACATGAGGTGGCCAAAGTACTGGAGTTCAGCTTTAGTATCATTCCTGCCAAAGAAATCCCAGGGCTGATCTCCTTTAGAATGGACTGGTTGGATCTCCTTGCAGTCCAAGGGACTCTCAAGAGTCTTCTCCAATACCACAGTCCAAAAGCATCAGTTCTTCAGTGCTCAGCTTTCTTCACAGTCCAATTCTCACATCCATGCGTGACTACTGGAAAAACCATAGCCTTGACCAGATGGACCTTTGTAGGCAAAGTAATGTCTCTGCTTTTGAATATGCTATCTAGGTTGGTCATAACTTTCCTTCCAAGGAGTAAGTGTCTTTTAATTTCATGGCTGCAGTCACCATCTGCAGTGATTTTGGAGCCCAAAAAAATAAAGTCTGACACTGTTTCCACGGTTTCCCCATCTATTTCCCATGAAGTGATGGGACCAGATGCCATGATGTTAGTTTTCTGAATGTTGAGCTTTAAGCC
>NW_011494798.1:178016-211017 GCF_000754665.1 Bison bison bison | reverse complement strand
CCCCATCTATTTCCCATGAAGTGATGGGACCAGATGCCATGATGTTAGTTTTCTGAATGTTGAGCTTTAAGCCAACTTTTTCACTCTCCACTTTCACTTTCATCAAGAAGCTTTTTAGTTCCTCTTCACTTTCTGCCATAAGGGTAGTGTCATCTGCATATCTGAGGTTATTGATATTAGTCATGTCCAACTCTGCAATCCCATGGACTGTAGTTCACCAGGCTCCTTTGTCCAGGGCATTTCTCAGGCAAGAATACTGGAGTGGATTACCATCTCCTTCTCCAGGGAATCTTCCCAACCCAGGGATTGAACCTCTGTCGCCTGCTTTGGCAGGCAGATTCTTTACCACTGAGCAACCAGGGAAGCCTACCTTTCACTTTAAAGATCCACAAAACGGAAACAACTAAATGCAGACTTTCTCTGACCCAAGCAGTTCACAGAGCTAGGTTGACAAGAGGTTCCCTCTACCATTTCAACATTTCACATCCACTAGTTTTTGACAAAATATTTTTTAATTCTGACTTTCATCTGAGCCATGTGAACAGACCTTTATATTTTAAACTTCGTTCAGAGAATATCATGTTTCTCTTCCTCTCATTTCTCAAAGTAGTTTGGTTTTATTACTTTGGACCATCCAAGTCCTTAAACAAGTGCTTAGTTTTACTTTCCTACAAAGGCCATTGTCAAAAAATGAGTTCTTGGGTTCTCCAGATGCCTTATTTCCTTTGGTTTTATGTATCCCTCATCTCTTCTTTCTCCAGTGCCCCAAGGCCAAATCTTTTGTAACAGATATTTGTTCTAATTTTTAACTGATCGTTAATTCAAACTTGAGTTATTCTCTCTTTCTCTTGACCGGCAACAATGATAATAAGCAAAACAAGGCAACCTGAAGGCATTACTCTCCCTTTACCAAGAGTCACATAAATCCCGCTCTAATGGACAGGAAGGGAGCAGTCCTTCTCACCATGTGGAAATTTAAGCCAGCAATCAACTCAATCTCTCTGCAAAGTTGCATGGCTATTAAACTTGATAGATCTAAACTTAAAGGCTTTTCATATCCTTCAGATCCCTGATTGTAATCATGTTAACATGTAAACAGATCACTAGGAAATTGGAAATTTAATAGTTTTACCGAGGGTTTTAATTTTTAAAATGCTTATTCCATACTTTAATTACATTCAGATGCCACGGTGGATTTCTAGTGTACTTAGACATACCTGAAACAACGAACACAAAAACATTCAGTTACATAGACACTCATAGTGGTAAATGAATAACTGAAACATTTTTCAGGTAGTACCGAACAAATCCACTTTTACCTCTCCCTGTCATTGGGGCTTCCCTGGTAGCTCAGATGGTAAAGAATTCTCCTTCAATGCAGGAGACCCAACTTTGATCCTGGGTTGGGAAGATCCCCTGGAGAAGGGAATGGCTACCAGCTCCAGTATTCTTGCCTGGAGAATCCCATGGTCAGAGGAGCCTGGTGGGCTATGGTCCATTGGGTCGCAAAGAGTCAGACACGACTGAGTGATTAACGCTTTCTCTCTGTCGTTAACTATGTCATGTAAAATTAGAATATGACTTTTTTGAAATCTATGATCTGAATTACCCAAGTAATAGCTTCAATTTTCATTTTTGAAATCTGACCAAAAAACAAAGGTGTTTACTCAAGTTTTCAAATGGTCATTAAATATACATTCTACTGGCTTCCCTTGTGACTCAGCTGGTAAAGAATCTACCTGCAATGTGGGAAACCTGGGTTCGACCCCTGGGTTGGGGAGATGCCCTGGAGAATGGAAAGACTACCCACTCCAGTATTCTGGCCTGGAGAATTCCATGGACTGTACAGAGTTACAAAGAGTCAGACAAGACTGAACAACTTTCACTTTATTCTACTGGCATTTTTTCGGGATGCTTCTGGAATATCCAAATTATTTATATAATAATTCATTTTGTTTTGGACATTTTGGGAACCTTTATTTTCAGTTATTCAACAACATTCACCAGCCACTGGTAAGGTTATATATAAGTGCCAGTTCTAGAGATAGAATGATGAGTAGAAGAAGAAATTCTCTTGTTCTCATGCAGTTTATAGTAGAGAGTGGGAGACAAATAATAAATATATGATGACACAAATTAATGTATACTGATCAACTGTGATGTTTCCTGAAGAAAAGGCATATGTTTTCTTTAAGACATAAATAAGAGGAACCTGACTAAATTGGGGATTTTTCTAACATGGCATTTGTTGTGAATTCTAAAAGATTATGAGTATTTAAGGGACAGTGGGTTGGGACTTCCCTGGTCATCCAGTGGGTAAGACACTGAGCTCCCAATGCAGGGGGCCTGGGTTCAACCCCTGGTCAGGGAACTAAATCCCACATGCCACAAAGAAGCCCCAGTGAAGCCAAATAAGTAAGAACAAATAAATATTTTAAAAAGGAACTGTGGGTGAAGGGAGAGGCAAAATGGGGGAGAAGGTCATGTTAAAAGGCCTGACCGAGACCACTGTGGCTGTAGAACGAAGAGAAAGAAGAGTGGAATGTGCTTAGCAAAAACTGATGTAAAGACCTTACAGCCATGTCAGTACTTGTAAAAGATCTGGCTAGCTGCAGTGTAGAAATGCGTTGGGGTGCAGGGTAAGATTTGGGATTTGGGTCTGTCAATGTGTGAAATGATGGTGACCTTGGCCTCATTAGCAAGACTTGAAAACACTGATGACTCAAAAAATATGGATGGGGATGTCTCCAGATGGTGACAAGACCTTTCCTATCATGGGCAGACAGTGGTAATATAAGTAGTTGATAGAAAGAAAAAAGTACCTCACCTCAGTGCTTAGAACCCTGAGACTCAAACTTATATTCTGGAACATTTGTAATAAATCTGAATCCAGTTTTCCATACTATAACCTGAAGACATTCTCTACACTCTCAAGGAAACTATACAACTTTGTAGGCACTTTGCCTGGGAATCCTCTTTATTTCCATCCACAGAGGAGGTATTCCTAATTGGGAATGGCTGGTATCTGTAGTCTAGCAAACTAGTGTGCCATGAATGAGTTGCAGTCTGTTGCAAGGAAATGATCCACTCAGCCCTTCCTGGCCAAACCAGGATCTGGAAGGGTGAGAAGTAAGGGCAAAATCATGTTGACACTAGCACTCTCATCTGAAGATCTTATGGGAGCACCCAAGAGGGGTGGTTTTAAAGGGGTGTCTAATGATTCCTGCTAACAGCAAAGTGGAAGCAAAGTCCAGCATTTGCTGCTTTGTGTTAAGGTTCTGAGTGAACCAAAAGCTGCTATTCTACCTGGCCACCCATTTTGGCAGCCAGCTGCTCAGTATTGCCGTTGTGTACAAGGGGTCATGGAGTTGCTGGAAAAGTTTCTGTTTCAGGTGCCCAAGGAATATGCATACAGCCCAAGAAGCGTTAGTCTGGGGCTAGGCAGAATGAAGGAAGCCTTATTCGGTCCCCCGTAACAATGATTATGGGCTTCTCTGGTGGCTCAGACAGTAAAGAATCAGCCTGCAATGCGGGAGAACCAGGTTTGATACCTGGATCAGGAAGATCCCCTGAGAAGGGAATGACTACCTACTCTAGTATTCTTGCCTGGAGAATCCCATGGATAGAGGAGCCTGGTGGGCTACAGTCCACGAGGTCTCAAAGAATCAGACATGACTGAGAGACTAATGGTTATAGGAGGTGGGCCCAAATATGTATCTTTGCATTTTTTTTTTAATCTCAGGTTGTCTCATGAGTGATTCCATCTGGATGAAGTCTTGGTGTTATTCACAGCCTACTTCTCCCCTAAAACACCTTCAATCTTATCCACAGCCTCCATCTCAAATGTCAGACCACCTGGGATATGCAGCTGTCAGGCTGAAAGGGGAGCTGCCTGGGACTGGCCCTGGCCTGCTCATCAAGGAGATGCTGCCACCAGCCAGCAGGCAATGTTAGGTGCACAGGGTGACTGCACTACAGAAAACGGGGGCTCCGCCCAGCTCAGGACTTGACATTTTAAGGAAAAAAATAGAGAATGTAGCTGAAACTATCACTGTGTCTGCCTCAGATGTGACGATGTGATATTCTCTCCTTTAAAATCTTTTCTTCTTTTTTGTCAGTGTTCATGTAGAGATCCATATATTTTGTTTATAAATCAATCAAAATGTATAATAATCACAAGTCTATTTCTTCGCACTTCACATCATTCTTGAGTTTTTGCCATATGTTCACTTATACTGGTATTTGTATTTGTCATTATTAACCACATTTACCTTGACCAGTACATGCCTTCTGAGGTGATCTTTTCTTTATTATAACTGTGTTTGTTGGCCTCCTTTCTCCTGTGCTTCCTTACCCCCTCAGTCTCTGCTGGTTTGTGGCTCTGACAGCCTGGCAGAGAGCAGCACCCTAATCCAGGTGGAAATTTTAGTTAAGAAGTGACTAGTAAGAATCCAATCAATTTAATATTTTCATGCTCCCTTCTTCACTCCCCTGAACTCTCCCTTTAAGCAATTAGAAAACACAAAATTCCTATTTCAACTTCAATAATTGCTCTCCTCTTTAGGGGCTGAATTATGCTTCCCTCATTCTGATTCTTTTCCTTTGCAAGGTCTCTTAACCCCACTAAAAATAGACCCCTTTAATCACAAATGATGGTTTCTACAAGAGGACAGATGCCATATCTAGCTTCTTTACTTGTACTTTTAAGTTTCAGCAATGATTCAGCAATGATTCTTGACTAATGGTTATAGGAGGTGGGCCCAAATATGTATCTTTGCATTTTACCTAATTTTAGTATTTAAAGTCATCCAAAGCTGATGTGGGGTAACTGTTCTATAATATCTGTGTGAAAATTATGAATTCATCACTAATTTGAAGTATTTCATGTAGAAAAGGTCAGCTGGACCCCAAATCAATTTGTATTAATACAAGAATCTTTAATATGGTGTTCATCAGTGGAAGGAAAAGAACTTATAATAACAGGTAAAATATAGCATCAGGTTTTTTTAATTTTTAGATGATTCCAAGAAAATTTTTTATATGTTAACTGATTTTGCAAACTATTTTTCAATATTGATATAATTGTAGAGATAATCACTGAAATAGGAATTATCTATTTAAAATATCTAAATGGTCTATATAACCTATCTAAAATTTAAACAGAAGAAAGCTCAATTTTCTCCAAAATTTGTGATGTTTTATCAAAATCTCATAGTCACATGTTCCTTAAAAATTTGTAAATATTTTTATAATTATATGTCAGTCAGTTCAGTCACTCAGTCATGTCTGACTCTTTGTAACCCCGTGGATTGTAGCATGCCAGGCTTCCCTGTCCATGACCAACTCCCAGAGCTTGCTCAAACTCATGTCCATTGAGTCAGTGATGCCATTCAACCAACTTATTCTCTGTCATCCCCTTCCCTCCTGTCTTCAATCTTTCCCAGCATCAGGGTCTTTTCCAATGAGTCAGTTCTTCACATTAGGTGGCCAAAGTATTGGAGTTTCAGCTTCAGCATCAGTCCTTCCAGCAAATAATTCAGGATTGATTTCCTTTAGGATCACTAATTATATGTCACCAAACACTATATAGAGGCCTCAAATCTCTTTCAGCTTACCTCAATGTGCTCTATCATTTTATGCACTTCTAAAAGTTTGTTTAGATCCCTTAATGGAAGATGGTAAGGTTAAACAAACAAACAAAAAACAGTTTTTATTCCTGGACCTATATGGTTTGAAAATACGTGTATTTGTCTTTCGCTACTTCCAGCTACACTCACCCAACTTTTGTCGATTTCCTTCCATAGGTCCCTTAAACTCCAAAAAGTTTAAACCCCATAGCTTAAACTCCAAAAAGAAAATTATACTTTGATCTTCCTTCACATTTCTGATCAAATTATATTTTAGTGATTGAGAAAAGTGAATGAAATCCGATTGACAGCTACAATCAGAATTAAAGTCAGAAATATATAACACAAATGCAACGCAAATACAAAAGTTTCATGATGGCTACAAAGGAATTTTTAAGGGAAAATGCTTTATAAATGTGAGTCTAAAAAAAGAAATATCAACAGATTATTCAGATGCTTTTACTAACATTTTTGTGAATGAATAAATAATAGTTTTCAATATACAATATTGGAGTTTGTCAACTATACAAGCTCAAGAAAATTCATCACTTTTACAGAAGTTCAGGTAGGAAATAGCTGGAGATCTGAATTTTAAAAAAATATAAGTGAAGAGCCAGTTGTGTCCTTAACTCATTAGTAGTTGTGGAGATCTGATTAGTAGTAGCTGGAGATCTGATTAGTGGAGATCTGATTAGTAGTAGCTGGAGATCTGAATTCTAAAAAAATATAAGTGAAGAGCCATTTGTGTCCTTAATAGGGCACAACTCATTAGTAGCAAATACTTCATTTCAGTAACAGACAGGTTCCACAAAAGTATTCCTGCGCATTTAAAGTGAGCCAATTTAATCACACCACACTGGTTGCCCAGTAAGAAAGATCAAGAACATGCCTGAAGTGAAATCAACCCCTTGGAACTTTGGTCAAAGTGACATAAGCCCAGGAATTTGGCTGTGGCAACAATGATGTTGAAAAGAATGATACACTTTCAGTGTGAAGAGAAACATTTGGCCATTGGATGGTGCCCTAGAAACTATATAAAATGTTTGTGGCAAATTGTTCCCAGAACAAAATGGAAAATCAGTTGGACCAAAATGTTCATGATTTTCCTCTTTGCCAAAGTTCAAATATATATTAGTTCTCTACTAAACATTGCCAATTAGTCACAAGCTGGATCTTTCGGGTAGTGCTGTAAATAGTTTTTGGAAAGGTAGTACAGCCAGGGTGCCAAACATAATGAGTATAACCAGAGCAGGCAAGGCTTGGCTGTGGTGCTTCTGAGGTGGTTGAAAGGAAGTGCTATTCTAATTTTATTATTGGAAATTGTGCTTTTCTAATTTGATAACTCAAGCAACCTTGAGCAAGATTTCTCTTTCCCTGGCTTGATCAATGTTCATATAGATCATATAAGCAGTTCGTTTAGCAGTTGAGATAAATCTCTCCTATAAAGAATTCTTGGAGAAGGAAATGGCAACCCACTCCAATATTTTTGCCTGGAGAATCCCATGGACAGAGGAGCCTGGCAGGCTACAGTCAATGGGGTCACAAGAGTCGGACACGATTTAGCGACTAAACCACCACCACCACCATTAAGAATTCTATTCCAAGACCCAAAATAAATGAGTCACAGACCCAATTTATTTCTTTTCATATATTTGTGGTGTTAACAACAATCCCTAACTTCCCTCAAGTCTTTGATTACTTATCACGGGTAGAGTATATTGGCCACAATCCTAGAGATACAGCAAGTTTTATGTTAGTACCTAACTTCAGTGAAGGATATGATGTGTATAAGATCCTTAAAGATGAGGAAAATTCTGATGTGCAGAAATGTAGAGGAAAGTTATTCTTAAAGAAAGCTTTGAAACTTATGAACACAAATGGTGAAAAGAGAACCAGTGGTCTTGCTTGGTTCTGTTGGATCAGAAGACTTTGTCTTTGCAAAGGCAAAATTAAGAAGTGAAGATGGAAAAGGAGGATAAAGCTATTTTGAACCAAGTTCTGAAATCACCAGGCTAAGGAATTCATTCCTTAGCTTTGAGAGATAGTTTTTACATAAAAATTAACAATGATTAAATCATATTTAAAAGGTTGATTTAGCAGAGATATGTAGGATAGATAAAAAGATAAACCAGAAGCAAGAATTTAAGTCAGAATGTGTTCTTTAAAAATCCTAATGTGATACAATGAAAGTCTAAATTAGAATAGTATAAACACTAGAGAACAAACATTGGTTGCAGAAGAGATTTGAAGTAAGAAAATCAACAGGATGTAGCAACTGATTGGATAAGATGAAGACATAAAGAATAAAGCATGATAGGTATTCAGCCTAAGAAGCTGGGAAATTGGTGAAACCATTAATACAATAAGGAAAATCATGGGATCTGGTTTGGGAGATATTAACAAGGTGATGACTCTTCTAGAGACTCTAAATTGAAGGTGTCAGTGCTCTATGAAGGTGCTTAGTAGGTAGCTAGATATTTATACCTGTAGCTCAGAAAAATGATTCTGCTGCATTAAGGTGATGATTGCTGTTTTGAAGTGGAAGGTATCCCTCAAGGATACAACCTTGACAAACACTTACTTGGATCCGGAAAAAGTAGAGCTATGGAACATTACAGAGAAACTGTGATCGGAAAAGATGCAGAATTCCTTGTAGCAACACCTATAAATTCAAGAGGTGATGGACTGAACAGTGAGGAAGCCAGATAGCATGAGGCTAAGCTTAGGTATGTACCAGAGAGTAGTGAAAAATCCCAGATATAGACTCTTCCAGAAGTTTGGAAAAGGGAAAAAATCGGGATAGGGCAAGGTTTGAGGAGACGGCAAGTAAGTGAAAAAGTTTTGGGGTGATTTTTTGGAGAAAGAGAAATAAATAGGGATTAAGAGATATTTTATCATATATCCCCAAAAAAGAGTTGAGAATGTCCAAAATGGGTAGTTCCATCACCTTGTAAACAGGTACTTCCCTCCAGCACTCTGTAAGCCTTGTTGTTTTGTATAACTCCTTGTCTCAATGAAAGGCAAGCCAAAAACCTAGTAATCATTATTGGTATTTCTCCCTCCTTCATTTCACATATCTAACTCCTTATTGTCACATATACCTCTTAGATAGCTCTCAGATTCATCTATTTCCCTTTTTCATCACACATCCCAGTCTCTATGATCATAATTTTTCTTCTAGACCATCTCAGTGTTGCCTTAAATAGTTTCCCTATGTTCATTTCTATCCATTTCCAGTCTGTACTATATACATCAGTCAGAGTAAATATGAAATTCAACTCTAACTGTGTCACTCAGATGCTTAAGATACCTAAATAGATTTAGCTTTAGAGTAAATTCTAAAATTCAAAAAAAAAAAAAAAACGCAAATTTTAATTTCATCTACAAAGTCCTGAGTAGTGTATCTTCTTGCCTGTCTCTTCAGTCTCATCCCATTCTCCTCTCCCCCACACCCTGTGTGCTCCAGCTACATGGGCCTGCCTTCTGTTATTCATATTGACTATTCCTTTTCTTGCCATATGGCCTTTGCACATCTTCTCACTGCGTAGAATGCCCCCAGTTTGCCTGGTTGTTGCCTCTCCATCCTGAATTTAATTATCATTCACTCAGGGAAATTTCACTGACCTTTCCAAGTCAAACATAACTTTTATAGTACCAGAAGCCTCTCCCTTCTGGCCCTTATTGATTATTCATTCTTTTAACAAATCTCTGCTGCTGCTGCTGCTGCTGCTAAGTCGCTTCAGTCGTGTCTGACTCTGTGCGACCCCATAGACGGCAGCTCACCAGGCTCTCCCATCCCTGGGATTCTCTACAGAGTGCCTAATATTACCAAGTGCAATTCTGAGGACTTGGGACTTAACAGTGAACAAAACAGAGCCCCTGTCCTCCTAGAGCTTTTATTCTGATAGGAGGAAGAAATTAATAAATTGGCAAATTGCTATGTAAGAAGAGATAGTGCTAAAAAAAAAGCTATGAAAAAATAATAATAGGGTCAAAGGATGGAAAATGATAGGTGCACTTTTGGGTAGAGTGATCAAGGAATACTAACTGATAGGAAACAGTTGAGAGAACTCTGAGGGAAGTGTCTAGATAGTACTTAAAGCTATGGGACTGTGTTATATCACTTGTTAAATAGATGCAGATGAAGGAACAGAGAAGAGGCCCCTAAGGAATAAAAACTAAGGCCCTCCTCTGCTTAGAAATGGAGAACATGAATCTTGAGCAGCAAGTGAAATTGACAAACAGAAAGGTAGGAGAAACAAAGTCATATTCCAGGGCTACTAAAAAAAAAAACAGACAAAGACTTTAATAAGACAGTATAATCAACTTTTTCAAATAATTCTTATGTAATGCAAACTCTATAAGGGCAGGAATTTATTATCTCTTTTGTTTACTTTTCTAGCCCCAGTCTTGAAATGGAGCTGGCACATGGAATTTTGCTCAATAACATTTGTGAAATGATAAACTGTCAATAGGATGAAAACTGAGATGTGGCCACTGGATTTAGCAACGTGGAGGTCAGGTCATGCATGATGAGGTCAAGTGCAGTTTAGGTGATGTAGTAGGATCAAAAGCCTGAATGGAATGAGTTTGAGACACCTTGGGAGGGAAGAAAGCAGAGAAACTGTCTTTATCTGTGATCTTTAATGTGTATTTCCTTCCTTAATTACACAAAGGCTTGCCAGGTAGTCACAGTGCCTGGCACATAATAGGCATTAGATTATATTGATATTTTTATATGAATCAAATACAAAACCCAGAAACAGGGACAGAAAACAAGACAATTCTGTATTTACATAAGCATAAAATACTCAGAACATATGGGAAGGTGATACTGAAAAAGAAAGAAAAGTAAAATATACTACCGCTGCTGCTGCTAAGTCACTTCAGTCATGTCCGACTCTGTGTGACCCCATAGACGGCAGCCCACCAGGCTCCCCCGTCCCTGGGATTCTCCAGGCAAGAACACTGGAGTGGGTTGCCATTTCCTTCTCCAATGCATGAAAGTGAAAAGTGAAAGTGAAGTCACTCAGTCGTGTCCGACCCTCAGCGACCCCATGGACTGCAGCCCACCAGCCTCCTCCATCCATGGGATTTTCCAGTCAAGAGTACTGGAGTGGGGTGCCTAAGCAAATAACTTGGCAGACATGGTAGACAATTATGTATATGAAGAAAAACATAATAGAGGACATATGAGAATTAAGAAGTCAGTAACATGAAAAAGTGTAAATGAGAAGCTGGTTATTAGGGAAAACATAAATTATGTTTTGAATCACTGAGTTTAATGGATGCCCTAAGATGTGATTTTAAAAAAGAGCATGGGACCAGTTAAAGAGAGGCCTGGATACTATGCCCAGCTCTGTCATTAATTTGCTGTTTGACTTTAGGACAGACATTCTGCCAGACTTCAGGCTTCATCATCTATAACATATGGTGAGGCAGAGTGGAATCTGCTTCTCGCTGCAATTATCTTCAATTCTATGTGTTTGTAAGATGACCTACTCTCAGGCAAAGTTAGTGCTAGAGTGTAAATGTGGGTATAATTAACAGGAAGGTAATAGTTGGAGTTCAGAGACTGAGTTTGGATGGTGACTAGAGCTCCATGTGTCATTCACTGGCTCCACATGGAGGTCCAACCACACCCTAGGCTTCCTTCCCACCGTTCTCTGACCTATTCACTTGGCCAGTGCTGACAAAGAGGAAACCCACAGTCAGAGAGCAGCTGTTCTCAGGAGGGGTGGGGAGACCACAGCAATGACTGAAGAAAGTAAGGGAATGGGGAATGAACACTACACCTAAAAAGAAATAACATTGAAAATGGTTCTCCCTTGAAAGATTTGAGCTATAGAGGAATTTTTAAACCTTAAGAAGAACTTAATAAGAATATTTAGCCTCATGGCAAAAATCATATTCAATCTGTTCCCTAAAAAAGATGAAAATATCTTTTCTGTATGTGTGTCGTTGAGATACCCATAGGATTTTCTATTACAGAGGATTTGTGGATCTTGGTTTGATGTATATTTCTATGACTGAAAAGGATGTATATTGAAATGTGATGAACACAGATATAGACTAGAAAATTTTTCAGGTTGTGGCAGCCTGGTTTGCTATCAATAATGGAAACCCAGCTAGTAAGTAAAGTGAGCAGTAAAATGACCAAAAGAAATGAGGACAATAACAAGGATCGAAAGGAAGGGAGATGTAGAGAACACCCCTGGAATAACTAAGGATTGCCTGCGTTACATGACTCCTGACAGTGCATGTTCTCCAGTTCCCTGTGTTCCATTAGTAATTATGTTTATGTATTGAAAATGGAAATAACCAGCTGATAGATAATTGTAACTAACTATTCACTAAAGTATATTTTAATAAATTATATTTTTCATATGTGATATATATATATAATTATATATATATATATACATACACACACACACACACACACATAGATTTAATATTCCACATTCAGAGAAGCAGAACCAGTAGAAATAAAAAGGAATAGAAAGCTTCTCTGGGAAATATGTCATGTAATTGATTTTTTTTTTTAGAAAAAAACTATTGAGTATCTGCTCTGTGGGAGGTGTGTGAAAGATGCTTGTGGGAATTAATATAACAGACTCCGTCCCAAAACATTACCTGCACATATACATAACTGGAAACAGTCACTTGCAATGAGGTTACTGAACAAGATGAGCAGACAGGATCTTTCCCTATTACAACTTTTATTATACTAGATTAATAACTCACAGGGATTCCCTGCTAGCTCAGCTGGTGAAGAATCCGCCTGCAATGTAGGAGACCCCGGTTCAATTCCTGGGTTGGGAATATCCCCTGGAGAAGGGATAGGCTACCCACTTCAGTATTCTTGGGCTTCCTTGGTGGCTCAGTCGATAAAGAATCTGCCTGCAATGGGGGAGACCTGGGTTCAATCCCTGGGTTGGGAAGATCCCCTGGAGAAAAGAACAGCTACCCACTCCAGTATTCTGGCCCAGAGAATGCCATGGACAGAGGAGCCTGGCAGGCTACAGACTTTCACTATAAAAAGGGGCTTCCTAGGTGGCGCTAGTGGTAAAGAACCTGCCTGCCAACAAGAGATATAAGAGATTTGAATTGGATCCTGGGTGGGGGATCCCCCTGGAGGAGGAAATGGCAACCCTTTCAGTATTCTTGCCTGGAGAATCTCTATGGACTAGGGAACCTGGGTTGGGAAGATCCCCTGGAGAAAAGAACAGCTACCCACTCCAGTATTCTGGCCCAGAGAATGCCATGGACAGAGGAGCCTGGCAGGCTACAGACTTTCACTATAAAAAGGGGCTTCCTAGGTGGCGCTAGTGGTAAAGAACCTGCCTGCCAACAAGAGATATAAGAGATTTGAATTGGATCCTGGGTGGGGGATCCCCCTGGAGGAGGAAATGGCAACCCTTTCAGTATTCTTGCCTGGAGAATCTCTATGGACTAGGGAACCTGGTGGGCTACAGTCCATGAGGTCGCAAAGAGTCAGACACAACTGAGAGACTAAGCACGTTAGCTTATAACTACAAAATAATAGTAAAATGATTAAAATTCAAATGATTATTAAGATTAAAGAGAAATTTTGAAAAATACAGAAATGAGATTAGAGAGAGCCCTGAGAAACAAAGTTATTCATGAAAAGTAAAGATATCAGGATAAAAGAGAGCATGGGAAGATTACAGTTCATTCCAACATCTCTCTTTATTCAGCAAACATTTATTAAGCATATATTAAGTTCTAACCTCTGGCTAGAGGCTGAAGTTGCAAAGATGAACAAGATGCAAGTTCTACACTAAGGAAAATAAGACTTGGTACGTATACTGAGTACAGGCTCAAAAATATTGCTAAGATAGAATTGAGAAGCCCTAGAGAAAGGCAACCACTGTCAATCTTTTTGGACACAGAAGAAAAATCCAGATACCTATAGATTTAAGAACTGAAGATTGACTTCTGAGTAGAATTGGCAGAGTGAATCTGGGTCACAGAAACTCCTTCTCCCAAGAGCTACTGAAAACTAAAATGAAGCTGTCAAAATCCACAAGCAGTTTCTAAACAGTGAGAAGGTCAGAGTCATAGTCTTTGAAGAGAGATAAAAGAGCTTCAGCTCCTTACCCAGCACCTATCACTTTGAAGAAACACTGGAGAGAGAAAGTGAGTTGACAAGATTGAGAAGTTTCACCCATACCCTCTATCTGAAAGAAAACGAATGGTTTGAGTAGAGAGCAGCAGTGTTGGGAAGAAATATTGAAAAACATCATGAGGATAGAAATATCTATAAATCATTCTGGAATCTTAGCAAAGGCAGGAAGGGTACAATGCCCGGATTTCATTTTCCAGGGCGCTATATTAAACAGAGAATTTGTCAAAGCCAGTGAGAGTGGGTTATACCCCACCTTCAGAGAGTGGTCTAGAATATAAAACATTTGAACGGATCCCGTAAGTGATCAGACAGGGACCTTCTCAGTGGGCTCACTCCACACCCCTAGAGATGTGATATGTATAGTCTCTATCCCTAGCATGCCCCAGTGTACCTTGACTTCCTTGAGAGCAAAGATTTTGTCTCTACTTTTTGTTGTACTTGCATTCAGTTAACCTGTTGAATATCACCCCTAGAGTCAAGAAATAGTTACCTACACTACATTGAAACAAATAGTTGGTCTGGAGAATTCCCATTCTTAAAATATGGTAGATTTTTTTAAGTGATGTATATTTTATGCACGGAAAAGAAAAGAAATGAAAGAAAAGAATAGGAATCAAAATAGGAATAAGGAAAAGAAATAGAAATAAAGGGAAACACTACAGAAAGAATGGAACATGCAGAAAAATTACCCAAGGAATAGAAGAAACTTGCCCTTGAGAAGTTCAAGCTATAAATAAACAATGCGAGTGAATTCAATAAAACAACTCAGATATATTATTTTTAAAATGATAGGATGATAAATTGAGCATTGAGCATTTAAAAGTACCATTATATATCAAGTAAATCAATTAGAACAGCAAAGAACAAGATATCCCATAAAAACTTAAATTACTGCCTTGGATAACAGGTGAAAGATGATAATTGTGAATGTGGAGGAAAAAACACAAAATGATCAAAGTCATTAGAGAAAAATGATAGACATAAAATGCGAAGAAAGATTATCTGACAGTACAATTGATGTTTTTATGGTATAGAGCCCAGTTGCTAGATAAGAAAGATTCAATGATAAAACACATAGTTAGTTCTCTTAAAGTTATATTCGCCAGTTTTGAAGCCAAAGAAGAGAAAAAAGTAATTTAAAATGTTAGGCAATTCAGTAAAAACACAAAATTTAAATCGTTGGAACACCTATTTCAATCCTCTATTTCACTTTGAAGAAAATAGGAAATTATTTGTTTAAACGTGTCCAACGCTTTAATGAC
The DNA here is from genome assembly GCF_000754665.1 of Bison bison bison. Classification (NCBI taxonomy): domain Eukaryota; kingdom Metazoa; phylum Chordata; class Mammalia; order Artiodactyla; family Bovidae; genus Bison; species Bison bison. The sequence goes on along the minus strand of NW_011494798.1, from coordinate 195,976 downwards.
CCCATGGACTGTAGCCACCAGGGTCTTTTCCATGGTATTTCCCAGGTAAGAATATTGGAGTGGGTTACCATTTCTTCTCCAAGAGATTTTCATGACCCAGGGATCCAACCCATGTCTCCTGCATTGACAGGGAGGTTACCACTAGCCACCAGGGAAGCCCAATTATTTTTTAAGATGTCTTAAATTAGAACAAAAAAAAAATCGATGATAAAGATTGAAGACCAAGTACCTAAAACTACTGTCTCCATCAACAAAATGTAAATACCTAAAATTCAGTGACTAACCAATACATACTCAATCACAGGCTGGAACTACTGAATAGATCTGACCAATAGATTTTTTTAAAAACCTTCAAAACCGGATTAAATCCTGTTAATGGCTTGAAAATCAGATTACTACCATCAAGTTTCTTTCCCTCACCTCTTTTCACCCAGCCTAGTGTCCCATATAGATGAGAGAAACATAGTCATGTGCTAACCTAAGCACATGTCCTTTCTCTTCATGAAGGTTAAGGAATTATTTTGTGCTTAAAATAAATGAACACAGAATAATATTATTAATCATCATTTTATTTCTTACAGCTCTTGAGCACTAAACTGAGATTAATGGCTTTCTACAATACTATGTGGCATTCATATAATGAAAGTGAGTCTCTCAGTCACGTCCGACTCTTTGCAACCCCATGGACTATACTATACAGTCCATGGAATTCTCCAGGCCAGAAGACTAGAGTGGGTAACCTTTCCCTTCTTCAGGGGATCTTCCCAACCCAGGGATCGAACCCAGGTCTCCCACATTGTAGGTGGATTCTTTACCAGCTGAGCCACAAGGGAAGCCCAAGAATGCTGGGGTGGGTAGCCTATCCCTTCTCCAGGGGATCCTCCCGACCCTGAAATCAAACTGGAATCTCCTGAATTGTAGGCAGATTCTTTACCACCTGAGCTATCAGGGAAGTCATATAGTACCAGTTATTAAAAAGTTGCTTAAGTGTATTTTGAGACCCAGGAGAAATACAGTTGCTATATTTGAAGATCTCAGTCTCCAAATAGTCTGATATTTGATAGCCCAGATATTTGATAGTCTTTCAAATATCAAACTAACAGTTTCCATCTGAGCTTTCACAGACCTCTGAACTGAACTTTTACCCAAGAAACCAGCCATAGCCTGTTTCATCAGCAGTGGTCTCCTTTGGCTTCCTTTTCTGAGATTTTGCCATCTGATTCCAACAGCTGTTTGTCCTTTATGAGACTTTCCTTCCCACACAGCTCAGCTGGCTCCCAGATCTTTCCAACCTTCTGCCCCGGCTCTGAATCTTTCTCTTGGCTCTCCACTGGATCCAAAGTCTGCACCTGTGTCTTTGGACCTTGGGATCTCACAGGAACTGAAGGGGAACATTTTATTTTTAATAAATACATCTTAAATTATTTTCCTGCTTCTTTTATTCCATTGCATGGGAAAAAATAACAAAGCCATATCAAAAGAAATATGTTTTAATACCTTGAAATGACTCAATACTTAGGTAGAACTAATAATTAGATCATTTAGACAAACTGTTTCTTTTCCAAACTTTCTAAAGGGCAAAGAGGTTAGAAGAAATGATTCTCTTTTTTTTTATGGCTAGCCAGAGCATCATTCATGCTTACAACTGCATGTTGGTTTTTCCAGACCAATTTATGTATTGTATGTATACAATACATAAATCACCTAGTAGTGAGCATGGCCTGTGTCCACATAGAAGGTAATTAATTAGAGGCGATCACTCATCTACCCAACTATAATTATTCTCAAAACCCAAGCTAAGGTGTTTCAGCTCACCATTAGAACCCCAGCCCTCTCTCTTCAGAGTAAGCTTAGACAGGAATGGCAGAGCCAAAGGCAATAAAATGCAGTGATAGAAGAAATGCTGAAACAGACACCTCAAGAAATATTTTCTGTTGGCTGTCAAAATTAGTTGAAAGTCCCATCAACCACTACAAATTTTCCTAATTTTTGGTGATTCTATCAAAACAGCATATATGAAAATATGAATATACAATTTTGAATTTTACTGATTTGAGAAACCCAAGACTGGTGAACTGATTTTGAATCAAATTTGATCAGGCATAAGAACTACCTGGAAGGATATTTTTTTTTCTTTCTTACACTTCTATTGAGATATAACTGACAAACACTGACATGTTTAAAGTGTGCAATTATGCTTATGTATGTATAGATTTACACAAATATGAATACACACACATATATATATACACTTACATATATGTGTCTATGCTGTGCTGTGCTTTGTCTGACTCTGTGGACTCAGCACAGCATAGACATATATATACATATATATATTGTGTGTGTATATATGTGTGTGTGTGTGTGTGTGGCAACCCACTACAGCGTTCTTGCCTGGAAAATTCCATGGACAGAGGGGTCTGGTGGGCTGCAGTCCATGTGGTCGTAAAGAGTTGATCACAACCGAGCACTCACACTTATTTTACATTCCTACCAGTAATGTATGAAATTTCCACTCTTCCACCTCCTTTCCAGTACTTTACATGATCAATCTTAATACTGGACATCTGTAATAAATATGTAGTGGTATCTTATAGTGTTTTTATTTTGCATTTACCTAATGATAATTGACATTTAGTATTTTAATATGTTTGTTTGCCATCAATAGATCTTCTTTGGTAAAGTGTATATTCAAATATTTTGCTCATTTTTAAATATTTTTGAGTTTTGAAAGTTTTTTTTATATGTATTGAATATAAATCTTTTATTAGATGTGTAATTTGCAAAAAATTTCTCCCAGTGTGTGCTTGTCTTGTCCTTTGAGTCTCTTAAATAGTGTCTTTCTAAGAGCTTCATTCTTCATTTTGTTGAAGTTCAACTTACCAATTTTTTTTCATGGAGCCTGTCTTTGGAGTTGTGTTTAGGAAATCTTTCACTTAACATAATGTCTCCCATGTTTTCTTCTAAAAATTTTAAAATTTTAGGTTTTGTACTTTGATCTATTCTCTATTTTGAGTTAATTTTTTACATGGTATAAGGTAGACATCAAAGTATTTGGATTGTTTGCAAAAGGATAGCCCAACTGTTAGTCAACACTTATTGAAGAAACTATCCATTCATTGAATTGTCTTTGCATCTTTGTCGAAAATCAATTAACTATGCATATGCGTGTCTATTTTTGGACTCATCTTTTTTTATCCTGATGCCAGTACCACACTGTTTTGATTGCTATGGTTTTATAAAAATTATCGAAGACAGGTAGTGTAAGTCCTTCAATCTTGCTTCTCCTTTTCAAAGTTGCTTTGGGTATTCCAGCTTGTTTGCATTTTCATATGAATAGAATAAACATGCAAAATTATATTTAAAAAAAAATCCTTCTGGGATTTTGATAGTGATCACACTGAATTTAAAGATTAAACAAAAAAGACATCTGAAAAATATTAAGTCTTCCAAACTATTAACACGATAAAGGTGGCTATCCAAAAAGTTTGTCTGGGTTTTTCTGTAAGATCTTATGGAAAACCCAAATGAACTTTTGGCCAACCTATCTCTCCATTTTTCAGTTTTCTAAAATTTTTCTCTCAGCAATATTTTATAGTTTTCATTGTAAAGATCTTAATTTACAAATATTGGTTCTGAGCATATATAAATTCAATTAAAATTTGAATATTAATCTTGTATCCTGAAAACTTGCTAAACTTGCTTACTAACACCAGTGTCTTTTGTAGATTGTATAGAATTTTTGGTGTTTATTTTGTCTGCAAATAAAGACAGGTTTACAACTACTTTTTCAATCTTGCTGCTGCTACTGCTGCTGCTAAGTCGCTTCAGTCGTGTCCGACTCTGTGCGACCCATAGACGGCAGCCCATCAGGCTCCTCTGTCCCTGGGATTCTCAAGGCAAGAACACTGGAGTGGGTTGCCATTTCCTTCTCCAACTCATGAAAGTGGAAAGTGAAAAGGAAGTCGCTCAGTCGTGTCTGACTCTTAGCAACCCCATGGACTGCAGCCCACCAGGCTCCTCCGTCCATGGGAGTTTCCAGGCAAGAGTACTGGAATGAGTTGCCAGTGCCTTCTCCATTTTCAATCTTAGCACCTATTTGTTTTAGTATACCAGCTAAAACTTTCAGTACAATGTTGAGTATAAATGGTGAGAGTAAATATTCTCACCGTTTTCCTGATCTTATGAGGAAAGAATTCAGTCTTTCACTGTTAGGAATCATGTTACCAGTAAGTTTTTCATAGATGTGCAGAGCAGGTTGAAGATGTTTCTTTCTCGTCCCACTTGATGAGAATTTTTACTCAGGAAAAGACTTTGTATTTGTCAAATGTCCTTTTGCATCTAGTAAGAGACTATATTGTTCTTTTTTTGTCTGATTATTTGGTAAATTAGATTGATTTTCAAATTTTAAACTAACCATACATTCTTGGAATAAACTATATGTGGCCTCGATGTATTATCAGTGTTACAAGTTGTTGAATTTGATTAAAATATTCTTAACATTTGTTTTATCCATGAGGAATATTGGTATGCAATTTTTTCATTGTAATGTCTTTGTCTAGTTTCAATGTCAGAATAATGCTAAAATTGTGGAACGTATTGGGAAACTTTCTCTTTTTTAAAAAACTTCTGGAAGGATATTTACGCTACTGGTATTATTTCTTCCTCACATGTCTGACAGGATCCATAGTGAAGCCGTCTGGGTCAGGAGTTTCCTGTGTGGGAAGTATTTTAACTTCAAATTTAACTCTACTGCTATTTTTCAGTCACTAAATCATATCTAATTCTTTGGCAACCCCATGGACTAAATTCAGTTACTTCACTCAGTTTGGGACTATTCAAGTTATCTATTTCTTCTTGAGTAAACTTCTGTAGTTTTGTCTTTCCAGACATTTATTCATTTCCTGTAATTTGTTAAATTGATTAACATACATTTAAGATGATACTCCTTTATAACACTTTTAACATTGATAAATTCTGTGGTGATGTCATTTCTCTCATCTTGATCCTGGTAATTTGTATCTTCACTCTAATTTTCCTGATGATCCTGCGTAAAAATTTAATTTTCCTCATCTTATACAATCAGCCTCTGATCCCTGAGTCAGGAAGATCTCCTGGTGAAGGGAAGGGCATCCCACTCCAGTATTCTTGCCTGAAGAATCCCATGGACAGAGGAGCCTGGCAGGCTATAGTCCGTGGTGTCCAAAGAGTCAGACATGACTGAGTAACTAACACACACACACGTTTTAATTTTTTCACTCTTTTATTTTTGCTCTGGTCTTTATTCCTTATATTTCATAGCATAAACAGTACTTAAATCAGTTTTGTTTTCTTTTATTCTTCTATTTTCTTAAAATTAAACCTGCATTTTCATTTTCATTCAGTTAATAACACTTTCTAGTTTCCACTTGTCTTTTTCATTGACACACACTTTTTTGAAAACTGTTTTAAATTTCCAAATATTCAATGATTTTTAGAGATTTTTATTATTATTGATATCTAATTGTGGTCTCACAACATATGCTGTTATGACCTTAATCCTTTAAACCTATTGAATCTTGACTTATGACTCTTGAAAAGAAGGTTTACACTGATTTTTTTTGGGGGGGAGGCATGAAGTGCTCTATAAGTGTCAATTAGGTTGACCTGGTTGATAATATCATTAAGACTTCTGTATTTTTACAGATTTCCTTTTTTCTCTTTATTCCATGAAAATAAAGGAAAAGAATTAAATCCCTGAATGAAATTGTGAATTTCCCTATGTCTCCTTGCTATTCTGTCAACTATGGCTTTCTATATTTTGAAATTCTGTTATTAGGCACATAAATATTTAGGATTATTATACCCTCCTGAAGAATTCACTCTCTTTATCATTATTATATGGTGATCTTATCCCTGGTATTATTTTTATGCTCTGAGTCTTCTTTGTCTGACATTAATATAGCCACTCCAGCTTTCTTTTTATTAGTGTTAACAGGATAAACATTTTTCCATTTTTCCCTTTTAATCTACTTTGATCATGATTTTTAAAGAAGTCATGATAGACTGTATATAATTGAGTTTTGCTTTTTTTATCCATTTTTTTGCCTTTAATTGGGATTTTTAGGCCATTTACTTTTACTGAAATTATTGAAGTTCAGTTCAGTTCAGCCGCTTAGTCATATCCAACCCATGGACTGTAGCACATCAGGCTTCCCTATCCATCACCATCTCCCAGAGCTACTCAAACTCATGCCCATCGCGTCAGTGATGCATCCAACCATCTCATCCTCTGTCATCCCCTTTGATCAAGTTTAAATCTATCCTTTAACTATTTGTTTTCTTATTGTCCCATCTGTTGTTAATTTTTCCTATTTTTTGCTTTTTTTAGGATTGATTGAGCATTTTCTTTTTAATGATTTTATTGAATCTCTCTTTTGTTCCAAGTAGCTATATTCTTTGTAATTTCAGTGGTTGCTTTAGAATTTTTGATATAAATTTTTAACTTATCACAGTGTACCTTCAAGGGATATTATACTAATTCACATATAACTTAAGAACCTTATAATAGCATTCTTTCACTGTTCCCCCTTTGACCTCTGTGCTTGTTGTCACACATTTTATTGCTATATCTTTTATGAGTAGCACAATACACTAATACAATTTATTCAAACAATCAATTGTCTTTAAAGGGATATAAATATTTAAAAAGTAACTTTATATAATTTGTTCTCATTGCTACATTTTCAGAACTCTTTTCTTTGAGTGAGTCCAGCTTGTGATTCATTCAAATCTTAGTTTTTGACTCTTAAAAATGTTTTTTTTTTTCTTTGTTGGAGCTCTCTTTTGGTACAAATTACTTAATTATTTACAAAGTACTAAAATATTTTCTTCCAAAGTCATGTTGCGGCTATTTTCTTCATCATGGCTTCCCCAAAACAAAGATGTTATTTTCAAAGTGTCTTATTTCCAAGTGTTTTCTTCTCAAATAGCCCTACTTTAGATTTCCTTATAAAATTCATGGAGAAATCATACTTATAAAATTAAAAGGGAAACTCTTAAATAGGAAACTCACAACCCTATGTCTCTCCCAAATGTCACAAGACCGCAACAAATGGGAAATATTTCAATGATTCATTGTGAAATGCCCTAAGGAATCAAAGCAGTAAACAGTGATTTTATGCATTCCCCTGCTTAGCTCCAGGTTAACTCCCATCTTTCTTTTGAGTCTCTATTTTGCCAATATTTTTGAAGTGAAGTTCTTGTTTCAGATTACAGGTTTCCTCCTTCAGCAGACTTTGCTGTGTCTGTGTTGTATCATCAGTAATTAATATTAAAATCCTGTCTGATTATATAGTACCTAGTCAATTAAAAATAGTATATAAGTCATGCTAACCTAAATTGTAGACTATGTATCTTTAGAGAGTAGAGAAGTAAGGGTCCTAAGAAGCCCAGAAGGAAGAGTTGTCCTCCAGAGCAATAAAATTAGGATGCAACAAGTATTTCATGTGACTGAAGATCAGGAGAATCAGAATGTGAATATTAAGTCAAGGTGACAAAAAAAAACAAACTGGTTTCAAATGAGAACTGATGAAAAGGTACAATAGCAAAAATTTCAAAATACAGGTATTCATTTGTGATCAATCTACTTTTTACATAGTAAGTGGAGGATGCTTCTTGATGAGAATATGCTGAGATTTATTCATTTAAATACAATTAATAATGCTCCTGAGTAACACAAGAGAAGTCAGTCAGAACCAAGTCAGAGTTCATATAGCCAGCTAATGCCAGGTTGCAACCAAATCACACATTAAACATATGCTTTCTTGGGCATTTTGCTATGCCCCAAGGGACACAAAAATTATGGTTGAGCTTAGTAGATTAAAAAACAAAGGTTTTATGCATATTGTTGTTGTTCAGTTACCCAGTCACGTCCAACTCTTTGCGACCCCATGGACTGTAGCATGCCAGGCCTCCCTGTGCCTCACCATCTCCTGATGTTTGCCCAAGTTCATGTCCATTGCATCTGTGATGCCATCCAGCCATCTCATCCTCTGATGCCCTCTTCTCCTTCTGCCGTCTAGCTTTCCCAGCGTCAGGGACTTTTCCAATGAGTCAGCTGTTCGCATCAGATAACCAAAATACTGGGGCTTCAGCTTCAGCATTGGTCCTTTCAATGACTATTCAGGGTTGCTTTCCCTTAGGACTGACTGATTTGATCGCCTTACTGTCCAAGGGAATTTCAGGAGCCTTCTCCAGCACAACTCAAAGGCGTCGGTTCTTTGACATTCTGCCTTCTTTATGGTCCAGCTCTCACACGGGTAAATGACCACTGGGAAAACCATACAAACCTTTGTCAGCAAAGCGATGTCTCTGCTTTTCAACACACTGTCTAGGTTTGTCATAACTTTCCTGCCAAGAAGCAATCATCTTCTGATTTCAAGGCTGCAGTCATCATCCACAGTGATTTTAGAGCCCAAGAAGAGGAAATCCGTCTCTACTTCCACCTTTTCCCCTTCTATTTGCCAGGAAAATAGAGCAGGAGTTAAATGTTTGTCAAAAACGTTAATCAACATTAGCCAATTTTAGCGCAATATAAATTTTGATCAATATCATATCAGAAGATTTATGGGGAAAAAGAAGTGATAGAAATTTATTCCAATTGAAAGCACTGAATTAAATTTCCTGAAGGATATTGAAATGTGGAGTGATTTTAACATGTGTCAAAATAGATGAGGCAGTAGAAGGGGAGATGCCTACCATTCATAGGCAACATTGTCTTGTGGGCATTCTCTACTGTGTAGAATAGCAAGAATAAAGGCTCTAAAATGAGAACAAGAAGAACAGTTTCCAGGGGTGGGAAATCCCAGTTGGAATCCTTTGAGACATTATAAAGTTAATAAAGTTTGAATGATTGATTACAGTTGAACAGTGGTAGATTATGAATTTAATATGAAAAGATTGAGCCTCTACTCTAAAGAAGCTTGTATAAATACAAATAAATAGGGATAACTGAGAAAAAGAAAACAAGCTGGCTAAGTTGTTATAAGGAACTATAGAGGTGCACATGTAGGATCAGAAATAGCATTTGTTCCCGCCAACCAAACAAGACAAAAATGCATTACAATTCGTGGGACATTGGCTAGAGAGCGCAGAAGTGTCTTACCTCCCTAATGGAGAACAGTTAGGTCTAGACTAAATGCTATTCTGGCTCTTGTTAACAAATTTTAAAAGAAAGACCCACGAAGATCAGATCATTTCTAAGTAGCCTAATTATATATGTATGTATGCTAAGTCACTTCAGTCATGTCTGACTCTTTGTGACCCCATGGACTGTAATCTGCCAGGCACCTCTGTCCATGGGATTCTCCAGGCAAGAACACTGGAGTAGGTTGCCATGCCCTCCTCCGAGGATCTACCTGACCTGGGGATAGAACCCGTGTCTCTTAAATATCTCCTGCATGTATAGATCAGTCTTATGGACTCTGTGGGAGAGGGAGAGGGTGGGGAGATTTGGGAGAATGGCATTGAAACATGTATAATATCATGTATGAAATGAGTCGCCAGTCCAGGTTCGATGCACAATACTGGATGCTTGGGGCTGGTGCACTGGGACGACCCAGAGGGAGGGGAGGGGAGGGAGGATGGAGGAGGGTTCGGGATGGGGAACACAGGTATACCTGTGGTGGATTCATTTCGATATTTGGCAAAACTAATACAATGTTGTAAAATTTAAAAATAAAATAAAATTAAAAAAAAAAAAATCTCCTGCATTGGGAGGCACATTTTTTACCACTAGCGCCACTTGAGTAGCCCCAGGTGTTTAGAGCAAAGCTTAGGATATATGTAAGAATACAAAAATATCTAGCACCCAGAAAGATATTAATAAAAGTCATAGTATGAATAAAATCAGAGATCATCATGTTTATTCTTAAATTTTAATTAAATTGCTGTTTTTTATAATTACCGTTCATATGAATTTTATGTTGTGCTGACCTCATCTTAAAATGTGTTTAAAGTCTTAAACTTTCTGAAATTAGTGATAGTTTTTTTTAATAATTCCATCTCTCCTTTTCTTTATGATGTCTTTCATTGCTCTATAGTTCTTTTGTCCAAAAATTCCTCTTTAAGAGGTATCCCTTACTTTGCAAGTGTTTTTAAAAATTTTGTTTCTATCAGTAACACTGCCTGTCTTACTAACTTCTTATTACTTAGTTGTCTAAGTCACAGAATGATACAGTAGAAGCTATAACAGTCTCATGCTCACCTCAAACACAAATTCCATTCTTAAAGCAATTGACCCACCACAGTGGTTCCCAAACTGGACTGCACACTAGAATCACTTGGAGAACCTCTTACAATATGCAGATATTGAGACTCTACTCCAGATCAATTAAAATCTGAATATTTTGGAGTAAGAGTGTGATATTTTTTAAAAGTTCCAAAGCAATGTCCAACTCTGATTAAGATTCCTGAGCCCTAATTCTCTAGTTCTCAGTTCAGGATAATAGAAGTGATAATACCTGTTCACTTATCTCATAAGCATCAAAAGATAGAATATATGTCATGCCAAAAAAACATTTGAAAGCGTTTCTCATGACTAGTTTCTTGAAAAAGAAAAAACCTTTGGGAATAAGTCATTCCTCTATTTGACAAAAGACATGAATTTTCCTCTTGTCTCCTAAAAACATTCAAGTATGTCTAAGAATAGCCAAAGCAGTGATTCTTAATCCTTGAGGGGTGGCAGAAAATTGACAGATTGGACAGGCAGTAAGCAGTTTGGACAGCAGAGATCCAGTTGAGAATATGAGAAAAACTCTGGATCTTTTTTCAGAAAAAATACATGGACATACACAAAAAGCCTTGGCCTGTGCTTCTGGGGTGTTCACATATGCCCTGAAGCCCAGCTATGGTGCAGATCAAAAAACTTAACCCTGGATTCCAAAGTTGTGATAGCAAATTTTGTTTCGATTTTTTGCTTCCTGAAGGCCTGAACACCTACGGCAAAATGTTAAGACTTCAGGGAATTTTTCACACTTCTCTTATGGTTATTGGAATGTCACTCAAACTAAGCTATTCATAGCTCATTCCTGATGAAAAGAATTAATAAAACATTCCTTCTCGTCAGCCAGGAGGAACAAGAACTGACCTACAGAACACAGCACTTTGCTTCTTGGGATTCCTTCAAGCTCTAGTCTTGCAATCTGTGCTGTTTTAAGTATGAGCTCTAGTCAGTGAGGAGAGAGAGCAATTCATCATACAGAAGCTTGCCCTCTGCCTTCTCTAGTCATAAAGCACACCATGCAGGCAGTTCTTTCAGAAGAAGCAACCACCAGTAGCTCATTCCCTCTCCCCCAAGACTAGCAGCTATGCGAACTATGTGTTGGCAGACCTAAAGGCTTTTATGACAAGCTGTTCATGTACCGCAATAACTACTGCTCTTTACTCATGGTCAAAACTGGTCACATTCATATACGCTCCATAGTTAGATTTTTCTATCATGTTGATGCATGCCACACCACCAGTCTTAACCTCTTTTCAATCTTGTGTTTAATGCAACAGAGGACACTTAATGACTTTTATCTCACCTAATACAATGTTCTTATTTTCAACCAACTTTCTGAATTTAACTCTTGCTTATGTCTAATGATTTTCTTTCTAAAAGAGTCTCCTTCAAAATAATAAAAAGCTGTATCAACACCTAATAACATAAAACGAGTAATGTTGAGCATCTGGTATTCAAGGTCAGATGGATCTAGCAGTATGTTGGCAAATGTTTAACAACCAGCTTCTGGACCAACCAGTTCTAGCCCTGACTTGTAGCACTTGACAGTTTCCATGGTGTAAGTACTCCCTCCATCATGGCTGAGTTTAAGCCACCAAAATGATGTCAGCTGTTTAATAAAATTTTCAAAAATTCAACAGCTCTATCAAGCCAATACCAGCCAACTCTAGCACATCTTTGTATTAATCAAATCCAATGTCCTACCTCATCTTCCCATATTTGCTTGAAGATTTTTTCCATATCTCCCCCCCTCCCCCCCGGAGAATTCCATGAAATTCTTTTGCCTATTCTGCTTTGCCCATTCCATTTATGCAACTAGAAATCCTACTTGTCTTATCATCAAGGCATTGTTTTATGCTTCCAGGTGAATTGAAATCCTCTCTGTTCTGATGTCACCTTACATTTTACGTTACACTTCATTATCCATTTGCATTAATTTTACTGGTATAAATTTTATCTTCCCTAAATGCTGTGTACACTTTGAGAGCAGGATCCATATCTAATTAATCTGCAGAGTTCTTAAAATACCTAGAAAAGTGTCTTGTTCATAATAGATGCAACACATATCTTTGTGGTTTTTAAAATTTACTGTGTATTTTATTTTATTTTTTAGTTTCATTTTGTATTAGGATATAGCCAATTAACAATGCTGTGGTGGTTTCAGGTTAACAGCCATACATATACATGTATCCATTCTCCCCCTAATCCCCCTCCCATCCAGGCTGGCACATAACATTAGACAGAGCTCCATGTGCTATACAATAGATCACTGTTGGTTATCCATTTTGAATATAGCAGTGTGTATGTGACCTTCCCAAACTCCCTAACTATCCCTTCCGCCCAGTAAACATAAGTTTGTTTTCTAAGTCTGTGAGTCTCTTTCTGTTTCATAAGTTCATTTGTATTATTTCTTTTTAGGTTCCATATATAAGGGAAATCATATGATATTTCTCCTTCTCTGTCTAACTTAATGACACTCTCTGGGTCCATTCATGTTGCTGCAAATGGCATTATTTCATTCTCTTTAATGGCTGAGCAATATCCCACCGTATATACGTACCATATCTTCTTTATCCAGTCCTCTGTCAGTGGACATTTAGGTTGCTTCCATGTCTTAGCTGTTGTAAGCAGTGCTGCAGTGAACACTGGGGTGCATGTATCCTTTCAGATCATGTTTTTTTTCCAGATGTATGCCCAGGAGTGATATTGCAGGGTCATAAGGTAGCTCTATTTTTAATTTTTTAAGGAACCTCCATACTTTTCACATGGTGACTGTACCAATTTACATTCCCACCAAGAGTGTAGGAGGGTTCCCTTCTCTCCACATCCTCTTAAGCATTTGTTGTTGGTAGATTTTTTTTTATGAAAACCGTTCTGACCTGTGTGGGGTGATATCCTACTGTAGTTTTCCTTTGCATTTCTCTAATAGCTAGAGATGTTGAACATCTTTTCATGTGCCTATTGGCCATCTGTATGTCCTCTTTGGAGAAATGTCAGTTCAGGTCTTCTGCCCATTTTTGAGTGAGCTGTTTGTTCTAAGACTGTTAAGCATCATAAGCTGTTTGTAAATTTTGAAGACTAATCCCTTATTAGTCACATCATTTGCAAATATTTTCTCCCAGTCCATAGGTTGTCTTTTAATTTTGTTTATTGTTTCCTTTGCTTAGTTTAGGTAGGTCCCATTTGTTTTTGTTTTTATTTCCATTATTCTGGGAGATAGATTAAAAAAAAAAACACATATATTTCTTAAATAAGATAAGTATGCAAACTTTTCCTGGAGGAAGGCATGACAACCCACTCTGGTATTCTTGCCTAGAGAATGCCCATGGACAGAGGAGTCTGGTAGGCTACAGTCCATGGGGTCACAAAGAGTCAAATATGACTGAACAATTAAGCAGAGCACATGCAAAATTTTAACTACTGTAAGACATGGTAAAAAATATAACATTGCCAATTTTGAACATTAAATATAAGGTAAAATTTTGAAGTTTAATTATATAGGATAAATTGAAGTCTAATGAATTCTGAGTAAGATAAAACTGAAACTGTGTTGTTATACTGTTTGACTAACTAGAAAAATAATAAAACCTACTCAAATAATTTTAAAAAATATAAAACTTTGGTATAAAAAATAATATCAGTGTGAAATACCAAAATGAAAGTAGTCAGCACAAAATACAATAAATATACTAAAAAACTAAAAAATGACACTTTGTCATTTCATTTCATTCAATATTATATATAAAATAATATTTAAATAAATAATACATAAATATTTGTGTAAATTATATATTTCCTGAAAATTCCTATTTCAACAATTAAAATGCCTAATACATTTGGAGAGAGGTTATATAATTTTGTCAAAAAGTTCAAATTAAATTTAACTGAATTTTAGAAACTCAACTTATGTAGAAAACTCTTGCATTTTTAGTAATAGGTTATCAGTATAAAGGTTAATCAAGTCTCTTGCTTCTGTTCTTTTTATTTCTTCTGTCTTACCTTCAACAAAATTGATTTTTCACTTTTGTGTTATATTTGTTGAAATCAAAGTTAAAACTCTTAACCAAGATCCAGTCAAATTAATTTTGCTCCTTTACTTTGAATCTTATTATAACAAGAGTTTAGACTGATGGCATTAGCTAAAACAGAAAATAATTTTTCACCATAACAACCATTGAAATGTTGAGAAGAGAAAACAAAGCAAACAAAAACCTTGGAAACAAATACTTTCATCCAGAAGAAATGTTGATTTGGCCAAAGATTAAAATATTATATTTTATATTGTATATTAATTCAACATATTAATATTTTGAACCTAGACGATCTATATTAAGCCCTTTAATGCTGCCTTTCAATAAAGGGTTAAATTCCAAGGCAATGATCCTAACGTAGTTAAAAGACTTAAAGTTGGAGCATTTCAGAAGAGATGATTTACAATGTTTGAAATGTCTTTGTGAAAAATATTTTGTGTACACTTCAGGCATTTCCAAGAATTCTCTTTTGCATAGCTTATTTGAGGAAAATTTCAGCAATCTAGTAGATATTTGGGCCTCTGGATTATTTATTGGTTTGCATTTATCTGGAAAGAAGAGTTTTACAGTTTTAATGTATTTATTGTGCTACATTTACTCTTCCTCTTTTGGTTTCAGTTCAGTTCAGTTCAGTCGCTCAGTCATGTCTGACTCTTTGCAACCCCATGAATCGCAGCACGCCAGGCCTCCCTGTCCATCATCAACTCCCGGAGTTCACTCAGACTCATGTCCATCGAGTCAGTGATGCCATCCAGCCATCTCATCCTCTGTCATCCCCTTCTCCTCCTGCCCCCAATCCCTTCCAGCATCAGAGTCTTTTCCAATGAGTCAACTCTTCGCATGAGGTGGCCAAAGTACTGGAGTTTCAGCTTTAGCATTATTCCTTCCAAAGAACACCCAGGGCTGATCTTTAGAATGGACTGGTTGGATCTCCTTGCAGTCCAAGGGACTCTCAAGAGTCTTCTCCAACACCACAGTTCAAAAGCATCAATTCTTCAGCACTCAGCTTTCTTCACAGTCCAACTCTCACATCCATACATGACTACTGGAAAAACCATAGCCTTGACTAGATGGACCTTTGTTGGCAAAGTAATGTCTCTGCTTTTGAATATGCTATCTAGGTTGGTCATAACTTTACTTCCAAGAAGTAAGCGTCTTTTAATTTCATGGCTTTTGGATTTACCATCTTTGAAATTCAGTAGCATTTAAAAAAAAATGTTGTTTCTAGTTTTTTTGAGATATAATTGGCATATAGTATTATATAAGCTTCAGGTATACAATGCAGTGATTTAATATATGTATATACTACAAAATGATTACCCCAGTAAGTCTGATTAACATCCATCACTTCATAAAAACTACTGTCTTAGCAACTGTTTAAAATAAGTGAATGATGTATATCTTTATTTTGTTACTTATCTGGATATTACCATGTGTGTGAAAGTCACTCAGTCATGTCCAACTCTTTGCAATCCCATGGACTGTAGCCTGCTACAGTCCTCTGTCCATAAAGTTCTCCAGGCAAGAATATACTGGAGTGGGTTACCATTCCCTTCTCCAGGGCGTCTTCCTGACCCAGGGATTGAACCCAGGTCTCCTGCATTGCAGGCAAATTCTTTACCATCTGAACCACTAGGGAAAACTACACTCTGCTATGCCATCAACCAAATGGACCCTCCATAATAATATTTGTGTCTTTGATATTTTGATTTGCAGTCATATAAAAATCAGCTTTGTGCATGCTAAGTCACTTCAGTCACGTCTGACTCGTTGCGACACTATGGACTGTAGCCGTATTTTAAAATTTCATTAGATAAATGTATCAAAGTAGGAAGACAGAACATGTTTTATTTTACAGTTTGTTTGATTTGATTTGATTTATTGCTTCTTACTATTTAGACATTCAGAGACTGAAGCTCCCTCCACTTGTGATTTTGCCCTGGGCCCCACCCATATTGAGGTTGGGCCTGTTACTACGGAGGCTGAGGGAATTGAAGAGGGTCTTGAGGCTGAATACAAAAGGAACAACAGCTAGTCTAGCAAGTATTCTGATATTTTGATCAGGCCTGGACCTGGCGTGCTGCAATTCATGGGGTCGCAAAGAGTTGGACACGACTGAGCAACTGAACTGAACTGAACCGAGCCTTAAATCTGAAACAAGAAATAGAAATAGCATCTAGTCAAGTTAGAAATTTCCCAGTAACAAGGCTAAACATTGTTCCATCATTGGAAAAGATCACCCTACCAGACTGCTAAGTATTAAGTGGAGGGATTCAGAAAATGCAGGGTCAGCATGGCCATGGCAGGGACAAGATCCTGGCCACAGGATCTTCTTATTCTGCCTACTAGAACATGAAAGCAATGGACTCTGAGGTCCCACTCTGGAGAAAAATGTAGTGGTCCTCTCCCATGGGGCTGCATCCTCCTTCCTAGTACAATGCTCTACTACTCTGATTATGAAAAGGGCCAGACAACATAACTGTATCTGTCCTGTAGTTCCCATCTCTGATTAGCAGTGAACCAAGACCCCTCAAGAGTATGTCTACAGAAAGCTACAGACAAAACATGGAGGCCACCTGCCTACATTGGGCTTCCCTTGTGGCTCAGCTGGTAAAGGATCTGCTGCAATGCAGGAGACTTGGGTGCGATCCCTGGGTTTCGAAGATCCCTTGGAGAAGGGAAAGGCTACCCACTCCACTATTCTGGCCTGGAGAAATTCATGGACTGTGTAGTCCATTGGGTCACAAAGAGTTGGACACGACTGAGTGACTTTCACTTTCACCTGCCTAGATTAATGATATCACCTTCAAGTATTCAAGTTGGTACTGAAAATCAGCTGAGTAAAGATGAAATCTTAGGGAACACAGAAAGTAACCTAGGTTCTACTTCCAGTTTCTAGTTTCTATATTAACTAGCTGTGTAATGTTAGATGATTTCCTTTTACACCCCTGTACTTTAATTTTTTTATATTTATATATTGTGAAATGATCACCAAAGTAAGTCTAGCTAACATCTGTCATAACACAGAGTTAGGGAATTTTTTTTTCTTGTGATGAGAACTTTTAAGATCTACCTTCTTTCACATGCAACATGATGTTGTCACTGTAAGGCAAGTGCAGAGTAAAAGAGAGCAAGCCAGGCAGTCAGGTAAAAAAAGAAATTTATTAGAAGGAAATGCGAGGGTGACTGGCCCTTAAGGAGAACCAGTGTCCTCCCTTTCTGACAGGGATCTCTCTTGTACCTGCCAATGAAAAGTTCTCTGAGTTCAGTTCAGTTCAGTCACTCAGTTGTGTCTGACTGTTTGTGACCCCATCAGTTGCAGCATGCTAGGCCTCCCTGTCCAACACCAACTCCTGGAGCTCACCCAAACTCATGTCCATTGAGCTGGTGATGCCATCCAACCACCTCATCCTCTGTCATCCCCTTCTCCTCCTGCTCTCAACCTTTCCCAGCATCAGGGTCTTTTCAAATGAGTCAGCTCTTCTCATCAGGTGGCCAAAATACTGGAGTTTCAGCTTCAACATCAGTCCTCCCAATGAACACCCAGGACTGATCTCCTTTAGAATGGACTGGTTGGATCTCCTTGCAGTCCAAGGGACTCTCAAGAGTCTTCTCCAACACCACAGTTCAAAAGCATCAATTCTTCAGCGCTCAGCTTTCTTCAG
>NW_011494798.1:169659-177916 GCF_000754665.1 Bison bison bison | reverse complement strand
AGGGACTCTCAAGAGTCTTCTCCAACACCACAGTTCAAAAGCATCAATTCTTCAGCGCTCAGCTTTCTTCAGAGTCCAACTCTCACATCCATACATGACTACTGGAAAAACCATAGCCTTGACTAGATGGACTTTTGTTGGCAAAGTAATGTCTCTGCTTTTGAATATGCTATCTAGGTTGGTCATAACTTTCCTTCCAAGGAGCAAGCATCTTTTCATTTCATGGCTACAATCACCATCTACAGTGATTTTGGAGTCCCCAAAATAAAGTCTGACACTGTTTCCACTGTTTCCCCATCTCTTTCCCGTGAAGTGATGGGACCAGATGCCATGATCTTCGTTTTCTGAATGTTGAGCTTTAAGCCAACTTTTTCGTTCTCCTCTTTCACTTTCATCAAGAGGCT
The DNA here is from genome assembly GCF_000754665.1 of Bison bison bison. Lineage (NCBI taxonomy): Eukaryota > Metazoa > Chordata > Mammalia > Artiodactyla > Bovidae > Bison > Bison bison. Next base: position 177,512 of record NW_011494798.1, on the reverse strand, counting down.
TCTTAGTTCCTCTTCACTTTCTGCCATAAGGGTGGTATCATCTGCATATCTGAAGTTATTGATATTTCTCTCAGCAATCTTGATTCCAGCTTGTGCTTCTCCCAGCCCAGCCTTTCTCATGATGTATTCTAAATAAAAGTTAAATAAGCAGGGTGACAACATACAGCCTTGACGTACTCCTTTTCCTATTTGGAACCAGTCTGTTGTTCCATGTCCAGTTCTAACTGTTGCTTCCTGACCTGCATACAGGTTTTTCAAGTTCTCTGAAGAGATGGTTACTTTTTAGCCTGTAGTTGAGTCCTGCCATCATGTAGCTGGAGGTCTGGAATCTGGTGGTCTCATAGCCTTGAGAAGGTAGGCACCAGTGAGAAAACAATGTTGTTTGGGCAATTTGGTCAGTCTCAAGGATCACTGTGATTTTATTCTTTGTTTGCAGGTCAACATAATGAGCCATTTCTACTATGAGCCCCTATCTAGGCCCTATCAGTCACCATGCTGCAAATGACATCCCCAGGACTTTATTATTTTATAACTGGAAGTTTGTACCTTCACACTTCCTTTACTTATTTCACTCATACCACATCACCTTGCCTCTTGTGCCTGATTGCTAAGTCACTTCAGTCATGTCCAATTCTTCACAACCCCATGGACCATAGCCTGTCAGGCTACATGCAAGAATACTGGAGTGGGTTGCCATGCCCTCCTCCAGGGCATCTTCCCAACTCAAGGATCTAACCCACATCTCTCATATTCTCCTACATTGGCAAGTGGGTTCTTTATCATGAGCATTACCTGGGAAGCACCCCCTGCCTCTAGAAACCACCAATTTCTTCTCCGTGCCTATGAGCTTGTTGACTGTTGGGTCTTTTGTTTTTTTTTACTCCAGATATTGAGATTGTTTATTTGTCTTTCTTTATCAGACTTTTTTCACTTAGCATAATGTCCTCAAGGTCCATCCACCTTGTCATGATAGGATTGTCTTTTTTTGATATTCCAAATATCAAATGGAATATTTGATAATATTCTATTACATGTGTATGTATATGTGTACACACACCCCACATTTTTGTTCATCCCTCTATGGACACAAGTTGCTTCCAAGGCTTGGCTATTGTAAAGAAAGCTACAATGAACATGGAGGGAGGTGTTATAGATATCTTGTCAAGTTAGTATTTTCATCTTTTCAGAAAAATACTCAAAAGTGGAGCTGTTGGATCATATGATCCTCCTGTTTTTTTATTTTTTGAAGTGCTTCCATACTGTTTTCCTTGATGACTGTATGAATTCACATTTCCACCAATAAAGCTCAAGAGTTTCCTTACTCCACATCCTCCCCAACTCTCATTACCCCTTGTCTCTTTGATGCTAGCCATTTTCACAGTTGTGTGGTGCTACGTCATTATGGTTTTGATTTGCATTTTACTGATGATTGGTGATTTTGGGTATCTATTCATGTACAGTTACATCTGTGTGCAAAAATGTCCCCTCAGACACTCTGTTCATTTTTAATTGGATTGTGGAGGCAGAGGATTGTTTTGTTTTGTTTTGCTATTAAGTCCTATGAGTTCTTTATATATTTTGGATATTAACCACTTACCAGATAAATGCTTTGCAAATATTTTCTCCCATTAATTAGATTGCCTTTTCATTTTGTTAATGATTTGCTTTGCTGTAAAGAAATACTTTGTTCTGATGTAGTCTCAGCTGTTCATTTTTGTTTTTGTTACCTTTGTTTTTGATGTCAGATACCCCCCAAAATTTATATATATATATATCATCATCAAAAATTATAGCCAATGATTCCAACAAGCTTACTGCCTACGTTTTCTTCTAAAAGTTTTATGGTTTCAGGCCTTAAATTCAAACTTTTAATCCACTTTCAGTTAATTAAGTTTCCAGTATCATTCTTTTGTATGTAGTTATCCAGTTTCTCTACTTATGGAAGAGCCCACCCTTTCTCCATTGTATATTCTTGCCTCCTTTGTCATAAGTTAATTGGCAACATATTCATGTGTTTCTTTCTGAGCCTTCTGTTTCATTTATCTGTTTTTATGCAAATGCCATAATGCTTTGGTTACTGTAGCTCTGTAATACAGTCGGAAATCAGGGAATGTGATACCTCCAGCCTTGTTGTTCTTTCTCGAGATTACTTTGGCTATTGGGGATCTTTTGTATTTCCATACAAATTTTTGGGTTGTTCTATTTCTGTGAAAAATGCTGTTGGAATTTAGATAGAGATTTTTATTGATTTTATCAGTAGATTGCTTTGGTTAGTATAGGCATTTGAACAATATGAATCTTCCCAGTTCATAAGCATGAAACATCTTTCCATTTATGTATTCTTTAATTTCCATCATTAATGTCTTACAGTTTTCAATATGGAGATCATTTTTACCTCCTTGATTAAATTCACTTCTACATATGCTATTCTTCTGTTGCAATTAAAAATGTTTCTTTTCTTAATTTCTCTCTCTGATAGTTTGTTATTAGTGTATAGAAATGTGAGAGATTTCTGGGTATTGAGATTGTATCCTGTAACTTTGCTGAATTCATTTATAAGTTCTAAAAGTTTTTGATAGATTCTTATCTATCAAACAGATAATTATCAGGTATTATATTATCATGATATAATAATATCAGATATTATCTGACATACTATCATGACATGATAATAATATCAGATATTATCTGACATGATAATATCTTGTCATCTAAAAATAATGACAGTTTTACTTATTCCTTTCCAATTTGGATGCCCTTTTCTTTCTTTTTCTTGCCCAGGTGCTCTGGCTAAGACTTTCAATAGTATGTTGGATAAAAGTGATGAGAGTGGACATTTCTGTCTTGTTCTGGAACAATTTTTCACCGTTGAGTATGATGTTATCTGTGGGATTATCATATCTGGCTTTTACTATGTTGAAGTACATTCAATCGATACTCACTTTGTTGAGAGTTTTTGTTATAGATAGATGTTGAACTTTGTCAAAAGCTTTTTCTTCATCTATCGAAATAATCTTAAAATTTTTGCTTTCATTTTGGTAATGTGGTGTATCACATTTACTGATTTGGAGATATTGAACCATTCTTACATCCCTGGAGTAAATCTCACTTGATCATGTTTTATGATCTTATTAATGTATTGTTGAATTCAGTTTGGTAATATTTTACAGAGGATTTTTGCATCTATGTTCATCAGGGATATTGGTCTGTAATTTCTTTTTGTTGTGGAGGCCTATCTGGTTTTGATATAAAGGTAATGCTGGCCTGGTAGGTGAGTTTGGAAGTGTTTCTTCTTTTCAGTTTTTGGAAGAGTTAGAGATGGATTGATATTTATTCTTCACTGAGTGTTTGGTGGAACTCACCAGTGATGCCATCTGGTTCTGGACTTTCGTTTCTGGGAATGTTAATTGAAGTATGGTTAATTTACAATGCTGTGTTAGTTCTGGTGTATAGCAAAGTGATTCATTTATACATATTTTATATATATTTTTTCAGATTCTTTTCCCATATAAGTTGTTACAAAATACTGAGTATAGTTCCCTGTGCTGTACATTAGGTCTTTGTTGCTTATCTATTTTATTTATAGTAGTATATACGTGTTATTCCCAGATTCCTAATTTATCCCTCCCCCCTTCCCTTTTGATAACTATAATTTTGCTTTCTAAGTCTGTTTCTTATTTAAAATAAGTTTATTTGTATTATTTTTTTAAGATTCCACGTATAAGTGATACACATAATATTTTTCTCTCTCTGATTGACTTCACTCAGTATGATCATCTCTAGATCCACCCATGTTGCTTCAAAAGGCAATATTTCATTCTTTTTATGGCTGAGTAATTCTCCATTTTGTGTGTGTTTGTGTGCATGTGTATGGATATATATTACACCTTTATCTATTCATCCATTGATGGACACTTTGGATTTTGTCCATATCTTGGCTATTGTAAATAATGCTAAATGAACATTGAGGTGCATATATCTTTTTTAAAGAAGTGTTTTCATTTTCTTCAGGTAGATACCCAACAGTGGAATTGCTGAATCATGTAGTAGCTATGTTTTTAATTTTTTGAGGAAACTCCATACTGTTTTCAGTGGTAATTGCACCAATTTACATTCCCAGTGTTGATCTGAAACAAATAGATTGCCAGATATTTATCCAGCAAAGAAGGGTTTACTGGGAATCAGCAGAGAATTGTAATTCAGGGTCTGCAACAATGGCCACATCCCCACATGCAAAAAGAAGCAGAGAATTTTTATAGAGAGGAATAGGATGTTGGGAGAGTTATACTAAATAAAGAGTCCATGGCTTATCATTGGCTGAGTCCTTGTCAGGAGAAGAGAAGCTTGTCTTATCACAGGGCATGAAAGCTCCCCCTTCTGATCTCCCAATGCTATTTAATTTAAATTTCTGTTTATTAATATTTTATGTCACCAACAATACAGGGGAGTTTTCTTTTCCCTACCTACACTGAAAAAGAATAGAAGAAAAATAAATGAAAAAGAGAAAGAATAAGGCAGCATGCATCAGCTTAGCAAGTCAGAGGAAAAGTATAGAAGATTGTGCCTGCTGACTGGAACATAAAAAAATAGTACCTGCCAGAGAAGGAAACAAAAGTACCTGCCAGCTTCAGGAAGGGAGAGGGAGATCAGGATGATGGTGCCCACCAGCTTCCATTGCAGAGATTATCCCAGCAGGCCTCTGCCACTCAACACCTTAAAATTAACAAATGAGTCTCTTTCCTGAAAAGTCTGGACACTTTTCAAAAGGCTGTTTCTAGCAGGGCCCTAGGGTGGGTGAGTCTACAAACAAGTCCTTTAAAGAGTTCTCAGATTGCACAGTTTGCAGTTCTCGTGGGCAGAAGTTCCATTGATCTTTAAGGCAGATGTGTTAGAGGCTCATCCTTGAGTGCCAGTTTAAAAGTAGTGGTGGCTAATGTGAGGTAGCCCTCACTTCTTGGGGAGAAGCTCTGATTTTGAGTTTCTTCTAGATTGTGGGTTACTGCATCAGGAGTTGGGTTTATGGCTGTGTCCTAGTCCTGCCTAGCCACTGTATGTGGTTTCCCTCTCAACTGCCCAGTGTGAAGGGGTTCTATGACAATTCTTAGGTTTCTTCAGAAGATACTGTTCCATTCACAGCTATAGATTCAGTCTGTCTGTGAGAGGATGTAAGTTCAGGATTTTTCTACATTTCCATCTTGAATCAGAACTAGAAACTTTCACATATACAATACAGGAGTGTTAACTATTGCCATATTGTACATTACACCCCCAGAGCTTATTTCTTACACATGGAAGATTGTACCTTTTGACGACCTTCACCAAATTCCACTACCTCCTTCAACCACACATCTGAGCTCTGTTTTATGATATAGATTTTAGATTTCACATGTAAATAAGATCATACAGTACTTGCTTTTCTCTGTCTGACTTTTTTGACTATGCATAATTGCCTCAAGGTCCACCTGTGTAGCAGGACTTCCTTCTTTTTATGAATAGATGTATATCACATTTTCTTTAACCATTCATCCATTGGTGAACACTTAGGATTGTATGTCTTGGGTACTATAAATACTGGTACAGTGAACTTAGAGGTGCAGATATTTGGGACAGAGATTTTATTTCCTCCAAATATATTCTCAGGAATGAAATTGCTGTATCATATGGTAGTTCTATTTTTAATATTTTAGGAACCTCCATTTTATCCTCCATAGTAGCTGTACCAATTTACATTCACACCAACAATGAACAAATGTTCCTTTTTTTCACATCCTCAGCATTTGTTATCCTTGTCTTTTGATGACAGCCATTTAACAGATGTGAAGTGGTGTCTCTCATGAAGCTTACTCTTTCATACCTAAATTCTAGATTATCTACAGTATTTTATCATTGGAATTTTTCACAGAATAACATAATTAGCTCTGTATGCCTGGCATGGGAAATCATGACAGGCTGGAGCAGACATTTTCTGTAATGTACACAGACAATTGTAAAACCCAGACTGACTGAAGGGTAAAAGAAATTGAGGCAAAAAAAGTAGAGAAGAGCAGTTATAAATAATCATGTCACAGAGAAAGTAACTTTGATTCTTGACAGCTTCCAGTTCCTAATGCCAATCCCTTGCGAAACAGATGGTCTTTCTTGAGTCTGATGAGGTCGTTCTCATGGATAAATCTTTGCCTCTTCCCTCAATTAAAAAAAAAAATGTTTAAGCCAATCTGAACAAATTTCTGTGATTTACAAGAAGTTCAGTGTGGCAAATATATCAAAATTATATATATATATATTAGAACTTTGATTATGTTATATATTATAATAAAATATAATATTTTAAAGTTCTAAAATAATTTTCAAAAATTAATTTCCAAAGAAGAGTAGAAATAGATTTTAATATAATTAGAGAAACTGTAATTACCACTTAACAAAATCCTCATTTTTGAGGTACTTTACTTTTTAAAGATAGGTATCTTTATCTCCAAAAGGCTAACAAAATAAAGTAATAAAATTTGAAAGACTAAATCCTTAGTGAGAACTTGACCTTACCAGATAGGAAAATGACACATTTCCTCTCTCAATTAGTTTTTCTAATGATGGTTCTGTTTTCAATATGATATTTAAGGAAAGGACGTAACTTAGTGACTCAATTCTAAGTGACTAAAGTCCAAGTTAGATGAAAATTGGACACATGACAAAGTGACCCAAACAAGTAGAAAGCCATGGGAAAAAAAAAAACAGAAGGAATGAGCTGAGAGAGCTAGCAGTAATAGAATGGAAGCATAAGTAGGTGGATATGTGATCATAAGGAGGGAATGGAGAATTCTTAGGGAATATTCAAAACTCGGGGGACAAATTAGAATGAATATTTTTCTGGAAAAGAAAATCAAAATCACAGATGGTAGACAAGATGGTCTTGTTTCTTTGAGAAATGGACTCCGGTTTAATATATAGAATCTTCTGAGACTTGAGGGGGAAAATAAGTAGAATAGGAATTATACAGTCAACACAGGCAGGGATTTTAAGTACAATGTCTGCCACCTGTTAGATACATGATGCAGCTTAACAAGATTTCATAGGACTTTTTTCAGACATCAAGTAAAGACATTCTATTTGAACTGTTTCATGGGAGCTACTGTGAGCAGCCGCACAAGGAGAAGGCATTCTCCATAGTAGTTGAAATTCATTTTTTGTAATTTAAGTATTTTTTCTGAAAAGTCCATAGTTTTCATATACATGTGCTGTGTTCTTAGTTGCTCAGTTGCGTCTGAATCTTTGCAACCCATAGAGTGTAGCCAGACTACTCTGTTGATGGGATTCTCCAGGTAGGAATACTGGAGTGGGCTGCCATGCCCCCCTCCAGGGGATCTTCCCAACCCAAGGACCAAACCCAGGTATCCCACGTTTCAGGCAGATTCTTTACCATCTGAGCCACCAGGGAAGCCCTTTCACATATATATCTATGGAAAATTAATAACTTAAAAATAATTTTAGTTCATCTCAGTTCAGTCACTCAGTCATGTCCAACTCTTTGCAACCCCATGAACCACAGCATGCCAGGCATCCCTGTCCATCACCAACCCCCAGAGTCTACCCAAACCCATGTTCATTGAGTCATTGATGCCATCCAACCATCTCATCCTCTGATATCCCCTTTTCCTCCCACCCTCAATCTTTCTCAGCATCAGGGTCTTTTCAAAAGAGTCAGCTCTTTGCATCAGGTGGCCAAAGTATTGGAGCTTCAGCTTCAACATCAGTCCTTCCAATGAACACCCAGGACTGATCTCCTTTAGGATGGACTGGTTGGATCTCCTTGCAGTCCAAGGGACTCTCAAGAGTCTTCTCCAACACCACAGTTCAAA
>NW_011494798.1:147987-169559 GCF_000754665.1 Bison bison bison | reverse complement strand
TTTAATATGCTGTCTAGATTGGTCATAACTTTCCTTCCAAGGAGTAAGTGTCTTTTAATTTCATGGCTACGATCACCATCAGCAGTTATTTTGGAACCCCCAAAAATAAAGTCAGCCACTGCCTGTTTCCACTGTTTCCCCATCTATTTGCCATGAAGTGACGGGACCAGATGCCATGATCTTAGTTTTCTGAATGTTGAGCTTTAAGCCAACTTTTTCATTCTCCTCTTTCACTTTCATCAAGAGGCTTCTTAGTTCCTCTTCACTTTCTGCCATAAGGGTGGTGTTATCTGTATATCTGATGTTATTGACATTTCTCCCAGCAATCTTGATTCCAGCTTGTGTTTCTTCCAGCCCACCATTTCTCATAAGGTACTCTGCATATAAGTTAAATAAGCAGAGTGACAATATACATCCTTGACGTACTCCTTTTCCTATTTGGAACCAGTCTGCTGCATGTCCAGTTCTAACTGTTGCTTCCTGACCTGCATACAGGTTTCTCAAGAGGCAGGTCAATAAAGCAGAAATAGATGATTTTCTGGAACTCTGTTGCTTTTTCAATGATCCAGCGGATGTTGGCAATTTGATCTCTGGTTCCTCTGCCTTTTCTAAAACCAGCTTGAACATCTGGAAGTTCACGGTTCACATACTGCTGAAGCCTGGCTTGGGGAATTTTGAGCATTATATCTTTTATTCATCAAAGCAGTCTTAAGAGACCCTACCCATAACTTCTTACCATATCATGAAATTTATCCCAAATCTCACTCTTTACACTATTGGTTGCCATTCAGAATATATCCAGAGAAGTTAACTTATTTTTTTTTAGTTCTTTTTTTTTAACTTTTTATTATTTTTTTTTTTACTTTACAATATTGTATTGGTTTTGCCATACATCAACATGCATCCACCATGGGTGTATACATGTTCCCCAACCTGAAACCCCTCCCACCTCCCTCCCCATACCATCCCTCTGGGTCATCTCAGTACACCAGCCCCAAGCTTCCTGTATCCTGCATTGAACCTGGACTGGTGATTCATTTCTTATATGATATTATACATGTTTTAATGCCATTCTCCCAAATCATCCTCCCCTCCCTCTCCCACAGAATCCAAAAGATTGTTCTATACATCTGTGTCTCTTTTGCTGTCTTGCATACAGTGTTGTGGTTACCATCTTTCCAAATTCCATATATATGCGTTAGTATACTGTATTGGTGTTTTTCTTTCTGAAGTTAACTTAAAATCAGTATACTTTATGTGTGCTCATAAAGAATTCATTACCTACAGATTTTTTTCCTTAATATTGTCACTAAATCTATAGGAGCTTTCCCAATGGCTCAGACAGTAAAGAATCTGCCTGCAATGTAGGAGCCCTGGGTTCAATCCCTGGATCAGGAAGATCCCTTGGAGAAGGGAGCAGCTACCCACTCCAGTATTTTTGCTGGAAAATGGTATGGACAGAGGAGCCTGATAAGGTACAGTCCGTGGGATCTCAGAGAGTCGGACATGACTGAGTGACTAACACTTTCACTTTTCACTTTTCATCTGTATATTCAGTTCAGTTCAGTCGCTCAGTCGTGTCTGACTCTTTGAGACTCCATGAACCACAGCACGCCAGGCCCCCCTGTCCATCACCAACTCCCGGAGTCCACCCAAACCCATGTCCATTGAATCGGTGATGCCATCCAACCATCTCATCCTCTGTCATCCCCTTCTCCTCCAACCCTCAATCTTTCCCAGCATCAGTATCTTTTCTTTCTTTTTTTTTTTTAATTTTTATTTAATTTTTAAACTTTACATAATTGTATTAGTTTTGCCAAATATCAAAATGCATCAGTATCTTTTCATTGGGCACCTACTGACCTGGGGAGTTCATCTTTCAGTGTCCTATCTTTTGCCTTTTCATACTGTTCATGGGGTTCTCGAAACAAGAATACTGAAGTGGTTTGCCATTCCCTTCTCCAGTGGACCACATTCTATCAGACCTCTCCACCATGACCCATTCGTCTTGGGTGGCCCCACACAGCATGGCTTAGTTTTGTATCTGATACAAATTAGTCAAGAACAGAAAACCTACATGTGCAGTTTTGTACTTCTTCTAATGAACTATGTCATTTCATGCATATACACCTTTGTTTGTAAGATTATTCTTGTAGAAGAATCTCTGTCAATACCACCTTCATTTCCTTCTGTCTGGTAACAACACCTACTCAGATCACTTTCTGTAGAAATTCTTTCCTGTAGTCTACAACTGAATGATCACTTAATGCCTCTATGGTCAATTGTATCCTTTTCACACACATTTGCAGTAGGTTGCTTTTTACATGTTTATTTCCGTATACACAGACCATATAAAATCGTAAACTTTTAGAAGGCAGATATATTATTTACATTTGTTTATACTAAGTCTGTTAATACTAGCACAGTGCTTCATAGATGTTCTACAAATGCTACTGGGTGAAAAAAAAAAAATATATATATATATATAACATCATGATTTGTCAAACACATCATCACATTTTGACCTGTAATACAGGTAACTAGGAAAGATACTTTTCATGTTGACAGTTAAAGAAATGAAGGCTCAAAGTGTTATCTCCTGTCCAAGGTCCCAGAATTAATATGAAGCATTTTGCAATTATCCTAATGCACACTCCCTCCCTCCCTCTCTCTAACACACACACAAATTGTTTCTCATTGTTCTAAATCACCTCTCATTGAAGGGTTACATACTTTTTAAAATTGTATTTCTTTTCATTGCAAATGGTTTGGACACAGCTGGCTGTATATCATCTCCTACATACATTTGGATCTGTAAACATGCCTTTTAATCCTACATTTAAGGTAAGCCTTGCAGGTTCCAACCAGTCACATGTCCATGAATTAATCTCCATGTAATTTTGCATGCTACATTATCTCATATATGTGAAGGATGTGTACTCCAAGCCAAAATGCTTCATCTGCTTTGTTTTGACTTTTGGTTTGTTTAGAATTTGCAACAGATGGTTCCTTTGTTTCCACTCTAGGTTGAATTCCATGTGCCATATAAGAGAAAAGAGATCCCAAGACATGGTTGTTAGATTTATTAACAGACCCAGCACAAAATGAACAAAGTTCATATTCCTGAATCAGAGCTCAAGCTTTGACCAAAGACTGTGTCTTGAGTAATGAAGATTTGTTTTAGAAAGTAATAAATCAGAAAAGAAATGTCTCAACATATGAAAACCATTTCATTATATAAGTGGAAGTTAAACTGTGCTTCACCCAAATAAACGTATGCCATACTGACCTTAACTGATTGTGGTGGGTACACAGAGAGAGGATCATTAGCAAACTACTTCGAAAGAAAAAAGTTTCTTTGTGACAACTTTCTCCCTGGAACCTGGTATAATTTGGCCCATGAAAATGAAGAGATAAAGAACAAATCTGGGAGTTGCTGATCCAAGTAATATACTGTAGATTTGTGTTTAGAGGTAAATTCCCAACTAACAACCCAAGATTATCAGAAGTGTTTAGTTTTCTGAAATTTAAGGCTGAAAATTATTTTAAGCACAAATTAGAAAACTTAATATGAAAGGGTTCATTTGTTATTTTCTCCTTTTAAATGTTTTCTCTGCTTAAACCTCACCCTAAGACGTGCAACTGATAATGGGAAAGAGAAAAAGTAAAAAGCAAAAAGAGTGGATAGGTATGCCTCAACTGAAGAATATCCAATTCAAAAAAGGTCTATAGATGGGAAACATTCAAAATAGGTAAACTAGAGGGCTTGATTTACTTCCCAAGTGAATTTTCTTTTTTACTCTTTTAAATATTTTGATTGGAAGAGAATTGCTTTACAATGTTGTATTACTTTCTGCTGTACAACAATGCAATTCAGCCATAATTATACATATATCACCTCTTTCTTGAGCCTCCCTCCTCTCCCCCAACAAGTGAATTTTCTGAAGAGTTAATCCTTAAATTACTATTCCTCTAGTAGATTTAAGCACAAAGTTCCATTGACTTAGGTTTTTTGGTATAGGAATATACTCATTGAATAACATGAAATCCGTAGAGAATATGAGCAAAGAAACAAGAATAACAGCAACAATTTAGAAGATAGCAAAAATTTTATGGACATGAATTGCTAGTGCTCCCATATGTTTCTGTCATTTATCTACCCCAAGTATGAAAGCATATTACAAAGAAAAAAATACCTACTCAAAAAATTTCTCATCTGTGGGCCTTCCCTGGTGATTCAGAGATTAAGAATATGCATGCCAGATAGGTTCAATCCCTGGTGTGAGAATATCCCACATGCCATGGAGTAATAAGCCCATGTACCCACAACTACAGAAGTCATGTGCCTAGATCCTGAGCTCTGTAACAGGAGAAGACACCCCAGTGAGAAGCCCCTCTCACTGCAACTAGAGAAAGCCCATGTGCAGCAACAAAGACCCAGCACAGCCCAAACTAAAAACAAAAAGATCTCTCAGTTGAGACAGCTTAGATAATAAATCTAAAAACAAAATAAGAAAAAAATATTTGCACTTAAGAATTTCCTTAAATAAGTGGCACCCCAGCCAGACCCATGATCTTCCTGAGAGAAACCAAAATCCGTGCTAGGATGCTTGGCCTTTAAAATAAAACAAAAACACCCAAAATCCACTTATCCCTAAAATGTTAGTTTCTTAAAAAGTATATCCAAAAAAAGAGTCTGAAATAAATACTAAGCTGAAATAAAATTAGTAGTCTGTATATCAGTTTCTCTCTTCCTTCCCTTCCCTTCAGTCTTAAAAACTATATTTCCAAATGAAGCCTAGACCATGTACTGTGTGCCCTTCGTCTTTCTATCAGATTCTTCTGTGGTACCTCAACTTAATTACCACCTCTCATACATAAAATCATAAAACTCTTCCCCAGACACTGATTTATCTTCATAACTACTGTATTTCCTTTGTAATTGCTGAACATTCTTTTTACCTTTATCCAGAGATCAATAAACAATGACCAGTAGCCTAAATTCTACCTTCTATCTCTTTGTACATGAAGTCTTACAGAAACACAGGCTGGGCTGTTGGTTCATGGATTTTCTATGGCTTATTTCACACAACAATGGCAGGGTTGAATAGTTTCAGCAAGGACTTTGTAGCCCACAAGGTCTGAAATATTTTCTATCTAGTCCTTCCCAGGACAGTCTTGAGCCCTTAGAAATCAAGCATCCTGAAAGAGTAGTCTAGACACTGGTCCTGCTTCTGTGCCTCTCATCAGTCTTCTACCCACTGTGCCCTGGTTTCCATGACAACCCTTCAAAAGTAACACTACATTAAAAACATCAACACCCTTCTTCTTGAGACTCTCCAGAACTAAATCCTCTTGTTTCTCAACCTAAATTTTAAGCACCCTTTTATCTCTGGCTTCTCTTATTCTTCTCATTCCTCAGTGTCATTATTTTCTTTTTTTGCAGGGGAGGGTGCACATGCCACAGGGCATGTGGGATCTTAGTTCCTGGACCAGGGATCCAACCCACACCCCCTGCATTGGAAGCGCAGAGCCTTAACCACTGGTCTGCCAGGGAAGTTCATCGGTGTCATTATTTTATTTTTTTCTGTTGCTGTCTTCTTTCTGTATATTCTAGTTCTAGTCAATCTTATCTATTTTAATGACTTTGATTGTTTAGTCTATGTGGACAATTTCAAATTACTCTCAACCCTGATCTGTCTCTCAAGCTCAACTTTGGTTAAGTCAACAGGACACTGAACATCACATGGAAAATTCTAAATGTCAAAACAGAACATTTTATTCTCTTGTAATCCCTAGTTCCTCTTAATGATATTACTGATCTCCTGGTTCCCAAGGCTAAAAATTTTGGAAATACCATGCTCTTTCATTCTGACCATCTAAATGCTTACTAAACACCATGACACTGATCTATTCTGCATGCACAACTGCTTTTACTCCTATTTCCCCTTTCCTTCCCACAGGCTTGCCTACAGCTTTTCCCAGGGTGGTTGTGGAGTCTCCTTATGGTCTCATGCCTCCTCTAAAACAGTCTATATATGCCTCCCATTCTAGTCTTCCTACAACAGTTTAGTTCACAGCCCTCACCTGACAATTTTTTTGTTGCCTAATAAATGAAATCCCAAGTCCTTAACTGCATTAGTCAGAGTCCCAGCAGGAAATATATGACACAAACTGAGGAGAGTTCTAAAAAATTTTGCTAAGTGTGGAAGGAATATAAGGACACCAACCAAGTGTAATGTAGGAACTTAAACCTAGCAAGAATGGAAAACCTCGCTGTTTCTAATCCTGAAAAGGCAAGAGGAAGGAGAAATTACCAGAACCTAGACTTAGTAACATGTACAAAGGGCTGCTTTACATGTGACCTTTTGTGGAGAGACTCAACCTGTAGGGAAGGAACCCAGAGAATAAACCCCTGACATCGCTCCCTCCCCCATGCCCATCACCCCCTGTGCTTCCTGTTGGCTGAACCCAAATAGAACCCAGAGACCAAAACAGAACAATCCGTACACTGCAGCTTCCTGGGGCAAAGAATAAACAAAAGTAGAATGAGGATTTGGAGGGAAAATATCCAGCACATTATCTTAATATCGATGGCATTCTGATCTAGCCATTTTACTTTATCCACCATTGATCCCCTTTATACTTTCTTTAATGAAGACAAACAATCTTCTCCAAATATTGAGGGTTTTTTCCCCCTCTGTGGCTTTTCTCCTTATGTTCAAATTTTAAAATCAAATTCCGTCATCTTTCCGTATTACCAGAAACTTAGATGCCATTAGATGTGGATTTCATTACAACCTAACAGCTCTGCTTCCAAACTTGCCCATCATTTTGGTATGTTGTATTGATGGGGTCAGTTCTTCACCACCTCCACATCTCTGTGGTGCCCTTGTCTCTGATACGGGGCTAGACATGTGGCCCATCTGGGGGCAGTAGAATAAGGTAGAAGCGGCAGTGTGCCACTGCCTGTGTATCTTGTTTGTGCTCACGTGCCTCTACTATGTCACCATGAGGAGGACTTGCCTGGGCTTTCCTACTACCGGGAAGAAAACAAGACAAGTGTGGAGGAGAGCCAACCGCAGACACGTGACTGGGCCAACTGAGCCACAGATGCAGGAGGGAGCCAGGCCAAAACCAGCTGGACCCTGCAGCTGCATGAAAAATAATTTTTTTTTTTTAATGCACCACAAGTTTTGAGGCTGTTTGCTAAACATCAAGTAATATAGTGAATATATGTTCTAACCACCTTTTCTACTGTCTTAGAAATGTCTCTGCTCCTCCCCAGTGTTAACCCATCCAGCTCTGTCCTCAGTCCCATGTGTAACCATTTCTTTTCAAGCCATTACACTAGAAAAAAAAATCATCTTTGTTTTCTATTGTCTGTAATGTCTCCTTCTCCACTGGTTATTTTCTCCTTAACCTTCAAACATAGCAACCTAACCCACACAAAACTTAAACTTCTAGACTGTGACAGGCAGAATTTCTAAGATGAACTCTAATGTCCCAAGCTTTCTATACAATCTCCCATCTGTGTATAGAAGAGACCTGTGACCTGTGGACCTAGGATCCATTTATGTTATACAGTTGACTTTAAGAAAGGGAGATTATCCTTGGTGGGCATGACCTAATCAGATGAGCTTTTAAAATTAAGGGAGCTCTTCCATGAAAAAGGGATTTGAAGTGAGAGAGTTCTAATGTATGAATTCTCTATTACTGGCTCTGAAGATGGAGAAGACCACATAGCTAGGAGCTAAGAGTGGCCCCTGCCTGATAGCCAACAAGACAAGAAGAACCTTAGTGCTTCAACCACGAGGACATCAATTCTGACAACCTGAGTGACCTTAGAAGTAGATCCTTCTCCAGAGCATCCAGAAAGAAATGCAACCCAGCCAATGCCCTGATTCATAATTGAAAGAAATAGAGTAGAAAACTCATTCAAGCTCCACCTGGCCGCCTGACTTTCAGAACTGTGAGATAATAAGTGTGGTGATTAAAAACTAATACACCTCTCAACTTTCCAGGTTTAAAATGTAATCATGAAAACTGCTAACATTTTTACATGCAACACTTAAGTACAGGCCAGGTACAATTCTGTTTTACATACAAAATAACACATTATTCCTCATAACCATGACTACTGCCATTTTCCAGATGTGAAATTTGAAGTTCAAAGTGGTTAATAACTTGCACAAGGACACAGCTACCAAATGCAGGGCAGAGATTCAAATCTAAGCATTCTGGTTTTTAAATCTATACTCAAAACCCTTATATACCACTCCTCTCCTTCCCCACTTAATTATTTGCACATGTACCACCAGATTGGGAGAAGGAAATGGCAACCCACTCCAGTGTTCTTGCCTGGAGAATCCCAGGGACAGAGGAGCCTGGTGGGCTGCCATCTATGGGGTCTCACAAAGTCGGACACAACTGAAGTGACTTAGCAGCAGCACCACCACCACCACCAGATTGCAGATTTTGCCCTCAAAACTCTACTGAAATTTATCTGGCAGAAACATAGGATCTCACTTTCAAATCAAAAATAATTCTTCTCATCCATTATCTTAAGTTCCTCATGGTATTTAGCATTGTTTATCACTTTCTCCTCTTTAAAACTGTAAATTTTGATTGTCTTCATGCCCTGGAAATGCTTTGTGTCTGACACCACTTCCTTTACTCACCTGGAAAGTGCTGCTGTTACTCATGTTTATCCCTCAGGAATTTCTTGAATGCCTCAACTTCTTTCCTGACCTTAGCTGCCGCTTTGTACCTGTGGTAGCTACCTAGTATGTCTTTCTCTCCAGAATTCAGGGCTCACTTTTCCAGGGAGCATTTTAGACAAACATAATTTGATGTACCACCTAAAACACATGATATTCAAGATACCCAAAAGCCCCTTTTCCCTACCCAAATGTCACTCTCATTTGCACCACTTCATCTTGCATCTTTCCCCAGCCCCCTCCTTTTGAACCTATGGATTTCCTGTCTTTTCATGACTCTTAGTTTTTTCTCAGAACCTGTTCTTACCTCCAAATGATGTCCCACTTCAAAACTTCCAACTTCCACAGAATAATTTTCCCAAGATGTATCTTCAAGATCCTTAATTCTATTAGGTGGGTGTCTATAAAACATTCAGATAAACTAATTTCTTCAAAAATGATAACTAGCTACCATTCTCCAAGTTAGCTACACATTAAGAAAATAATAAAATTCAGCCTTCCCATTAAACATCCCAAAGAAAGAAAAAGGATGCTAAGTTTTAATAAAGTAGAGATGTATTTGGGGAAACAAAGGATCTTTAGTATGTGGTTCTGAGATCAACCTCAGTGATTCATTTGCAGCCTGCCTTATCCAACAGTCTAGCAAGACTAAGCAGTCTAGAGCTTGGAATTCAGCTTCTGATATGCCCATGTGTGTGCTAAGTTGCCTCTGTCTTATTTGACTCTTTGCAACCCTATGGACTGTAGCCTGCCAGGCTCCTCTGTCCATGGGATTTCCCAGGCAAGAATAGTGGAGTGGGTTGCTGTAACTTCTCCTCAGGATCTTCTTGATCCATAGATTGGACCTGTGTCTCTTACGGCTCCTGCTTTGGCAGGTGAGTTCTTTATCACTAGAGCCACCTGGGAAACCCTAGATATCCCCAGATCCCTGATCTCTTTTACCTTGTTACAGCCACTATGAAGAAGGCTAACTGAGATTAGTTAAACCCAAACTTATCTCTATTGCCACCTGGTAATAACAGTTTAAAATCACTTTTTCCATTTGTAGTTCCAGGGACATCTCTGCCCTCTCAAAATTCTCTATGTCTGGTATCAGGCCTAAAAGCATATATCTAATTTTTTTAATGAAATTACTAGAGATATGATTTAAGTTATTTTCTCAGCGCTCAGATATGCCACTGTGATAAATGCAATGAAGTCATTGCTTTTACTTCTGGCCTTCCCCCAGTGCACCCACATGTTCATTCTATACTGCCAAAAGAGAATCCACATCCTCCCATAACAGCAAACTCTTGACAGCTCAGAATCCTTGGGCTCTGACTGCATGTCTCAAGTAAATGACGCTCCTCAAGATACATAATAAACTGAAACCAATATTGGTGTGTGCTGTGCTAAGTCACTTCAGTCATGTCTTTGCAACCCCATGGACTATAGCCCGCCAGGCTCCTTTGTCCAAGGGATTCTCCAGGCAAGAATACTGGAGTGGGTTGCCGTGCCCTCCTCCAGGGGTTCTTCCCAATCCAGGGTTCAAAGCCAAGTCTCTTACATGACCTGCATTGGCAGGTGGGTTCTTTACCACTAGCACCACCTGAGAAGTCCCATATTGGTTCCCTGTACTTTTAATACTACTACTACTACTAATAACAATGTTGGTGACAGTAGTCTTAAAAGTGCAGGAACCCAAATCAGTCAACCATGGACATAAACTGGTGTAAGCTCATTCATTCTTTCAGAGCCTCAGGTGAGCCCTTGGTATATAACGATATATACCATATATATATACCAATATATAACGATATATTGACCAGGGAATAAAATGTTTTTTTAAACAATTATTAAAGATTATAATTGTGAAGTATTGAGAAGTATAGAACAAAATGAAATTATTGGAGGACAATTCCTCTACAATATCATGTTGGCCTCTGCCACACATCACAATGTGAATTAAATGTTAACCAAATGCTTTCAAAGGACTTTAAATCACTACTTGACTCTAAGAAATTTCCAACTCTGTAGGAAGTAGGCTAAGGAACTACAGGCTGAGGATTCTGCTTGATAATCTGTCCTCACTGAAAAATTATAATATTTAGGTTCTTTTTTCACTTTCTCTCACAAACATCTTTTTGAAGTATAGTAAAAAAGTGAGAGAAGGAACAACTAAAATAAGTATATAAGACAAGCCAAGATATTGTAAGGAGGTTGACTTAAAATTCAGAAAACAATACATTTTCTTTATTGTAATCAAAATGAAGTACTGGATTCTAGTCCTATGTCTATTATTTATTAGCCCAGTGATCTCATCCATAAAATAAGCCCCATCTATTAAAACAGATTGATAATAATAGTTCACAGTCTTACTAGGAAAAAATGAGGTCATGGAAGTGAGAACATTTTAATCCTCTGTAAAGCACTCTACAAATGAATGGCATTATTATTATTATTGGTTAACCCAAAAGCAATATAATCTGTGTACCTGTCAAAAGTTAAGGACTACAGAACAGTCCTGTTGTACTACCCAAGAACAACACAAACTAGAGTGATTATGGCTGGGCAAGTCTGTTTTTTCACATCAGTGGAAAAGATTTTTAAAGTCAGATTTCCTTTCCACTTCATCAAAGTATAGCTGAATTGAATGGTAATGGAGTAGTTAATTCTAATCCACACTTTAAGTTACTGCCTAACTGAGGTCAGTTGTAATAATACTCTTGAATGTACAGATAGGAAATTTTGGTTTCTGAGTTGATGTTGCCTGCACACCTTGTTTAAGCCTCCATTCCTGTCTCTCAGTCCCCTACTTGCCACATAAACATCTCCACTTTAGAAGGGACTAAAATCAGAAGCACCTTCTGTGTTCACAGCATCAGTCTAAAACCATCTGAGACCTCCCTGATTCAAGCTCAATACTCATCTTCACAGTTTCACTTTCAATTTGACCTTCAGTCCTCCTGGACACCCATCCTCAATTACACTTCAGATTCTTTTCCCCATTTTTTACCTAGATCACCGGTCCAGGTCAGTTCTGACCTCAGAATCCCTCCATAGCACACGCCAGTTGGCAACTGCCTTCCTTCCAGATGACAACAGACTTGGGAGTGAACCTAAGCAGGTCAGCCAAGCTACATGAATGGTGTTGCTAAGTGGTGCTCATGGTTTTCATGAGAAAACTCATCTTATTCAGTCTCACGTACCCCAACTTCTGGGTTTCCCAGTTAGCTCAGTGGTTAAAGGAAAAAAAAAAATTCACCTGCCAATGTAAGAGACATGCAGTTCTTTTCTTGGGTCAGGAAGATCCCCTGGAGAAGAAAACGGCAACCCACTCCAATATTGCCTGGGAAATCCCATGGATAGAGGTTCCTAGAGGGGCTATAGTGCAAGGGGTCGCAAAAAGTCAGACATGACTTAGCAACGACAATGACAACAACAACACCCCGACTTCTGCTTCCCTGTGCTTTTCCCAGGCCTCTGTATGCACTTGTTGCATACACACTATTACAGCCAAAGTACACAGGTGGCCACAGAATTTCCCTCTGTTGACGTGGGCTTTCTGCAAGCTTAACCCCAAGGCCAATGTCTACGATTGCCAAAACACTGTAAAGCCTCCAAGCTAAGGGTGAGGTCATAACTCTCTTCTGTTTCCCTTATGAGATAAACCACATCAAGCCTTCCTGACCCGCCCTTCTGGCCTACACTTGTAAGTTACATTCAGGCTTCTCTCTGCCAGAGGTATTGGTGTCAGATGTTGGCTTGGGGAGAGTGGATCCTGTAAGCTTGCCTCATCAGTAGGCTTTGAGGAATTACCCCAGGGAGCCAGCTATTTACTTGCTGCTAGCTTGTTTTTCACAATTATTGTCCTCCTGAGAACATCCAGGATTTCAGCCTCAGAGATAAGACAACTCTGTCTCTGACTGCACTCTGTGCTGACAGTCCTAGGGAAAGCAGAGGACAGTATGGCCATCCCCTCCACCACCTACTAGTCACCTGAGGCAATGCTTATAAGTGATGCCTGAAAATCTAAAGGGAACTCTTCTCTTTTAATGACATAAAGACTATCTTTTATTGTGATTTATACTGTTAACTTATTGTTGTAGGCAATTCGGTCACAAGCTTTCTCTTTTTCCTGACTTCTTTACTGCCCTGCCTTGAGTTCACCATGGTTAAGTGTTGCTGCTGTCAGAACAGGGAACATCCCTGTGCTTTGAATGAATGGATGTGATCTCACCCCAGTTCACCTGTGATCTGATGTACCAAGTTGATAACATGGAGCCTGAGTACACTGAGGTCACTCAGAGGCACTTGGACGCAAAATATATACCTCGATGGCTCTTGTAGTTCCAAATTAACACAGTCCTCCCAGAGATTAAATGCTGCTTCAAATAGTACTGCATGTCCAGAGACTTTTGTTTTCTTTGGAAAGTAATTTGAAGAAGTTCTGGATATATTCCCTGCTTAATACACTGGCTTAGGGCAGAATCTGTTAGTTTAGAGAGAGCCCCAGATAAATATTTAGGTCTCTTAAAGAAGTATGAGAAAGTGTGTAATGTTCCCCAATTAATAAAAGGAAATGACAAGGGCACCTCAGTAATCCAGACTTAGCTTAATTC
Organism: Bison bison bison; assembly: GCF_000754665.1. NCBI lineage: Eukaryota > Metazoa > Chordata > Mammalia > Artiodactyla > Bovidae > Bison > Bison bison. The sequence goes on along the minus strand of NW_011494798.1, from coordinate 156,238 downwards.
CCAGGTAAACGTTTACAGCGGTTCTAGAACTCCTTTGTATAACAATATTTATGGAATGTTCATCATGTGCTAGACATTGTTTTACATGTTTTACATGTATTACCTCATTTAAGTCTCAAAAAATCCTCTTAAGTTACCATAACAGTTTTAATGAGTAGGTACTACCATTGCTCCATTTTACATATGAGAAAACTGAGAAGTTGGGTTAAGTAAGGGGTCAACTTACATACTTAGCAAATATGAAATCAGGATTTGAATTACAGAAAGGCTGAGTCAAGAGTTAGCCCACTTAACTAAGCCATACCTTTGCTCATTACATCTACTTTTCACATCAGTCCCTTTGCTAGCAGTGGAGTACCAGATGGCATAGATTTTCCTTCCTTGAGGTCAAAGATAACCCACTGGATTCAGAAATATTAATAGTAGGGAAGCAAGATTATTTCCATAGTCCAATCAATGAATGCCATGGGTGCTAATAATAGGAGAAACCGATAGGTATGGTTTTATTTTTAGTAGAAATTTATAAACTCAAAATTTATCATAGCACCCAATCATAATTGCTGTTTCTTCACATGAAAAAAAATAACTTCTTTCACTTTACCCCAACAATGTTTAAATATCACAATCCCTATAGCGAAATATCTTTACTCTCAGCTCCAGATTGTTTCTGTATTATTCACCAAGACAAAGATTACCAGCCTGGAGATAAAAGGAGGGCACAGTGTGTGCCTCTCACCAAGCTGAGAAGACCAGAGCTCAAGAACCCTCCTAAAACAGTCAGAGGGTACTGATTTCCACCAACAGGGCTTCCCTGATAGCTCAGTTCGTAAAGAATCTGCCTGCAATGCAGGAGACCCAGATTCGATTCCTGGGTCAGGAAGATCACCTGGAAAAGGGAAAAGCTACCCACTCCAGTATTCTTGGGCTTCCCTTGTGGCTTAGCTGGTAAAGAATCCGCCTGCAATGCAGGAGACCTGGGTTCGATCCCTGGGTTGGGAAGATCCCCTGGAGAAAGGAAAGGCTACCCCACTCCAGTATTCTGGCCTGGAGAATTCCATGGACTGTATAGTTCACAGGGTCGCAAAGAGTCAGACATGGTTGAGCAACTTTCACTTTCACTTCACTTTCCACCAACGAATATCCTCAGAGTTCCTTCACAAATAAAAGACTGTCTCCCAGGAGTGGTGAAGGGGATCCCAAGCAGTCTTCACTCTCCCACCTCATTCATTTTTTAATTTAGTTCATTTTTTAACTTAGAATATAGTTGATACACAGTATTGTATTAGTTTCTGCTGTAGAGCAGTGAGTCAGTTACACACATAGCCACTGTTTCTATTCCCAGTATAGGTCATACAGTGTATTGAATAGAGTTCCCTATACTATACAGTAGGTTCTTATTAGTTCTCTATTTTATACATAGTAGTGTACATCAGTCCCAGTCTCCCAGTTTATCCCTCCTACTTCCCCTCGCTTTCCCCCCTGGTACCCATAAGTTTGTTTTTACATCTGACTCTCACTCTATTCTTGAAGAGATCCATCACATGTGAGAGAGGCAGGGAGAATGGGATGCTTTGTTTGGGTGAAAGTGTAAAATTTGATACTGCAGGAAATCCTAGAACAATCCTAGGAAAAGAATTACCATATTGTGATCTAAAGTTATTAGGAATTCTTTTTTAATTTTTTGTGGTTATATGCCAGGTACTGGGCATACCTAAGAATATGTAAACAAATCCCAAAGAGTATTTTTATTGTATATTATATATATTGAAATGTTCAGCTTCAGCTTCTTCAGCATTATTTGTCAGGGCATAGACTTGGATTACTGTGATATTGAATGGTTTGCCTTGGAAATGAACAGAGATCATTCTGTCATTTTTGAGATTGCATCCAAGTACTGCGTTTCACACTCTTTTGTTGACTATGATGGCTACTTTATTTCTTCTAAGGGATTCTTGCCCACAGTGGGAGATACAATGGTCATCTGAATTAAATCCATTCCAGTCCATTTTAGTTCGCTAATTCCTAAAACGCAATGTTCACACTTTTCATCTCCTGTTTGACCACTTCCAATTTACCTTGATTCATGGACTTAATGTTCCTATGCAATATTGCTCTTTACAGCATCAGATTTTATTTCCATCACCAGTCACATCCACAACTGGGTGTTGTTTTTGTTTTGGCTCCATCTCTTCATTCTTTCTGGAGTTAGTTCTCCATTGATCTCCAGTAGCATATTGGGCACTTACTGACCTGGGGAGTTCATCTTTCAGTGTCCTATCTTTTTGTCTTTTCATACTGTTCATGGGGTTCTCAAGGCAAAAATACTGAAGTGGTTTGCCATTCCCTTCTCCAGTGGACCATTTGCAGAAATCTCCACCATGACCTGTCCGTCTTGGGTGGACCTATACGGCATGGCTCATAGTTTCCTTGAGTTGAACAAATCTGTGGTCCTTGTGATCAGATTGGTTAGTTTTCTGTGATTGTGGTTTTCAGTCTGTCTGCCCTCTGGTGGAGAAGAATAAGAGGCATATGGAAGCTTCCTGATGGGGGAGACTGAGGGTCTTGTTCTGATGGGCAGGGCCATGCTCAGTAAATTTTTAATCCAATTTTCTGTTGAAGGGCGGGGCTGTGTTCCCTCCCTGTTATTTGACCTGGGGCCAAACTACGGTGGAGGTAGTGAAGATAATGGTGATGACCTCCTTCAAAATGTCCTATGCATGCAGTGCTACACTCAGTGCCCCCAACCCTGCAGCAGGCCACCGCCAACCCACGCCTCCACCAGAGACTCCTGGACACTCACAGGCAAGTCTGGGTCAGTCCCTTGTGGGGTCACTGCTCCTTTCTCCTGGGGCCTGGTGCACAAGGTTCTGTTTGTGCCCTCCCAGAGTCTGTTTCCCCGGTCCTGTGTAAGTTCTGGTGGCTCTATAGGGGTTAATGGTGATCTCCTCTAAGAGGGCTTATGCCACACCCAGGTCTACTGTACCCAGAGCCCCTGCCCCTGCAGCAGTCCACCGCTGACACGTACCCCCTCAGGAGACGTCCAGACACAGTTCTGTCTCGGTCTCTGTGGGGTCTCTGGGTCCTGGTGTGCATAAGGTATGTATGAGCCCTCTGAGCATCTCTGGTGGGTATGGGGTTTGATTCCAAATGCTATTTCCCACCTCCTACCATCTTGCTGGGGCTTCTCCTTTGCCCTTGGACGTGGCATATCTCCTCAAAGTCGCTCCAGCACCACACAACAGCCACCACTCCAGCGCCTACCATCTTGCTGGGGCTTCTCTGCCCTTGGTCGTGGGGTATCTCCTCAAAGTTGCTCCAATGCCATGCAGCCACTGCTCCAGCACCACTTTTTCATTTTAGGGGACTGGAATGCAATCGTAGGAAGTCAAGAAATACCTGGAGTGACGGGCAAATTTGGTCTTGGAGTACAGAATGAAGTAGGGCAAAGGCTAACAGCTTGGCCAAGAGAACGCACTGGTCATTGCAAATAGGCTCTTCCAACAAAACGAGAGAAGACTACACATGGACATTCCCAGATGGTCAACACCAAAATCAGATTGATTATATTGTTTGCAGCCAAAGATGGAGAAGCTCTGTACAGTCAGCAAAAACAAGACTGGGAGCTGAATGTGGCTCAGATCATGAACTCCTTATTGCCAAATTCAGACTTAAATTGAAGAAAGTAGGGGAAACTACTAGGCCATTCAGGTATGACCTAAATCAAATCCTTTATGACTATACACTAGAAGTGACAAATAGATTCAAGGCATTAGATCTGATAGACAGAGTGCCTGAAGAACTATGAATGGAGATTTGTGACTTTGTACAGGAGGCAGGGATCAAGACCATCCCCAAGAAAAAGAAATGCAAAAGGGAAAAATGGCTGTCTGAGGAGGCCTTACAAATAGCTGAGAAAAGAAGAGAAGCGAAAAGCAAAGGAGAAAAAGAAAGATAGACCCATTTGAATGCAGAGTTCCAAAGAAGAGCATGGAGAGATAAGAAAGCCTTCCTCAGTGATCAATGCAAAGAAATAGAGGAAAAAAATAGAATGGGAAAGAGTAGAGATCTCTTCAAGAAAATAAAAGATACCAAGGGAACTTTTCATGCAATCATGGGCACAATAAAGGACAGAAATTATATGAACCTAACAGAAGCAGAAGATATAAAAAAGAGGTGGCAAGAATACAAAGATCTATACAAAAAAGATCTTCACAATCCAGATAATCATGATGGTGTGATCACTCACCTAGAGCCAGACATCCTGGAATGCAAAGTCAAGTGGGCCTTAGTAAGCATCACTACAAGCAAAGCTAGTGGGGGTGATGGAATCCCAGTTGAGCTATTTCAAATGCTAAAAGATGATGCTGTGAAAGTGCTTCACTCAATATGCCAGCAAATGTGGAAAATGCAGCAGTGGCCACAGGACTATAAAAGGTCAGGTTTCATTCCAATCCCAAAGAAAGGCAATGGCAAAGAATGCTAGACTAGTGCACAATTGTACTCATCATACAAGGTAGCAAAGTAACGCTCAAAATTCTCCAAGCCAGGCTTCAGCATTACATGAACCATGAACTTCCAGATGTTCAAGCTGGATTTAGAAAAGGCACAGGAACCAGAGATCAAGTTGCCAACATCTGTTGGATCACTGAAAAAGCAAGAGAGTTCCAGAAAAACATCTATTTCTGCTTTATTGACTATGCCAAAGCCTTTGACTGTGTGGATCACAGCAAACTGTGGAAAATTCTTCAAGAGATGGGAATACCGGACCACCTGACCTGCCTCCTGAGAAATCTGTATGCAGGTCAAGAAGCAACAGTTAGAACTGGGACATGAAACAACAGACTGGTTCCAACAGTTAGAACTGGGACATGGAACAACAGAGTGGTTCGGAAAAAGAGTACGTCAAGGCTGTATATTTTCACCCTGCTTATTTAACTTATATGCAGAGTACATCATGAGAAATGCTGGACTGGATGAAGCACAAGCTGGAATCAAGATTGCTGGGAGAAATATCAATAACCTCAGATATGCAGATAACACCACCCTTATGGCAGAAAGTGAAGAAGAACTAAACAGCCTCTTGATGAAAGTGAAGAGGAGAGTGAAAAAGTTAGCTTAAAACTAAACTTCAGAAAACTAAGATCAGGGCATCTGGTTCCATCACTTCATGGGAAATAGATGGGGAAACAGCAGGAACAATGACAGACTTTATTTTGGGGGCTCCAAAATCAGTGCAGATGGTGATTGCAGCCATGAAATTAAGATGCTTGCTCCTTGGAAGGAAAGTATGACCAACCTAGATAGCTTGTTAAAAAGCAGAGACATTACTTTGCCAAAAATTTCTGTCTAGTCAAAGCTATGGTTTTTCCAGTAGTCATGTATGGATGTGAGAGTTGGACTATAAAGAAAACTGCTAGCTGCTAAGTCACGTCAGTCATGTCCAATTCTGTGCGACCCCATAGATGGCAGCCCACCAGGCTCCTCTGTCCATGGGAATTTCCAGGCAAGAAAGCTGAGCACTGAAGAATTGATGCTTTTGAACTGTGGTGTTGGAGAAGACTCTTGAGAGTCCCTTGGACAGCAAGAAGATCCAACCAGTCCATCCCAAAAGAAATCAATCATGAATATTCATTGGAAGGACTGATGCTGAAGCTGAAACTCCAGTACTTTGGCCACCTGATGTGAAAGGCTGACTCATTTGAAAAGACCCTGATGCTGGGAAAGATTGAAGACAGGAGAAGAAAGGGATGATAGAGGATGAGATGATTGGATGTCATAACCGACTCAACAGACATGAGTTTGAGTAAGCTTCAGGAGTTGGTGATGGACAGGGAGGCCTGGTGTGCTGCAGTCCATGGGATTGCAAAGATGCAGACACAACTGAGAAACTGAACTGAACTGATATGTATTGAATATTTTATTCAATTTATTAATTGAATATATATATTGAATATATAATATATATTATATATTTTTATTTTCATTGATGAAAAATATATTTTTTCATTTTGTTGATGGTTTCCTTCATTGTGCAGAAGTTTTTAGCTTGGTGTAGTTCCACTCATTTGTTTTTGCTGTTCTTTTTTGCATCAGATTCAAATATCAAAACCTACATCAAGGAGTTTACTGCTTCCTTTTTCTTTGAGAAATTTAAAGGTTTCAGGTTTTACACTCAAGTCTTTAATCCACCTTGAGTTAATGTTTAGGTATGGTGTAGAATGGTCCAGTTTTATTCTTTTGCATGTAGCTGTCCAATTTTCCCAACACCACTTATTATTGGCTCCTTTGCCATAAATTAATTGAAATATATGGGTGGATTTATTTCTGGGCTCTCTATTCTGTTCCATTGATCTGTATGTCTGTGTTATGCCAGTCCTATACTGTTTGAATTACTATGTTGTTGTTCAGCCGCTCCGTTGTGTCTGACTATTCACAACCCCATGGACTGCAGCACACCAGGCTTCCCTGTCTTTCACCACCTACCAGAGCTTGCTCAAACTCATGTCCATTAAGTCAGTGATGCCATCCAACCGTGTAGTCCTCTGTCACCCCCTTCTCCTCTTGCTCTCAATCTTTCCCAGCATCAGGGTCTTTTCCAATAGCTGGTTCTATGCATCAGGTGGCCAAAGTATTGGAGCTTCAGGTTCAGCATCACCCCTTCCAATGAATATTCAGGGTTGATTTCCTTTAGGATTGACTGGTTTGATCTCCTTGCTATCCAAATGCAGATTTTATAAATTATTTTAATTCTACTTCTCTGAAGTGTCATTAGCATTTTGATGGAGATTGCATTAAATCTGTAGATGGCTTTGAGTACATTGAACATTTTAACAACATTGATTCTTCCAATCTGTGAGAATTGAATATCTATTGATTTGCATTTTGCTTAATTTCAATCATTAATGTCTTTTAGTTTTCAATATGCAAGTGTTTCACCACTTTGGTTAAATTTATTTCTAGGTATTTTTTGAATGCTGTTATAAATGGGATTGTTTTCTTGATTTCTCTTTCTGAAGGTTTTTTAGTTTATGGTAACATGACAGATTTTTGTGTATTGACCTTGTAGCCTGCCACTTTATTGAATTTATTATTTCTAACAGTTTTTGATGGGGTCTTTAAAGTTTTCTATATGTAATTTCATTTCATCTGCAAATAGTAATAGTTTTATTATGTTTTTATAAATGAAATGAGATTGAAATAACAGATAAATTTGTACACAAAGTGGGTTAGGTACTATCCCATTCCTACATGGCTTTAAAAGTGAAGGACACTTCACATATCCTCTATCTTCTGTTGTTTATTTTATTTCCCACTAAACTCTTAAGCAGGGGGCCCTGTTCATCTCTGAGTACTAGACTTTGCACAACATTCAGCATCTAGTGAGTGCTCAGTAAACATTTTGTAATAACATGTCTGTGTCCCCCCAACATTCATATAATTGAATCCTTAACCCCTAATGAAATCGTATTTGGAAGTAGGACCTTTGGGATGTAATTCAGGTTTGTATAAGGTCATGAGGGTGGGGTCCTCTGATAGGATTAGAGTCTTTATAAGAAGATGAGACATCAGTTTCCTGCTACCCTCTCCCCTCTTCCTTCTCTCCACAATTGAGGATACAACAAGAAGAATGCTGTCTGTGAGCCAGGAAAAGGGTCCTTACCAGGACTCTAATAGGCTGGTATCTTGATCTTGGATTTTTCATTCTCTAGAATTGTGAGAAATAACTGTTTTATGTTTAAGTCCCAGTCTATGGTATTTTGCTATAGCAGCCTAATCAGGCTGCATCTGTATTCACTTATTGTCAATGAATGAATAAACAGTAGCTTCTGAAGAGATAGGTGAAAAATGAAGGTGACGATAACTATGATTATTTCTAAATGATGTCCAAGAAAATGCTTCAGTTCCTTGCTCATGCTTTACTCTACCCTGAAAATAATACTATACGCATCCTTTGAAATACTGAATTGTAGGAAAGAAAGTGTCCAATCTGAATTTTAAAAGAAGATGTTTAATCTTCAAAGTAGTCATTCATATGAAGAATAAGTGGTGGTGGGTGTTTAGGACAAGATGCAATGAAATGGTAACATTTATTTACAAGTTCATCAGTCTTTGCTGCTGCTGCTGCTAAGTCGCTTCAGTTGTGTCCAACTCTGTGCGACCCCATAGACGGCAGCCCACCAGGCTCCGCCATCCCTGGGATTTTCCAGGCAAGAACACTGGAGTGGGTTGCCATTTCCTTCTCCAATGCATG
>NW_011494798.1:137223-147887 GCF_000754665.1 Bison bison bison | reverse complement strand
CCTTCTCCAATGCATGAAAGTGAAAAGTGAAAGTGAAGTCGCTCAGTCGTGTCCGACTCTTCACGACCCCATGGACTGCAGCCTACCAGGTTTAGTCTAAGCCAAAACATTTCTCTGTTTTATTTTCAAATGGATCCATTTTGTTAACTAAACATTTTAAATAACATTTGAAAAGTTACTTTGAGTCTGCTTATTCATGAGATTTGTTCCTCATGAACCAGCCTGATAGTTATTGCATCTAGGGACCTACTAACAAGAACCACACATCAAATGGACAGAGGAAAGTGAGCAAATGGCTCTACTCTTTATTGTAGATGAAAAGCATCTGATTTGTTTCCTTTGATTAATCAGTATATTATAGCTTTCCATAGAGTTGTGCAGAGTGGTCATTCCCAATGTACAGGCAGTGATGAAAAAATATTTAAGTGGCTTAGGGGCATATACTATGATGCCCAGTCAGCATATATTTATTTCTTTAAATGTTTTTCTTTCTCTTAAATTAACTAAAAACAGTTTTGGAAAAAAAGAAAAAAAACTCCAGAGATACTTTCTGGCTCATCAACACAAGGGCAGCCTGGAACCTACTGTCAGAAATGTCATAGGAAGTTTACATTCATTATTCTGTAATTTGGATCAACTAATTAGACTAACACAGGGGACTTTTTCAATTAGGATAGAATGCCCAAAGCTATCTGTTGAGTAGAAAATTTTAGAATTCATTTTTGCTGCTGCTGCTGCTGCTAAGTCGCTTCAGTTGTGTCCGACTCTGTGCGACTCCATAGATGGCAGCCCACCAGGCTCCCCCGTCCCTGGGATTCTCCAGGCAAGAACACTGGAGTGGGTTGCCATTTCCTTCTCCAATGCAGGAAAGTGAAAAGTGAAAGTGAAGTCACTCAATCCTGTCCCACTCTTAGTGACCCCATGGACTGCAGCCCACCAGGCTCCTCTGTCCATGGGATTTTCTAGGTTTATCATGTTGAAAAGAGAATAATTTCCCTTTGGAGATAAAATAACACAAAGAGACCTTGTTTCCAAATTGAACACAGATCTGCTCACCTGACATATAGCAAAGCCAATCTACTGACACTGGGTGAAGAAAATACAGTGTGTATTGCAGTATGCCAAGCAAGGAGAATGGGCAGCTCACACTCAAAAGACCTGAACTCCTCAATGGCTTCCAGACATGGGTTTTCTAAGATACTGTTAAGACAAGGTTGTAGGATGCATGATGAGCTCATGAAGAATTTTATGATTGGTTAGTGGTGAGGTAGCAGGGTGCTATTTCAGGAATCTTGATCATCAATCTTCTGATTCCTATCAGTCTAGGGCCTGCATGTTTGAGGCGGGCAGTTTGTATTTGGTTGGGATCTAGTTCCCACATAAACAAGTTCAGAATGTATGTCAGACACTGTTATCTGTTTTCCTCAAGAACAAATGGGGTCTTACAACCCTATCCACAGTTTGACTTATTGCTTTTTTATCTCTTTCCTTGTTGGATTGCCTCTTTTTTCATATTTCTCTCTCTTATTAAACGATTAACAGGTTGAACTTGTCCTTTGGAACTCAAGAGAGGCCTAGGAGACTAAAGTTTTTTTCACTAATGAAGAGATAGGAGACAGAGAGAGGTTTGTTCTTGGGTGGCCCACAGGGCCCTGCTTGGTTTTACCTTCGGAGTATAAGAGGGAAAAACCCTCTTCCACTGCCCTCCCCTTTCCTTCCCTGGAAGTAGGAAGATAGCTTGCTTGAAAAATAAATGAATGAATGAAGAACTATCCTGAAGCCAGAAACTTCTGGAGCCATAGGTAATGAAACACCTTATCTCTTTCTTAAATCAACCCAAGAAAACAGACTTGAGAAAGTAGTTAAATGAAGGGAACAGGGCAGTCAGTTGAGATAGATAGTGCACAAAAGGAAGAACTATGTCAGATACACTTTCTCTTTCATCATCATTTTGGTCCTTTTTACCCTTGAAAAGAATTTTCTCCCCGTCAGTGATTTTTACTCTATGTACTGGGTCAGGAAGTATTGAAAGTAAGGTGAATAAACTATTGGTAAGATGATGATTATTTCCATTATTAACAATGGAAAGTCACAGAGAAAGTAGGAAATATAATGTCTATTTATGAGGTTAAGTATATATGATGCAGCTATTCAGTAAATCTATGTGATTTAATATTTAAATTTTTGAAGGCATTATGCCAGAGTGAAACACTGCCAGGCTATTATCCAACACCATGAAAAATGAAGCAGACAGATTTCTACCCTCCTAAACAAGGTGTAACATAATGTATGTATGTTTTCATAATAACAGGATGCTACATGTAGTGGAATAATCCCTCTGACACTTTGCAAAGCCAAAGAAGTGATTTATGTTCATGTTACCTTATACCTGGTACCTAGGCCCTCAGTCAAATGTATCATCTGTTTAAAAAAAGGCGGGGCACGTAAGTGGGAAGAGTTCTCTCCTCCCTCTTCTTTTGATCTTCATTTAGTTTCATTCCACAAGTCAGCAGCCATTTAAGAATTCTCTGTACTAAGAACAAGGGAGAGTTAAAATGGAAAGTGAAGGTTCAGTTTTCCCCCAAAGGAGTTTAAAAATAATGGAATTAAAAGGACAAATGTAAATGCAGTATTTTTGCCTTCATCAACTGAGCAACTACAAAGACAACTGTACAGGTAGAGAAAGCAGCGAGCATCTGCAAAAGAACAGATGAGAACTGAACTACTGCAGAAAACCTTCTCAAGGTGGGGAGAAAAAGGCAAAGAGAGAAGAGATTAAATTGACTCTTTTGAGTCTGGATTCAATAAGAACTGTGTAACTATATAAAATGGATGTCACAGGTTCTTGCACGTGTTAGGCACTCAATAGATAGTATAGACTATAAATGCCATGTTATCAACTTCTCAGTTAGTCTTCACTACACCACTCAGATAGCCTCAGACTGCTATGATTGTTGACTCATACTGCCATCCACTGGAGCACTTGATTCGCCTTAACTCCCATACTGGTCTCAAGGTCTGCTCCTTGGTGCCATGCACAGTCAGTCTATTTTTCACTACACAATAATAACTCCATTATGTCTTATTGTCAATTTTCCTACACTTCAGCACAAGAATTTAGTCTCCTTTGTCCACTGATGTACCCTAAGCACGTGGAACAGTGACCAGCAGTCACAGTTCTCAACCAGGGTAACTTGCTTGGTCAATGAAGCAACCACCTTGATCAAACTCTCCTATGAAGAGTACATCTCACAGTCGAATATACAGTGATGATGCACGTTGAATAACTTAATGTTTAAATAGTGAAGATTACAAGGATAAGATAAAAAGGAACCCATAAGTCACATCCTCCTTAGACCATGATTGTTAGATGCATTGTAAATAAACACTCTCTGCCCCTTCAGGATCCACAAATTGTTACTAGTCCTACTCTTTACAGCATGTAAAGTTAATTCACTTTCTTCATGCACATGATTAATCAATCATGAGGTAAGAACCTTAACTCCACTCCCAGAGCCTCAAAAATAATTCATTCTTTAAACTATTTGATAATAAAGTTTTAAGCAAAAATAATCATGTACTCCTCTCTAATGGAAAGGCAATTTGCCACCATCTGTCTTTAAGAGTGCTGATAAAAATTAACACCAGCAAATACCTATCCCACTCTATACATCACAGATTCCTCCAGTAGGCGAAAACCTAAAGAAAAGAAATTTTTTATAAAATTATCCATCATTTTAAGGAATATCAGTACATGCTGGGCACATAAAGAATGTAACTTCACTCTGTTTGCTAGATGATGGGGGGCAGCGGGCAGGGGGTGGGGGAGTTCCTTATACAAATTAACCAAAAAAGATTCTAAGGAAAGAAACTGATCATTAATTAGAACAAAGGATATCATAAGAGAAGTATTTGCTCACAACGTGTTAATTCTAAATGTCCACTGTTTAATTTTTGCCAGCCTTGTAGACCATTAGTTTGTATTCCTCCATTGTTTAACATGGGTTTTCCTAGTGGCTCAGAGGGTAATGAATCCACCTATAATGCAGATGACGCGACCCTTATGGCAGAAAGTGAAGAGGAACTAAAAAGCCTCTTCATGAAAGTGAAAGTGAAGAGTGAAAAGGTTGGCTTAAAGCTCAACATTCAGAAAACGAAGATCATGGCATGCAGTCCCATCACTTCATGGGAAATAGATGGGGAAACAGTGGAAACAGTGTCAGACTTTATGTTTTTGGGCTCCAAAATCACTGCAGATGGTGACTGCAGCCATGAAATTAAAAGACGCTTACTCCTTGGAAGGAAAGTTATGACCAACATAGATAGCATATTCAAAAGCAGAGACATTACTTTGCCAACAAAGGTTCATCTAGTCAAGGCTATGGCTTTCCCTGTGGTCATGTATGGATGTGAGAGTTGGACTGTGAAGAAGGCTGAGTGCTGAAGAATTGATGCTTTTGAACTGTGGTTTTGGAGAAGACTCTTGAGAGTCCCTTTGACTGCAAGGAGATCCAACCAGTCCATTCTGAAGGAGATCAGCCCTGGGATTTCTTTGGAAGGAATGATGCTAAAGCTGAAACTCCAGTACTTTGGCCACCTCATGCGAAGAGTTGACTCATTGGAAAAGACTCTGATGCTGGGAGGGATTGGGGGCAAGAGGAGAAGGGGACGACAGAGGATGAGATGGCTGGATGGCATCACTGACTCGATGGACTTGAGTCTGAGTGAACTCTGGGAGTTGGTGATGGACAGGAAGGCCTGGCGTGCTGTGATTCATGGGGTCTCAAAGAGTCGGACACGACTGAGCGACTGATCTGATCTGATAATGCAGGAGACCTGGGTTTGATCCCTGTATCGAGAAGATGCCCTGGAGAAGGAAATGGCAACCTACTCCAGTATTCTTACCTGGGGAAATCCCATGGACAGAGAAGCCTAGCAAGCAATAGTCCATAAGATCACAAAGAGTTGGACACACTGGGTGACTAACACTTTCACTTTCTTCACATATTGTTTAATATGTCACAAGTTTTTATTTCATACTCAGTGGCACATACAATTATTGACAACCTAATTACAATAAAAGTTCTGATATCTGTGCTGAGTCCTGAACTGAATCAACCTAATGCAGTTATGTCTTTCAAAATTCCAGGTCATTTAGACTCATTATCCTTGAGCCTGCAGAGGTGCCTGAACATAATCAAGAATTAGCAAGATCATTCTTTCCTGCTACAGATATGACTGCTCTAAGAATGGAAATGTCACTTTCTCTGAGTTCCTGCAGATTCTGACTCCATGAATTCACCCTCTTTTTTTGCTTCTCACTACCTCTTTCTGAAGGGCCTCCCAAGTGGCACTAGTGGTAAAGAATCCACTTTTAAATGCAGGAGACACAAGAGACTTGGATTCATTCCCTAGGTTGGGAAGATCCCCGGGAAGAGGACATGGCAACCCACTCCAGTATTCTTGCCTGGGAAAGCCTATGGACAGAGGAGCCTGATGGGCTACAGTCCATGCGGTTGCAAAGAGTCAGACACGATTAAGCTGACTGAGCACGCACACCTCTTTCCTAATTCAAACCACCATCATCTCTTGCCTAGAACACTGCAACCACTTATAACATGTTCTCATTGTTTCTAGTCTTGTGCCTTCAAAACATTTTCTATATTGCAACCAGAGAAATATTTCTAAGAGAAAAACCTGACCCTCTCCCTTACTTAAATTCCTTCAAATGCTTCCTGGTTTTTGTTTGTTCTGAAGATGATTCGAAGCCCCTCAAGTAGCTGGCATGGCCCTGGATGATTAGGTCCCTGCTTGTTAGTCCCACTGCCTTTATGCGGGGGTCCATAGACTACCAGTTCCTAAAAACACTGTGCTTCTTTTTGTCTCCATATCACCATTCAAGTAATTCTCTCTACCTAGACCATCCTCTCCCTTCCTCAACCTAATTATCCCCCATTAAGTGTTAATCCCTACTCTGCCTTTAGTGCTCAGCTGGGTCTTCATTTTCTCCTAACCATCTCAGGTCTGAGTGTAATTACCCATTTCTGTGTTCTCAAGAATATCCCAAACTTCTATGATCACAGTGCATTTTATATTTTCAATGTTCACTTCTCTGTATCTTGCACTAGATCATGAGCTCCATGGAGGAAAATGTTATTTCTATTTCACCATGAAACCTATAGAGCTTAGCAATGCACTTAATAATATTTGTTGAGAGAATCAATGACAGATGAGAAAATAGAAAACAAAGGAAGTCCAATTTCACAGGACTCATAAAGTACCCTGCCATTCAAACTCAGGTCTATTTGTCCCCAAACCCATGCTGCTTTTCACTGTACCATAGTACTGAAATCAATCATCAATCCATCCACTGGGTTGGGACTAGCTATTAGGAGTAGATCAATCTTCAGGCTTTGAGAACAGGAAATCCACTGAGCAGATAGGGGAAGGGTAGCCTCTAGAGCAGGTGGTGGTATCTGAGTTGTCAGTCCATGGGAAATATAAAGGTCCTGACAAATGGCCAAAGCCAGAATGTTAAAGGTTCCCAAAAGTCTGAGGTCCTGGTTGGAGGTTATATTTGGAAATATCTTGCATGCATGTGGGATGGTAGGACCTCCACTTCTAGCTTGGAGCCAGAATCCAAGCTAAAGATCCAGCTATGGAGCCAGGCTGAGTTGCAGTGTCTCCTCTTTCATTTATAATACTATTGATTTGACTACCTCCTTGTTTTCTATGTTAGCCTATCTAATTGTTTGTCAGTATCTTAGGGGAGAGCAATGTATGGCTCCAATCTTAAAGGAGCCAGAATGACAGGCAAACCTTTGAAAGAGAAATGGGGGAACAGAGGAATAAGGCAGAGACCCAGAGGTGAGAATTTATAAAGAAACTAAGGATTTGGTAACTAGAACAATACCTTTCCTTTCTTCTGTTTACAGTTAATATTTTCTCTACACTATACCCCCATTGAATATCAGATATTCAATGACAATTAACTAGACTAACAAAGAAAAAAAAAGGAAGTAGTCAAATCAATAAAACTATAAATGAAAGTGGAGACATTGCAAATGATACCCAAAGAAATAAAAGGATCACAAACAGCTAGTATGCCTACAAAAAGAAATGAAGAAGTTCTTAGAAACATATAACCTATCAAAATGGAATCAGGTAGAAATAGAAAATCTGAACAGACCAATTACTAGTAAGAAGATTGTATCACTAATCAAAAATCTAATTGCTTGTATTAGAATACTTTTTGTTTCATCATAGTTTAAGCAATTATCATCATTATTGATATTTCTGCTTATAAACTTTTTATACTCTAAGTCTTTAAAAGCATATATGTACATATAAACATGTACACACTGCCCATGTTAAAAGTTTCAATAACCCTACCACAACCACCCACTAGTCCCGTCTTGTTAGTTGCTCAGTCATGTCCTACTCTTTGTGACCCCATGGACTGTAGCCCGCCAGGCTCCTCTGTCCCTGGGAATCTCCAGGCAAGAATACTGGAGTGGGTTGCCATTTCCTTCTCCAGGGGATCTTCCCAAACCAGGGACTGAACCCAGGTCTTCCACACTGCAGGCACCAGGGCTCAGTCCCCTCTTAGGTAAACACTACTCAAACAGAAATTTTTCCATGAGATATGATCCTTTTAATGTGCTGCTGAATTCAGTGTGCTAGTATTTTGTTGAGAATTTTTACATCTATATTCATCAGGGATATTGATTGGTCTACAAATTTCTTGTAGTATCTTTACCTGGCTTTATTATTTAGGGTAATGCTATCCTTGTAAAATAAGTTTGGGCATGTTCCCCCCTCTTTGATTTTTTTTTTTTTTTTTGATGAGTTTAAGAGAGACTGGCATTAATTTATCTTCAAATAGTTGATAAAATTTACCAGCAAAGCCATGTGCTCCTGAGATTTTCTTTGTTGGGAGATTTTTGATTAGTGATACAATCTTCTTACTAGTAATTGGTCTGTTCAGATTTTCTATTTCTACCTGATTCCATTTTGATAGGTTATATGTTTCTAAGAACTTATTCATTGGCATACTAGCTGTTTATGATCCTTTTATTTCTTTGGGTATCATTTGCAATGTCTCCACTTTCATTTATAGTTTTATTGATTTGACTACTTCCTTTTTTTTCTTTGTTAGTCTAGTTAATTGTCAATATTATCTTTTCAGAGAACCAACTCTTAATTCTGTTAATATTTTCTTTGTTTTCATGCTTTCTATTTCATTTATTTCTAATTCTAATCTTTATCATTTTCTTTCTTCTGAATTTGGAGGTTTTTTCCTACTTACTTGAGGTGTAAAGTTAGGTTTTTATTATTTCTAATTTCTTAATGTATTAATTTAGAGCTCTAAAATTCCCTCTTAAAACAGCTTTCTCTGCATTTCATAATTTTTGGTAGATCTTGTTTCCAATTTCCCTTGTCTCAAGACACCTTTTTCTGTCCACTTTTAATTTCTTTTTTTGATCCACATTTTTATCAGAAGAGTGCTATCTAATTTTCATGGATTTATGAACATTCTAACTTTCTTCCTGTTGTTGAATTCCAGTTTCACACCACTATAAATGAGCTTCTCAGGTGAGGTGACTCAGTGGTAAAGAATTTGCCTGCCAAAGAAGGAGCTGCAAGAGACGGGTTTGATCCCCGAGTCAGGAAAATCCCCTGAAGGAGGAAATAGCAACTCATTCCAGTGTTTGCTGGGATAATCCCCTTGGACAGAGGAACCTGGCGGACTATAGTCCATGGGGTAGCAAAGAGTCAGACACGACTGAGCACACATACACACACCATTGTAAGTACACTCAGTATGATTTCAAATCCTTGATTCCTTACATTGATATCTGTGCCTTTGAGCAAGCAGTCTCCTCTTCCAGACTTTACAGGCTTGCTTGGGCAGAGTCAGTTCTTTACCAGTCAGCTCAGCTTTGGATTCCAGAGGTCAGTGGGCACTGTCCTTGGAAAGGACACTGAGCTCACTATGACAGGCTCTGGTTTTGAGTGAGGCCTCTGCCTGACTTCTGCCATGGGCTGGGAGTGGCACTAGCTGGAAACAGCTGTAAGGGACTGGTGGCTTAGCTCCCTGCCTAAGCAAAGCTGCAGTATGGGTTCAACTGTTGTCCAGATTCTCTGGTCAGGCTTCACCAATGGTCAGAACTGGGCACTACGCTCAGCAGTAGGCAGAGCTGTGCCTGTATGAGGCAGCAGAAACATCCCCAAGGCCAGAAAGGCTCATGTTTATGGACTCAAATCACAACTGCACACTGAAAGCACACTAATTTCCTGGCCTGATGGGACCACTCATTTCGTCCTGCAAATGGGGAGAACCACTAGCTTTACTCTCTGCTCAAGCACCACTGTGAGTGGGTCTATAGAATGGGGTACACGGCTTCCCTGGGACTCTAATCAGGTTCCCTGTTCAGGCAGGCTGAGGGCTGGATTCAACCATGGGCAGAACTACAAATCAGTTTCTCCGCCTGGTAGAATCAGGTCTGATTCTGAAGGCCATGCTCCCAAGCTCTATGCCATGCTGCCTCAAGCCATAATAAATATAAAATAAATAAATAAACATTCACTTGTGCAAACTCATGTTTAAAACCAAGTATCGTGTCTTGCATGAAACCTTTATGAGAGTGAAAAGTCATTCAACAAAGAGAAAAAAATGGCAAAGGCCATAGAACTGAGAAAGCACTGCAGAGGATAGATAATAAAAGGCAGGTGGAGGGAATGATGGAGAAGGAGACTAGAAAGGCAGGTTCTACTCAGGTCACAAGGACCATGAGGGTCACTATAAAAAGGAATACATTGGCGGGAAATTACTATGGGCTGTGATTATAGCATAACATTATCAGCATGTCCTTAGGAAGAAGCAGTGGGGAACAGAAAGAGATATCAGTGTAGATAAGAGCTATTTTGTCATGATCCCAAAGAAAGGAAATTTAGAACTGAGCAAGATAAAGACATTAAGAGTGAAGATTCAGCCTGGGAGATATTTAGAAATAAATTGAGGAATTCAGCTGCTGGGGAGATGTGAGAAATAGAGAGCAGTCTAAAATGATGGCAAGGGTTAGAATCTGACTGTCAGAGAGAATGTGAGGTTATAAACCCAGATGACCAAAAAGCAGAAAGGGATCAAAAGGAAGATAATGAGTTCAATTTTGGAAACTTCTATTTCAAGTATGAACATACAAGTGGATTGCAGTGGCGAAGTCTAGGATAGTCACCAACACACCATCTCTTATTACAGCAGGAGACAAATAGAAAATAAGAAAAATCAAAGATGCAAATATTTAATGCCCACTCTGTGTCAGTCCTCTGTTAGGTACTTTTAGCCTATGATAAAAACTGGCACAAGCTGATCAGATCACATCAGATTAGTCGCTCAGTCATGTCCGATTCTTTGTGACCCCATGAATCACAGCACGCCAGGCATCCCTGTCCATCACCAACTCCCAGAGTTCACTCAGACTCACGTCCATCGAGTCAGTGATGCCATCCAGCCATTTCATCCTCTGTCTTCCCCTTCTCCTCCTGCCCCCAATCCCTCCCAGCATCACAGTCTTTTCCAATGAGTCAACTCTTCGCATGAGGTGGACAAAGTACTGGAGTTTCAGCTTTAGCATCATTCCTTCCAAAGAAATCCCAGGGCT
>NW_011494798.1:129776-137123 GCF_000754665.1 Bison bison bison | reverse complement strand
CAAAGTAATGTCTCTGCTTTTCAATATGCTATCTAGGTTGGTCATAACTTTCCTTCCAAGGAGTAAGCGTCTTTTAATTTCATAGCTGCAGTCACCATCTGTAGTGATTTTGGAGCCCAGAAAAATAAAGTCTGACACTGTTTCCACTGTTTCCCCATCTATGTCTCATGAAGTGGTGGGACCAGATGCCATGATCTTCGTTTTCTGAATGTTGAGCTTTAAGCCAACTTTTTCGCTCTCCACTTTCACTTTCATGAAGAGGCTTTTGAGTTCCTCTTCACTTTCTGCCATAAGGGTGATGTAATCTGCATATCTGAGGTTATTGATATTTCTCCCGGCAATCTTGATTCCAGCTTGTGTTTCTTCCAGTCCAGCGTTTCTCATGATGTACTCTGCATAGAAGTTAAATAAGCAGGGTGACAATATACAGCCTTGACGTACTCCTTTTCCTATTTGGAACCAGTCTGTTGTTCCATGTCCAGTTCTAACTGTTGCTTCCTGACCTGCATACAAATTTCTCAAGAGGCAGATCAGGTGGTCTGGTATTCCCATCTCTTTCAGAATTTTCCACAGTTTATTGTGATCCACACAGTCAAAGGGTCATGGTAATTGCTAAAGGTGACAATGAGAGCCAAGAGGAATGAACATTAATTGATTTCCATCACTCTTGGTGTCTCCATAAAGACATTTGGAGAACAAAAGTACCAGAGAACAGAGAAGGGCTCAGTGTTACTTAACTCTCCAGGCTTCTCATGGTGGCAGAATGCCCTGACCCTGTCTCCCTTCTGTTCAACTTTGTTATCAAAACCTAAGATAAAGGCATTGACAACAGCTTATCAAATATGGAACAAATAAAAAGTTCCTTAGTTTGGGAGGCTGGGTTGGAAATACCAGAATTCAGAAGTATCTCAAGCGACCAAAATAACAGAAGCCCAAGAGATATTGTTAAATGATAAATGTTTGGAAACTTGGTAATATTTCACTTGAAAAATAGACTTGAGGTTTTCATTGAACCCTAAATTTAATAAAAAATCAATGTGTAAACCTGGGCCACATTAATAAAAGTCAAGTTTCAAAATCTTGGCAGAAAAAAAAAAAATCCATCATACTTTTTACTGGTCAGGACACATCTGAGTAGTTGACTAAACTTTAGATATTAGATTTTTAAAGAGAAACTGGGAAACAAGCAAAATAAAGAGAATAGCAAGAAAAAGGAAGGGTGTGAAAAATTATATCATGTGTAAACAGAGCTAGAGAACAAAGTAAATTCTCCCAGAAAAGGCTCAAAGGGGAGAAGGGACTTAGTATTGTCTTCAAGGATTTTATGGATGGTGATGTGGAAGGGTAGGTGAGCTTTGGTCAAACTGACCCAGAAAGCAGAACTAGATGAAATCAGCTGGTACATTTTACTTTGTTTAAGAACAAACTTCCTAAAAAGTACAACTGTTGGATAAAATGGGCTACCATGCAAACAACTTTACTGCCGTTGTCATGCACGTATCTCTACTGTGGAGGGAAGTCAGGTACTATGTGGGAGTTCGGTTACAACAACCTTGTGTGTAAAACAATGGCCTTGCACCTTCCAGAAAATTATAGGACTCCTGACTTTCTGCAAGGGAAGGGGTGTATTGAATTTGTACAATGAAGTGAAAGAAAATTCAGAGTTTAGAATCTTGGATTTGAGTCTCAATTTTGAGAATTTAAGCTGTCTTATTTTACAAGACTCAGTTCCTCATGTAAAATGATATGGTGACAGTACCTGCCTAACTGTATTCTTATGAGAGGATTAGATGAGACAGTGTATGTGAAGTACCCTGCATTCTTTTTGAAAAGATGTGATAGATTGCTAGTTTTAATTTTAAATAACTGTCCAAAATTAGTCTCAAATCTCCTAATTGGGAAATTGAAACCATTCTGCCCTCATTAAACTTATATTCCAGAGAAAAATGGATTTCTTCTGCTCCATTCAAACCAAACATCTTTTTAAAAATCAAGTAAATAACATGATTTCAGGCAGTAATTAAAACCTTGTGTAAATGACTTTTTCCCATAAGTCATTCAGGACCCATTTCTGGATTTTTCCTACTGCTATACATCTTATCTCACTATAACTTATCAATTGCTCTCCATAAAAGGAACAATAGTTGAATATCATTATGTGCAGGAGAAGAGTTTATATGTAGAATCTATTTTTCTATTACCATAAGTACCACATTTTTCCATTTAGTCAGTTTTGGCATTGATGTTTTATAATGTGCTTATAAAGATCAGGTCTCAGACACAGTGCTGACTTGAAGTCATTCTGCTTTTTCCTCTTTCCCTTAGAATTACCTTGCTTCTTTAATGTTTTCCAGACTGAAGTAGCTTTTCAAAAAAAAGGAGTGAGGGCTCCAATACTGGTTTGCTCATAGCAGATCCCATACTAAGACAAGCTGTTGAGCCAGCAATGGGTGCCAAGACTGTGATGCAAGATCTTTGCATATACTTTCTCCAGCAAATTCCAACTCCTTTTCTGCTGTTTCAAGTGCACAAGTCGCTTGCCAAATATCCCTAATATACTGCTGTCTTGTTTATCTGTTAATTGGAGATAGCTATATTTTACCATCAGGGTCAGTGGGTGACCTCAAACTCCAAAGTTAAACAAGCATTTAATCTTCTAGTTGAAAGATACAGAATTAAAATGCAATTTGAGAGTATAGTGTCAGCATCAACCAAATACCCAAATGCATTAATGCCCTTTCAAGTGGCAGAGGTAATCATTCATGTTTAGATTTAGTCCTATGATTATAAATAGCAGGAGGAGTAAAATTATAATCAAAATACTAACTAAAATCAAGGTACTAGTACATAGTCTCTTTCCAGGAAGCACAATTAGGTGTTGTGTTGCTTTGCTTTGCTGTGGACTTCATCACTCATCTTGGAACTAAAAAAAAAAAAGAGAGATAAACATGAAACTATTATATTCTTCCAAATATCTAGCAACTATCTAATTTTTTTCCAGTAAGTGCACGCTTTCAAAGTTTCTATCCTTTAGGGAATTAACTTGGTTTAATGGAATGATGAATTAGGAGTCTATATACCTGTATTCTATTCCAAAGTCTGTTCAGTAACTGTGTAAATGTGTGTAAGTACCTTGACCCCTCTATGACTAACTTTCTCATCTATATAATGAGGGAGTAGGTTAGTTTATTTACAAATCCCCACCAGATTAAATGGTCTAGGGTTTTCTCTCTTTGGAATTTCTCGATAACCTGCTGAAAATAATAATTTAAATCATTATTTCAAATTAATACCTGTTATATAAATAAGCCAAATTTGAGAGCAGGGGGAAAAAATGTTTTGCAGTTGGCACAGGTCAAAATGAAGCCAAATACAGATAATTTAAACCATGTAGGCATCAAATAAAATAAACAGTCTCCAGTATTCAGCAGAAGCTTGTCTGTCTACCTAACTACTTAAGTGAATGAGATAATATACAGAGTACATCTCTTCCTAAGAAAACTAGATTCACAATTGATATGGTCTGACATGACACGTACATTAAATGGTGCTATTAAAATAATCCTCCAAAATAGCTCTCTTTCATGCATATTATGAAGGAAGCATCTACCAAGATTTTCCCGACTGCCATAACTTTTAAAACACCAATTATATCTTCATCTGAATAGCACTTTCTGTTTTATAAAGAGCTTTGCTACATATGAGGACTTCCCTGGTGGCTCAGTGGTAAAGAATCTGCCTGCAGTGCAGGAGATGCAGGATGGATCCCTGGGTCAGGGAAGATCCCCTGGAGTCCATGGGGTTGCAAGAGTAGGACACTACTGGGCAATTAAACAGCCACAGCAACTTGCTACATATTACATCATTATTCCCAGTGACCATCCAATGAAGTAAGTTGTCTTATCAACCCCATTTGCCAGCTGAGGAAACTGAGATTCAGAGAAATTAAGAATGATAGGGAATGAATAGCAAACCTTTGAATATCTTGAGGTTTCAGGCTCTTCAGAAAGTATGTTTCTTCCTTAATGCTCCCCCTTTCTTTCTTCCTAATGTCCTCCATATAAAATCTTTCAACAATATCTATTGAGTGCCTAGAAATTGGGAATTGTATAAGGTGATGGGTTGGTAAAAAAGAAAATAAAGTATGAACCCAACCACATAACATTATAGTTTCAATAGTTTCAATGAGCATCAGAAAACATCTCCCTATTCCATTCTTGATTTGGGGGCAGTAACTATGCATCCTTTCTTCCTACCCACCCCCATCATACATAATTCAAGAATTTTAAGCAACTATTTTGTTAACGAAATTAATTAGCATATTTCATTGAAAACCTCCGAAATATTTGGTTTCTTTGTTATTTCGATCTAGAAGACAGGCAATCAAATGGTTTGGACCCCATCTAGCATCTTGATTTTGTGCCTCTGTTCAATCTACAACTATGAATTGGTTGGTAGATCAATCAAACTGCTACCATTTAGCCAGTGCTATTATCTATAATTATCTCATTCTGTTAAATAAATCAATAAATACTTATTGGGAATGTGTGATTAAGACAACGGGTGAAGTACAGATGTTTATTTAATCTGTTTACTTAAGTTGAAGCCCATGATGTTTCCCTTGCCTCTGAAAATAAGTTCTTTGCTCTTTGTTCACTATTAATCAAATGATCAGTTCATTTTTAAGCTGTTGACTAATTTACACTATTTTGGTGAGGGGAAATAGTAGTGTTCAAAAAGTATTTATTCTACAAGATAGCACACATTTTTTCAAAATTTTATTTTATTTTTAAACTTTACATAATTGTATTAGTTTTGCCAAATATCACAATGAATCCGCCACAGGTATACATGTGTTCCCCATCCTGAACCCTCCTCCCTCCTCCCTCCCCATACCATCCCTCTGGGTCGTCCCAGTGCACTAGCCCCAAGCATCCAGTATCGTGCATCGAACCTGGACTGGCAACTCGTTTCTTACATGATATTTTACATGTTTCAATGTCATTCTCCCAATCTTCCCACCCTCTCCCTCTCCCACAGAGTCCATAAGACTGTTCTATACATCAGTGTCTCTTTTGCTGTCTCGTGCACAGGGTTATTGTTACCATCTTTCTAAATTCCATATATATGCGTTAGCACACATTTTTAAATGTTAGTGATTAAACAATTCAAAGATTCTGTAAGATTTCTGGCCTCATCATCTTTCTGTATATCTGAAGCTAGTGTTTCAGATAGAATTATGCTTCTTGTTTATAGTGTGTAGACTCTTTGGAGAAAATTAAGCCCCTTGAAGAAACAAAACCAGAGCAGGTTATTCTCTTAATACAACCAAATGGGCCAAAAATGACCTAATTTCTCCATAAGAGAGTCCAATAGTAATAACTTCCAAAAGATTTGCGTGCCAAAAAAAAGTTTTGGTTTTTTTAAACTATTAAAATTTCTTAATATTATCTTCTCTGAATATATTTAAAATATAAATTGATTTATAGCCAGTAAGTGTAGAATTTGTCTATAATCTAAATCTAACTTCAAGGGCTGGAAAAGTTTTGAATAACAGTATTTTTTGATAGATCTAAAATATTTTTCCCTCCAACAGTACACATCCATTTACTAAAATAGTCACATCAGCATAACTTACTAGTCTAAGGCTTGAGTTACTCAAGCCAGTAACAACAAAAGTCAATTTTATTCCAAATAGAACTGTTGTCACCATAAAGGAAGTTGTGCATGTGAGTGATAAACCATGGTTCAGTCAATGCTCCCTGCTCTTAGAGATATGACAATAGAAAGGGCTTATTATTTTTATGTAACTTTGAATCTACTAATTATTTCTGAAATAAGAAGTCACCATAATTTATGAGATTATCTTTTAACATCTTCAGAATAGGCTATGGTATAAAAGTTCACTCTGATAATCAAGTTGTTGTACCAAGGAAATATTTACATCATCTTTTATGTGCCTTTTACTCTTCACTGCAAAAACCTTGACTTCTAAGCTAAGTGTATTCAATTGAAATAAAAGGTAGAGTGGGAAAGAAAAAGGATGGCATCCTTAATTATTAATATATTTGATCCTCAAAAAAAAAAAAAAAAAGGCCAACCTAATACATCATGTGTTGGCCAGTTCTTCCATATCCAAAAGCATTAGATCAGAATATGACCATTTAGGCAGCCTGGTTCATGGAAAGACATTGTAACAGCCCTTCATCAGAAGAGTCCACTCCTGATCACTGATTATAAGCCAGCAACAAATAGGAAAATGAGCAAATTTCAGTGTCTAGGCTCTATGAAGCAAACAGAATTTCAAGAGACTGTTACTAGGCCTGGCTCCCTCATCAATCCTTACCTTAGTCAGTCAATGGCCTTGCCCAGCTCTAGCTATGACAGGTGGCACAGATGGTTCTATTTGACACTTTTTTTGGCCAACTTCTAAATATAATTCCAAAATAAATAAACACTGAAAATGTGTTCACTTTTAAACTGCTCAGAGATAGTATTTCAGCTAATCAATAATTTTTTAGCATCTCCAGAACCTTCCTCTTATTTTGGTTATGTAATCATTATCCCACATCATTATTCAGGTACTAAAAGTGAGAAAGTTGTCCAAACTGTAACTTGAAACTTATGAGCAGAAATGTTCTCAAGATAAGAATATGGAAGACATTCACTGAATTACAGTAAATATACAGCTAGGTATTTGGGAGTTTTGTTTAATTTTCAGAAAAAAAATTAGAACATTCTAGAAGTCTTTATTTTCTCCTGTCTTTTACCTCACTCCTTTTAAGTATGAGAGCCTGGCAAGGTAGGACACCTCATTCATGCACTCTGATGGTCTGTATCATATGCACCACCACAATTCCCAAATAAAAGTGTATCTGAGATTTCAAAGCAAAAGTTGACATAACCCAGCCCTTCTTTTCTAACTCAGTGGAAAGAAAACCCTCTCTGTCAATGTTCCAAAACTTCCCCAGGTAAATGTTAGGCCAGAATTAGTACATGTTAATCATCTTGAGAGCAGGGGCTATATTTTGTCTATGTGTGTATCTCAGGGCCTTGTCTAATGCCTGCCACCTTATAAATACACAGGAAATATTTACAATTGAATAGAGAGATAAACCATTCAGTTCAGTTCAGTTCAGTCACTCAGTCCTGTCCGACTCTTTGCGACCCCATGAATCTCAGCACGCCAGGCCTCCCTATCCATCACCAACTCCCGGAGTTCACTCAGACTCACGTCCATCGAGTCAGTGATGCCATCCAGCCATCTCATCCTCTGTCATCCCCTTCTCCTCCTGCCCCCAATCCCTCCCAGCATCACAGTCTTTTCCAATGAGTCAACTCTTTGCA
>NW_011494798.1:128774-129298 GCF_000754665.1 Bison bison bison | reverse complement strand
CGGTGCTCAGCTTTCTTCACAGTCCAACTCTCACATCCATACATGACCACTGGAAAAACCATAGCCTTGACTAGACGAACCTTTGTTGGCAAAGTAATGTCTCTGCTTTTCAATATGCTATCTAGGTTGGTCATAACTTTCCCTCCAAGGAGTAAGCGTCTTTTAATTTCATGGCTGAAGTCGCCATCTGTAGTGATTTTGGAGCCCAGAAAAATAAAGTCTGACACTGTTTCCACTGTTTCCCCATCTATTTCCCATGAAGTGATGGGACCGCATGCCATGATCTTCATTTTCTGAACGTTGAACTTTAAGACAACTTTTTCGCTCTCCACTTTCACTTTCATGAAGAGGCTTTTGAGTTCCTCTTCACTTTCTGCCACAAGGGTGGTGTCATCTGCATATTGAGGTTATTGATATTTCTCCCGGCAATCTTGATTCCAGCTTGTGTTTCTTCCAGCCCAGCGTTTCTCATGATGTACTCTGCATAGAAGTTAAATAAGCAGGGTGATAATATACAGCCTTGA
>NW_011494798.1:99343-128674 GCF_000754665.1 Bison bison bison | reverse complement strand
GGAAGTTAAATAAGCAGGGTGATAATATACAGCCTTGACATACTCCTTTTCCTGTTTGGAACCAGTCTGTTGTTCCATGTCCAGTTCTAACTGTTGCTTCCTGACCTGCATACAAATTTCTCAAGAGGCAGATCAGGTGGTCTGGTATTCCCATCTCTTTCAGAATTTTCCACACTTTATTGTGATCCACACAGTCAAAGGCTTTGGCATAGTCAATAAAGCAGAAATAGATGTTTTTCTGGAACTCTCTTGCTTTTACCATGATCCAGCGGATGTTGGCAATTTGATCTCTGGTTCCCCTGCCTTTTCTAAAACCAGCTTGAACAACTGGAAGTTCACAGTTCACGTATTGCTGAAGCCTGGCTTGGAGAATTTTGAGTATTACTTTACTAGCGTGTGAGATGAGTGCAATTGTGCGGTAGTTTGAGCATTCTTTGGCATTGCCTTTCTTTGGGATTGC
Source organism: Bison bison bison (assembly GCF_000754665.1). Lineage (NCBI taxonomy): Eukaryota > Metazoa > Chordata > Mammalia > Artiodactyla > Bovidae > Bison > Bison bison. The sequence goes on along the minus strand of NW_011494798.1, from coordinate 128,214 downwards.
AATGAAAGCTGACCTTTTCCAGTCCTGTGGCCACTGCTGAGTTTTCCAAATGTGCTGGCATATTGAGTGCAGCACTTTCACAGCATCATCTTTCAGGATTTGAAATAGCTCAACTGGAAAGATAAACATTACTATACTCTAATTCAGGATATAGAAGATTTGGGGGAGGAAAAATAGCCTTCTATCACTGACTTAGTGAGATTTAAGCAATGCTTAGAACACACATGTGAAGTCTATGTATGTGGATGTCAGCCTCCTCAGAGAGGATGCCTTTTAGTGAAAAGAGAACAGTACTACTGCATTTTGAGTCAGAAAACTGAGTGTTCACACCAGATTGCCATTTCCTATCATTGTGACCTTGTATAAATCATGTCAGCTCTCTGAGTCTTACTTTCATTACCTATAAAATAGGAAGGACGATAACACCCTGAGTACTTCACAGCTTCTCCTGAGTATCAAGTGAGATGCTCTGTGTGTGGAAGAGGACACCACAGTCATGACATGTACAGCATAGTCATGTGTCTGCTCACCCTTTCTTCAGAAAAATAGCTGTGGGTCCCACGAGCTTCTTTTAAAATAATTTTATTTATTTAGTTTTGGCTGGGCTCAGTCTTCCTTGCTGCACAAGCTTTTCTCTATTGCAGGACATGGAGGCTGTTGTGGTGTACAGGCCTGTCATTGCAGTGGCTTCTCGTTGTGGGGCATGGGCTCTAGAATGGATGGGCTTTAGTAGTTGCAGCTCCCAGGCTCTAGAGCACAGACTCAATAGTTGTGTCGCACAGGCTTAGTTGCTCCGTGGCATGTGGGATCTTCCCAGATCAGAGATCAAAGCCATGTCTCCTGCATTGGAAGGTGGATTCTTTACCACTGAGCCACCAGGGGAGCCCCTGTTAGATTCTCTTTTTTTTTTTTAATTTATTTATTTTATTTATTTATTTTTTTAATTTTAATTTTATTTTATTTTTAAACTTTACATAATTGTATTAGTTTTGCCAAATTGGAGGCTAATTACTTTACAATATTGTAGTGGTTTTTGCCATACATTGATATGAATCAGCAATGGGTTTACATGTGTTCCCCATCCTGAACCCCCATCCCACCACCCTCCCCATCCCATCCCTCAGGGTCATCCCAGTGCACCAACCCTGAGCATCCTGTCTCATGCATCGAACCTAGACAGGTGATCTGTTTCATATATGATAATATACATGTTTCAATGCTATTCTCTCAGATCATCCCACACTCGCCTTCTCCCACCGAATCCAAAAGACTCTTCTATACATCTGTGTCTCTTTTGCTGTCTCGCAAAAGACAGGGTTATCATTACCATCTTTCTAAATTCCATATATATACTAAATTCCATATATATACAGTATACTAACACATATATATGTGTTTTTCTTTCTGGCTTACTTCACTCTGTATAAGAGGCTCCAGTTTCATCCACCTCATTAGAACTGATTCAAATTTATTCTTTTTAATGGCTGAGTAATATTCTATTGTATATATGTACCACAGCTTTCTTATCCATTCATCTGCTGATGGACATCGAGGTTGCTTCCATGTCCTGGCTATTATAAACTGTGTTGCGATGAACATTGGGGTACACGTGTCTCTTTCAATTCTGGTTTCCTCGGTGTGTATGCCCAGCAGTGGGATTGCTGGGTCATATGGCAGTTCTATTTCCAGTTTTTTAAGGAATCTCTACACTGTTCTCCATAGTGGCTGTACTAGTTTGCATTCCCACCAACAGTGTAAGAGGGTTCCCTTTTCTCCTCACCCTCTCCAGCATTTATTTTTTGTAGATTTTTAGATAGCAGCCATTCTGACTGGCGTGAGATGGTTAGATTCTTAAATCATCAATTTAACTATTGTTATCATGGTATGCTAAACTAATGCCAGATGAAAATAGTAATTTTGTGAATTTTTATCACAGAATTTAGAACAAAAAATGGTTTACTGGAGTTATAAAGATCAGTTCTTAAAAAATACTATTCTAACTCTATTTTCAAGGAAAAATTTTAATGTGACTTCCTATCTAAGTAGAAACCTGGCAAAACACTATGAGAAACTAATATGATGCAGAATAAATAAAAGAACATTTGACTGCCTTAGTATTTTTAGCCAAAGCACACTTTACACACAGAATCCCTGCTTGGAAGAATAACTTAGATCTTCACTGGGAATGCTGTTGGCAGATGGCCTTCCCCTGTCAGTTCACCTTGGTCGAGGTCATGCCTCCTTCCCAGGAGAGCCCATATCCAATGACTGATTGACGCAAAGCCCTTTACCCCACCTTACACAACTAAAGAATCACTCCAGTTTCAAATCTCCTCACTGTGTTATCTGAGGCCTCCTTAGAGACTGTTTCACTGGTCAGCTCCTCCCTCAGCCTAGTCCTGCTTCCTTCCTTTCCATGGTATGACCCCAAGAGCACTCCCCAATAAACCTCCAGCATGCTAATTTCCTCCTCACAATCTGTTGGGATTCTCATGGAGCCCTACCTACAGCAACTCTTATAATAAATGTAGTAACTTCTGCAAACAGAAATTACTGCGTATTCCCTAGACTGTACAATAGAAGAAAAACTATAGTCTTACCTTCTTTTTGTACAGCACTTCAACATCCACAAAGCATTTGTACCCTCCTGCTCTAGTGTGGTCCCTCAAACAGCCCTTGGTAGAAGGCAGGGCTTATAGAATAACTCACATACTAAATATGAGGAATTGAAGATCAGAGAAGCTGAAAACCTTGACTGGGGTAACTTCGATATATAAGTAGGTAGGTGCATAGGTAGCTAGTCAATCATTCAGTTAAGTGATAAACTTGGATTCTAATCTTAATTTTTGGATTTCTCATCCAGGCCTTAACTTGTCCATCCATTGTTTTTCCTCATGAAAACTTATATGTCTGTGGTTCTTATCCTGTGTTAACTGGTATTTAATGATTCACCCATGGACAATTTTAGGACACTTTAAAAATATCTCAAAACCCCTGTCAAATCTGCTGGCATCCTGAAGTATCAAGATCGTTGAATTGGGAATAAGTGTTCTAAGGTTTGAGATAATTATTTCCCATATTTTTTATTGTTGGAAAAATCTTGAAATTGTTTTATTTCCTAAGCCTTACCCATGATAAAGTGCTTGTCATGTATAGGGTGTGTTTCTAAAATGAATAAGGAAAACTAATATTAATTTTTCATTTTGTGAAAGATTAACCTGTGTTCTCAATTGTACATATGATTATTTGACTTCCAAGTAATCTCATATTTGCTATCTTAATCATATAAGCAATGTCCTAATCTGTATCTGACACACACACTCTTCTTTAGAGAAAATAATCAGTCTTTTTATTTCTTCAAATTCCCTTAAGAATCTAAACCAATTGGAGGTTCTGTTTGTTTGTTTAGGGGCTTTGTTTTTGTTTTTTAATGGCCTTTCTGGAGTATCCATTAGGAGGATGCAGCCAACTAAATAACAGCTTTAAAAAGTAAAAATCAATCTCAGTGGTACAACAAAATGACCTGGCCTAAAATTCTTCATTCAGTGATTAGAATCAAAAGTGAATTCTCTTCTCCAGCAGATATCCTGTGGCAAGAACTATTTTAAAGATAGAATTATCTTGTTTTTGTGAGATTCAGCAGGGAATCTTTTTTCCAGAACTATTTTTCAGACACAAAACTTTGACTTGGTTTTCAATTTCCAAAAGTCTCAATCTTTCTGAGTAATTCAATCCACAATGGAATATTGTGTATCCCTTTTAAGAGAGGAAAAAAAGCGGGACAACAAAGAATCATAGTGGTGTGGATAAGTAAAGTCACTCATTGTCCTGTAACTAATTTAGTAAACATAAGTTGGAGATATCCAGGGAGTATGAGGACACCAGCTGGCTGGTGATACAAGAGAATGTGAGGTGTTTATAGAGACTGAAATGATGTGATCAGATTGAGATGTTCCACACCTTTTTCCAATAATGACACAATTAAAAGTCATTATAAAATTAAAACTGGTTTCCCAGGCAAAATCTAAATATCTTAGACTGAAAGTGTTCATTTTCTGACTGTTTTATGAGACCTAGGCAGGTAGCCTCCATCTACATAAGACATAGTTTAAAAACAAAGTTCCTTCATTGTTTCAGAGCCTAAAAGTTCATTTCCAAAGAAAATATCTCATTTTAAATGACGTCACTTGTCTTACATTTAGTCTGTTAGTTTATAATCATTTGCTGGAAGATCTTGATAGAGTTAATTTCTATAATCATCTGAGGCTAAGCAAGTTTTTTATGTTAATGACAACATTCTTAAAATGACAATTCCCTAAAATCCAGGATATTCAGCAAGGTTAAATAATTTTCCCTGTATCACAAAAAGCCAAAAAGTGTTAACACAAATGCAAACTTACAAAAGCTTGAGCCTTTGCTCAGTGCATAAAGTCCTTGCTACTCAAAGCACAGTCCATGGGCCAGAAGCTTGACGGGGAGCTTAATAGAAACGTAGAACCTTAGGCCCCAATCCAGACTCACTGAATCAGAATCTGCATTCTACCAAACTCCCCAAATGATCTGCGTGCACATTCAAGTCATGAAGCCCTTCAGTTAGGCCATTTTTTTCACAATACCCATTACGTACGACTCAATTAAGTGTTCACATAGTCCTTGTACCATAGATTGGTCCCCTGTAAAAGTCTGTTAAAATCATACTGTCAACATGACATAGGTGCGCCTTAATCACAGATATTCCACAAGCCCGAGGCTTCAATTCATAGTCATTGTTTGTGAGATGCTTAAGTCCTAATAACTACATCTGCCCCTACCCCGAGATTTCCCACCAAAAAGAGCCATAAACATAGATAGGATATTCAAGGACTTAAAACTGGTCAAGTACACCATGTTCATTTCTCACTTCCTCCTAAGAGTTTTATAATCTCATGACAACAGCTTTCTACCATTTCCTCTAAAAGTCTTGTATCACTACGCCACTGGGCCTTTACTCATGCTATATCCTTCACCTGGGATGCTGGTTATTGTTTGACGAAATCTAATTCATCCTTTAAAGGCCAGATTGTGTGTCACCTGTAAAATGAACCTGATCCTGCCAAGTAAAATTAATCCCTCCTCTCTAGTTCACAGCATTTAGATTATACTTGTCATTTAACAACTGTTGAATTGTGCAGTTAATTACTTAGGCCATTCTCTTCTAAAACTGTGTATTTCCTAAAGACACAGAAGGTGCCTTACTTATGCTTGTAAATGCAAAGTCTACTTTAATCATATAGTGCTCATGGTTTTGCTAAAATGACTTGAAATCTTCTGACTCTAAACTCAAAGGAACTGTCAAACTCTATTACTATCTCAGCAGTTAGTTGTGATAAAATTTTCCCAAAACCAATGTATAGCCTGTTATCTGGAGATTTTTAGGATTATGAAATTTTGGGTGAATAGATGGCGTCAAGACATATAATGGAGGCCATTAGATTTTATATTAAAGGAGTAGGTTGTATAGAGAAGGGGCAAACCCCCATGACATCACCAACTTGACCTTCTCTGTTGAGAGGCACAGAAGTAGGACCATGATCCCCAAGGCCCCTTGTGAAGAAGCACATTATCGTGAGTAATTTATCAAAGCCATAAACCATAGATTCTCTCCAGAAGGAAGCCTGGGGTTTGGGGAAGTATATGGAATTTAGAGTCAGAAGGTCTGCATGACTTTGGAATTTTTTTTTAAACTTTGGCAGGAAATGGTCTGTCACTGTGCCTCCCATCTACATAAACTAACAATGATGATACTAATACCAGTCTCACCTATTTCATAGGGATTTTATACAAATCAAAAGAGGTTGCATGCAAAACCACTTTGAAAAATATAACCAACAATTGTTTACTGAATGATTGCAAAAACACAACTTTGTCCTAGGTGAAATCATGCCTACAAGTGAACAGTTTTCTCACCACTAGAAAAGTTGCCTCCAATTGTTAACACAAATGTAGAAAGGAAGTGCTTTTGCTAGCCTCTCTAGGGAGATTATTTAAACTGTATTTATTCTAGACCTGAAAAATGTTTTATGTGTTCAGATATTTTAAATGCACGCCTAAGGATTTACTAGCTTTCAAGGCAAATAGTTAGAGAAAGGCCTGTAAAGTGCACCAGCATTTCTTGAGGACTTACTATGTGCCAAGAACCAGGAATACAACAGTGAACAAAATAATTCACTCTATCTTCAGGAAGTTTTACAGAATAATGGGGACACAAACAAGTAAATAGAATTTTTAAATCCCTGAATTTCCTGTTTTAATTTTACTGAAAAAGAATGAGTGATTAAATATTGGTAGTCCATACATTCGGAGAAGGCAATGGCACAATGGCACCCCACTCCAGTACTCTTGCCTGGAAAATCCCACGGACAGAGGAACCTGGTAGGCTGCAGACCACGGGGTCGCTAAGAGTTGGAAACGACTGAACTTCACTTTCACTTTTCACTTTTGTGCACTGGAGGAGGAAATGGCAACCCACTCCAGTATTCTTGCCTGGAGAATCCCAGGGATGGGGGAGCCTCGTGGGGGGTCGTCCATGGGGTCGCACAGAGTTGGACACGACTGAAGCAACAACAGCAGCAGCAGCAGTCCATACATTTCTAAATTAACAATTAAAGATGCATGAAAAAAATCAGAGAGATGGCAGCCAGGATTATAAATTATGTCCAAAGGAAAATCTGGAGAAGATCAAGGTCAGCCAGAGGTGACCATTATTGATTTTGAGTTAGCATTCTGAGAAAACCTTGTACTTCAAACACCATTTTCTGTCTTACTTTTTACCTGCTTTATGAATGGTTTCCACTCAACATGTTTATTTGGAAATGCTCAAGAAAAGAGAACAAACAGGAATAAGAATCCACTGCATATTTTCTTTAAGTCCTAGATCTGACTCTAGATATGGGACTTTCAGCTAATCACATAACTTCTCTGATCCTCAGTTTACTCTCTGAAAAATAGGGGTTTGGGCTAAATATATTTTATGTCCTCTTGTTTCTAATGCCTCGTCATCTCTCTCATTTAAATCAAGGAAAATGTTATCAAAGAATTAGAAGAAAAAATATTAAATACTAAAATAAATATCTGGGAGGCCTAGAACCCACCAAAGTGAACTTCTTAACACAATTATCAAGATGCTAATGCTAATGCTAATGCTAAGTCACTTCAGTCGTGTCTGACTCTGTGCGACCCCATAGACGGCAGCTCACCAGGCTCCCCCATCCCTGTGATTCTCCAGGCAAGAACACTGGAGTGGATTTCCATTTCCTTCTCCAATGCAGGAAAGTGACAGTGAAGTCGCTTAGTCGTGTCTGACTTTTAGTGACCCCATGGTCTGCAGCCTACCAGGCTCCTCCGTCCATGGGATTTTCCAGGCAAGAGTACTGGAATGGGGTGCCATTGCCTTCTCCAAATTATCAAGATAACTGAAAATATTATTTCTCTCATCTGTTTGTCTTATAATTACCAAAAATGTTATGTTTATGGTTCCATAGCACATCACCTCCAACAGCATACTGTACATATGTACATATTATCCCCCAATAATATGAAAATATGGTTTCACCCCTTTACTGGAACTCCGGGGATAAATTTAATTAAGATGTTTTAAGGTAGATTAGTTCAAAATAAGTTAAAGTAGACAGCTATAAGCAGAGCCTAAGGAGGAACTTTGAGATTACCTACTTATTTCCAGTCCTGGAAACACCCTATTCCAGATGACAAGGGATACCTGATACCCACTGCCAGTTATACCCCACTCTTCTCTAGAATTCCTTTGCAGCTGACTTTCTTCCTTCTAAGACACACGGCACTTGCATCTCTTTAGATGGTACAGATGATATTTGGTCCCTAGATTAGATGTTATGCTCACACATATTAAGAACTTAGAGCCAAGCAAGAAAACCCTCTCAGATCCTCTCCCCTGAGCCTTCCCTCACCACCCCTGTTAGTACTGCTTCCTTGCTTATTTTTCTTTTAGGATCTATTTGACCACATGCTTTGGGGGAAACCTACTAGCCAATATTTACTACCCACTCATGGGTATGTGTGATACTGTCTGTTTGCCACCTTGGCTTCCTTTTGCTTAAGTGAATGAAGTCCCTTAGGACCCCTATGTAAACCGAGCTCCTCATTTGAGAGCTTGACTAAAAAAGAGATGTACAACTTGACAGTTGTGAGTTAAGTATTATTTGGAGCAAAATGAGGACTGCAGCCTAGGAGGCAGCATCTCAGATAGCTCTGAGAGACTGCTCCAAAGCAGCAGTGGGGGAAAGTCAACATATAAGGTTTTAGTGAAGGGGGAGTTCAGTGCCATGACATACTCATTTTACAAAAGGTTTTTGTTAGTCGTGAGGATCTGAAGGGAAGTCACCTTGAAGGGATTTAGTGCTTCTCTAAATGGCTCAGACAGTAAAGCGTCTGTCTGCGATGCAGGAGACACAGGTTCAATCCCTGGGTTGGGAAGATCCCCTGGAGAAGGAAATGGCAGCCCACTCCAGTATTCTTGCCTGGAAAATCCCATGGATGGCGGAGCCTGGTAGGCTACTGTCCATGGGGTCGCAAAGAGTGAGACACGACTGAGCGACTTCACTTCACTTTAGATATGAGGAGATGTAAGGATTGAGATCATAAAATCTGTTCCTAAAAACATCCAACTATCTAGAGACCTGTCCCACCAGATTCCCTGGAGCAAGGAATGGGTGGCTCATTGTAAAAAAAAAACCTGAAAGGTTATAACTAGAACATCTTTGAGGACTGAGGCTGATTTGGGATCGCAGAATAATAGCACAAATACAATCAAAACCACTAGCCAAGGGGCTATAACCAGGCTTCTAAATAGGAAGACTCAACTTCAAAAATAACTATGTAAAGAATTTACATGTCATGAAGTCATATTTTACCTGGGCTTCTTTTGCACAAGATAATGTACCCTGACATCCCCAATGCTAGCTGTTTCCTGCTGTTAAAAACAAAACATATTAATAACAAAGTTCCATAAAATTGGTGAAACATTTAAAAGTGCATTTGACTGCCAAGGCAAGTCCCTTAATATCACTAAGCCTCAGTTTCCTATCTGTACAGAAGGACTGGCAAAATCTGCTCCAGAAACTTTACAAAGCAAGTTGTGAGAAATAAATGATAATACATAAAATTCTTTGAGAACAATCAATTCAGTTCAGTTGCTCAGTCATGTCTGACTTTTTGCGAGCCCATGGACTGCAGCACACCGGTCTTCCCTGTCCTTCACCAATTCCAGGAGCTTGCTCAAACTCATGTCCATCCAGTCAGTGATGCCATCCAACCATCTCATCCTCTGTCATCCCCTTCTCCTCCTGCCTTCAATCCTTCCCAGCATCAGGGTCTTTTCCAATGAGTCAGTGCTTTGCATTAGGTGGCTAAAGTATTGGAGTTTCAGCTTCAGCATCAGTCCGTCCAATGAATATTCAAGACTGATTTCCTTTAGGATTGCCTGGTTTGCTCTCCTTGCAGTCCAAGGGACTCAAGTGTCTTCTCTGACACCACAGTTCAAAAACATCAATTCGTTGGTGCTCAGCTTTCTTTGTAGTCCAGCTCTCATATCCATACATGACTACTGGAAAAACCATAGCTTTGACTAGACGGACCTTTGTTGACAAAGTAATGTCTGCTTTTTAACATGCTGTCTTAGCTTTTCTTCCAAGGAGCAAGCGTCTTTTAATTTCATGGCTGCAGTCACCATCTGCAGTGATTTTGGAGCCCAAGAAAATAAATATTGAGAACAATAAATCATGATAAACATAGACTTGTCACATCCATTGCTCCAAATTATGCTTCAAAGATTAAAGTAGTTCAAAAGGAAACCAGGATTTTCAGTTTTTAAAAACTTCTCCCCTGAGAACATTGTTAAATAGATAGCTTTTAAAGGGACTGAAGGGAGAGGAAAAGGGGAGGAGCTGTTTGAGTTTTATGAGCTGTCTCCAAGAAGAATGAAAACTAAAAAGGTTATGTCTCATTAGCCCCAGGTCTTGACTGGAGAGCAGCGAAGGAACAGCTTCTTCTCTAGACAGCAGCATTTGCTGATCAACGTATCAATGGTGCAGCTGCAGGCGAATGGTCACCAGCACTCCTCAAGAGCTCTTGGTTTTGCTTCCGATTCCTCCAAAGGTGGCTCAAGCAGCCCAAACACCGAGGGTGCAGCCAGGGCTGCCAGCGGCTGGCTCGGTGTCCAGTGCGCATGCCTCCACTGCACGCATGCTAATAAGGAGCAGCGGGAGGAGCAAAAGGCTAGTGGGCCGAGAGATGTTTCCTCATAAATGAATGAGTAACCCAGTCGGTGTATATATATGCAATTCATTGGCTACTTAAAAACAATTCTTTGCCCAAAATAACAGTTTATAATCATGAAAATGTGACTAAAACGTGAAACATTAAAAGCACATGAGAAAAGGCTGTGTCCATTCCACTTTCCAAATGTTATCCCTTCTCTTCAATGTTTTGGCCCTGAGAATAACTGCTGAAGAAAGAATTGAGTTCGTTTAGAACACTCCTCCTGATTCGCTGGAATAATCAAGCACCTTCCATAATTTCAGTCTTAATAACTAAATAAGATGGGGTGCATAGCAATTCTATTGACAGCTCAGTTAGTTCTGAAACCAACTTGCTGCTGTCTGCAGTGAATGGCTTAGTGCCTCCAGAAGGCAGTTAGCTTATAGAAGAGAGGAAAAAGTAGCAATTTTTAAGGGGATTAAACTTGATCGGGCACTGAGTATTATTTAAACAAGTTCCTGCTGTTACATGTTAAACAAGGAAAGGGGTGGAAGCTTCTATTTGTTAATATCATTCAGACATCTGCTATAGACATTTTACTGGTTGGGCTGCCAGTCAGAGGACTAAGTTGTGAATGCTGCTAACAGTCAAAGGGGCCCAATAAATTGCCTTGAGGAAATGTCCTGCCACAAACATCTGTAGTTTTTCTTCAGTTGAAAGGTCAGTATTTCTGGGGCTGCTGGCTTCCACTAAGACCATGGTCCAGAGTCCCAGCTGTACCCAGAATTCACCTAGGAGCTTTAAAAAAAAAAATGCTAACCTCTCACCCCCTGCCGCTCGAAGCTGGCATTTCATTGTTCTGGGGTGTGCACTGGCCATCAGGTGCCTTGATTTTTAACCACCTCTCCTCACCCCCAGGTGGTTCTCATCTTCAGTTTGGCTTGAGAATGCCTGTTCTAAACTGATAGGACTTGGTAGCTGGAAGATGTGAACACAGAGCTTCCCGTTATAATTTAATTAGCACAGCAAATTTAGACTCCTTTGTTCTGGTGAGTTCAAACAGTCCTCTGGGCAATGGAAAATTTCTCACCAATCCACTGCCCTTTTGCCTCCAGCCTGCCATTACTTTTCAAACATATCATTCCCTTTTGTTACAGCCAATAACTTTCTGTACATGCAAACGTTCTTTTTCATGCCTTAGGGGAGAATACCATCATATTTGATATGATTTCCTTCACATTTTAGTTTGGCTTCGTTGATATGTTTTTTCCTCGTGTTCTTTCTTTGAAAAGTGTTTCTTGGACGGTCCTTATTCTGCTAGATTCGGATCATTTGCTAACACTGTGCACAGTATCGCTTTAGGGAGAAGAAGGGGAGAGGAAGCAGAGCAATCTTATTTTCTCCAGGCCCCCACCCCTTCCCACACCTCCCAGGGTCACTAGACTTCAAATATGAAAAGCATGAACCAGCTCTGCCTGTTGTGTGGACAGCATTGTGAAAGAAAGTCAGCCTCTGGCCCCTCTGTTTTCATCCATCTGAGCATGCACAGAGTACACCACATGAGGTATTATTTAGACTTTGATGTGATACTTGGCAGTAAAGGAGGAAACACATATCGTATGTTAGATAATAATCTGGCGCAGAAGTACATACAAAGTCAATTAGGAGATTAAAAACCTGATTCCAGTGCCCATTTTAAATATACCCAATGCCCTGCTTGAGTGTACACGTTGGTATCCACTTTAACAAGTACAGAGCTAAGCTACCTCTCCTGGTGTTTTACTGGTCTTTTTATAAGGACCTGGGGTGCAAAGGTTGATTTCAGACCACTAATTGCATGTGGGACCCAGCAAGCTCAGGATCAGAGCCCTGGCAAGGAAATAACAGAAAGAGATTAGGCCTTAGACGCAGGAAGGGGCCCTTTTTCTGTTGTTTTTACATTCACTTGCACTTGAACAAAAGTTGTTTATTGTTTTAATAAAACTAGACTCACAAATGTTGCCATGGCACGGACTCTGTCAGCATTTCCATTGTAACCTTTGCTTTTAGGGGGTTTTAACTCAGCCATAAAACTTCCTCTGGGTTAAAATCTGGCACCAAAAATAACTTGGAATCTCTCAGACACAGGCATGAAGGAAACAGTTGTGTGTGAGTGTGTGTTTATGTACCTTTAAAAAGAAACTCATTTGACAGTTCTTAAAGAGACACTGTAAAATATGTTCCCTCTGATTTGTGTTCTTTTTAACTTGAAATTTCACCCCCATTAAGGTGAACTCATTTAAAATAAATACTTGACCTATCCAGTGTAGTATAGTGATATCTTTACCTATTTCTCTCTTTTCCAGCTTCTCCATAAATATACTTATTAAACAGATTGCTACTTTTTTTGCAATTAAACGCACTGCTCTGTGCCAACAGCTTATCTTTTGTGTAACACAAACAAACTGTTTATCTAGTAGTATCCTTAACAATTGGAGAAGGCAATGGCACCCCACTCCAGTACTCTTGCCTGAAAAATCCATGGACGGAGGAGGCTGGAAGGCTGCAGTCCATGAGGTCGCTAAGAGTCGGACACGACTGAGCGACTTCAGTTTCACTTTTCGCTTTCATGCTTTGGAGAAGGAAATGGCAACCCACTCCAGTGTTCTTGCCTGGAGAATCCCAGGGAGGGGGGAGCCTGGTGGGCTGCCGTCTATGGGGTCACACAGAGTCGGACACGATTGAAGCGACTTAGCATAGCATAGCATCCTTAACAATGTGGGCTTTCCCAGTGTAAAGAAACCACCAGTTAATACAAGAGATGCAAGAGACAGGAGTTCAATCCATGGGTCAGGAAGATTCCTCTGGCATAGGAAATGGCAACACAATTCAGTATTCTTGCCTGGGAAATTCTATAGACTGAGGAGCCTGGTGGGTCTACAGTCCATGAGGTCACCAAGAGTCAGACACAACTGAGCGACTGAGTGCATGCACACATCCATAACATGAACCATAAAATGGCACTGGCTTTTAAAATCTACCATCTGTTCATCTTTTCACTTAAACATCTGTAAAAAGCATGAATTAAGTCAATTAAGGAAAAGTCTTCAAGGGATTCTAGAGATGGGACACAGTGGAAATTGGAAATAATCTGAAAACAATAGACATTTTTTTCCCCACTAACTTTATGTGAAATCTTTAGCCAATTTAATAACATCTCTGGAATTTACATTTTTCATTTATCACAAGGATGCATCTTTGAACTATATGGCCTTTTGTTGCCTATCACCTATGTAAGACTTAAGAGTGTAAATGACACTTGCCATTTTGGACTATCCAATACCAACATCCAAATACCTCTCCTAGTTGTCGGGAATTCCAAGACAAGTAGAACCTTGAAGGAAGGGTACTTTCAGCAACAAGAGGAAGGATGCCTATCTCAGTGAATCAATGTCTCAAGCCTACAACTTTGAACCTATTTAGAGAATAAGGCAAAGTTTCAAAGCCAAAGGTTATCTTCCCAATATATGACAGCCAAGAATCCAACACCACTAAGGGGAGAGTCTAGCAGAGCTGGTGTTAGCAGCACAGTCCTGGGCAGATGGTCCCTGAGATGATCTTGACCGTGCCTTTTTGAATCCTGCTCATTTTCTTGAACACATTTCCCTAGCATCTCCACTGATCAGTTCAGTTCAGTCACTCAGTCATGTCCAACTCTTTGTGACCCCATGAACTGCAGCACCCCAGGCCTCCCTGTCCATCACCAACTCCTGGAGTTCACCCAAACTCATGTCCATTGAGTCGGTGATGCCATCCAGCCATCTCATCCTCTGTCGTCCCCTTCTCCTCCTGCCCTCAATCTTTCCCAGCATCAGGGTCTTTTTCAAATGAGTCAGCTCTTCGCATCAGGTGGCCAAAGTATTGGAGTTTCAGCTTCAACATCAGTCCTTCCAGTGAACACCCAGGACCTTTCTCCTTTAGGATGGACTGGTTGGATCTCCTTGCAATCCAAGGGACTCTCAAGAGTCTTCTCCAACACCACAGTTCAAAAGCATCAATTCTTTGCGCTCAGCTTTCTTCACAGTCCAACTCTCACATCCATACATGACCACAGGAAAAACCATGGCCTTGACTAGACGACCTTTGTTGGCAAAGTAATGTCTCTGCTTTTTAATATGCTATCTAGGTTGGTCATAACTTTCCTTCCAAGGAGTAAGCGTCTTTTAATTTCATCACTGCAATCACCATCTACAGTGATTTTGGAGCCCAGAAAAATAAAGTCTGACACTATTTCCACTGTTTCCCCATCTATTTCCCATGAAGTGATGGGACCAGATGCCATGATCTTAGTTTCCTGAATGTTGAGCTTTAAGCCCACTTTTTCACTCTCCTCTTTCATTTTCATCAAGAGGCTTTTTAGTTCCTCTTCGCTTTCTGCCATAAGGGTGTTGTCATCTGCATATCTGAGGTTATTGACACCCTTCTAATAAATCCCTTAACATTACCAGAGTTATGTTGCCACTGTTTGTAGTGAAGTACCCTAACTGGAATAAATGAAACTTCATAGGAACAAATTACTTTCTTTAGAAGGTACATCGGAGCTTACTTTTTAGACTGTGGTCCTTAGACTAGAAGCACTAGCATCACCTGGGAGCTGGTTAGAAATGCAGAATATCAGGCCCTAGCCCCAGACCTATTGAATCAGAATCTGCATTTTAACAAGATCCCCAAACGGTTCATAAGCACATCAATGTTTGAGAAGCATTAACGTAATGTAGCCCTCTATTTGAAGCATAAAACTAAGTTCAGCACGCACACACTGAATTACAGATTATCATTCTGTCAGATATTTTTGTTGTTGTTTAGTTGTGGGCAATTCTTTTGTGACCCCCATGGACTGCAGCCCACCAGTCTCTTCTATCCTTGGAATTTCTCAGACAAGAATACTGGTGTGGGTTGCATTCCCTTCTCCAGGGCATCTTCCCGACCCAGGGATTGAACCTGCGTCTCCTGCATCTCCTGCATTGGCAGGTGGATTCTTTACTGCTGAGCCACAAGGGAAGCCCCTGTCAAATATTTCTGCCTCAAAAATTTGTTTCCGTTTAATGTAACACCTAGACTCTGGGAAAATGAAACAACGTTATTATAACATTCTTGAGGGGATACCCTGCCAGGGTCCAGCCCTGGTGGATCCAGGGAATTCGAAGCAGGGACGGTGTCACCGAGGATCAGGAAACAATTGCTTAATTAAACATTAATTAAGGATATAAAGAGTGGTTAAATAAGGATAGCTCAGTGGAGGAAATTCAGTGGAGAAAAGAGGCTGAATAATTCAGCCAGAAGGTGAGAGAAAGAACGACATGGGGAGACCAAGTTTCAGTGAACAAGGCCCACACTTTATTTTCCAAAGTAGTTTTTATACCTTAAGTTATGCATAGAGAATAATGGGGAAAGGGGTAGAGTCATGCAGTAAGCCAGACTTTCTTCCTGCAAACTTAATCATATGCAAAAGTTTAGGTGATTTGCATCATCTTCTGGCCCAGAGGCCTGTTAACATTTTAAGACCCTTCAGAAAACTTATTTTTCTCTAAAGGTGATTATTCAGGTGCCACCCTCCAAAAGCATTAGATAAAGTTGCATTCCTACAGGGCAAAGGTGTGGTGGGCTATAACAAGAAAAAGAATTAATTCAAGGGTCCAAGGTTACAAACATTAAAGCTACTACTTACATTCCTATACACCAATTATATTAATCAATACACTGCCAGGGACACAGTAGGTAAGGGATATGGAAACTTAGCAGCAAACATTGGTCCAACAAGTGAAAAACCCTTCACCAATACAATTTCTAATCAATCTTTTAACTGCTCAAGATCAGATCAGATCAGATCAGTTGCTCAGTCATGTCCAACTCTTTGTGATCCCATGAATCACAGCAGGCCTCCCTGTCCATCACCAACTCCCGGAGTCCATACAGTCAGCGATGCCATCCAGCCATCTCATCCTCTGTCATCCCCTTCTCCTCCTGCCCCTAATCCCTCCCAGCATCACAGTCTTTTCCAATGAGTCAACTCTTCACATGAGGTGGCCAAAGTACTGGAGTTCAGCTTTAGCATCATTCCTTCCAAAGAAATCCCAGGGCTGATCTCCTTCAGAATGGACTGGTTGGATCTCCTTGCAGTCCAAGCGACTCTCAAGAGTCTTCTCCAACACCACAGTTCAAAAGCATCAATTGTTCGGCACTCAGCCTTCTTCACAGTCCAACTCTCACATCCATACATGACCACAGGAAAAACCATAGCCTTGACTAGACGAACCTTTGTTGGCAAAGTAATGTCTCTGCTTTTGAATATGCTATCTAGGTTGGTCATAACTTTCCTTCCAAGGAGTAAGCGTCTTTTAATTTCATGGCTGCAATCACCGTCTGCAGTGATTTTGTAGCCCAGAAAAATAAAGTCTGACACTGTTTCCACTGTTTCCCCATCTATTTGCCATGAAGTGGTGGGACCAGATGCCATGATCTTCTTTTTCTGAATGTTGAGTTTTAAGCCAACTTTTTCACTCTCCACTTTCACTTTCATGAAGAGGCTTTTGAGTTCCTCTTCACTTTCTGCCATAAGGGTGGTGTCATCTGCATATCTGAGGTTACAAAGGAATCTGTATTTAGACAGTTTAAACACTCTTATCACGCCCAGGAACTTTGTTAACTGAAGCTGTAAGTTAACTCTTTTTCAGAGAGAGGTGGTGGGGGACAGCCCCCCGTAAAGTCAGAGGTGTAGGTGAGAGCACAAAGCAGAAAGTAGGCAGACTCTGGTTTTGGGGGTAGATGCTCAAAAATTTCCAGGGGGACTCCTGAGGCTCTATCCCGCCTTTGTGTATGCCGAGCCTCCTTCCTCATGACCTTTGCCATGGGCGGAGTTCCTCACGCTGGCTCCCGGTAATACCCAAATATTATTTATTTTTGTATCCTAGTATCTAGACACTAAAGAGGAATTCAATATTCTCTTAGTACATTGCTTAGAATTCACAAATTATTTTCATATACAGCAACTTAAAGTACAGGTTTGTTAACTATCAACCATTTGTCCTATATTTATTATGAGTTATTTTTTCTTGACTTTGAATTATATCTTGTTTCTTCATATAATCATGCAATTCACTTGAACTTCTTGCTACAGTGTATCTAAAGCTAAATAAGTTATCTGTAGACTAATATGTATTCGAATTTTAGTCACAGCCAAATTAGTTAATTTTAGAAAAGCTTAATCTCTAGTTTCAAAGCATACCCTTATGTAATTTCTCTAATTAATCTGGAAAAGTCTACCAAATTCATCTATTATATGTATCCTTTCTAATTTATGTTCTCATTACCAATAACTGGGAGGAAAAGCAAATATTCTGCAAATGTTACTTTCAGACTTTACCTCAGCATTATTTGCTACCACCTTACATATGTTTCCAAATGATTCATCTATTTTTTTTTTATTCTAGACTCTACCCCATCTTTATTTTCTTAACAAATACAAATAAATATCTACCCGCCGAACATCCCTAACACTATAGTGCACAGAAAAAGACCTAGACTTAGTGTTAAAGTAGATTTTCACTTTGGGAATAGAAAATTTAATTGTTCTTAATTATCCTTCCTCTTATGTGAATTATTATTAGCATTAGAGATCTTATTTTTTTAATATAAATTTATTTATTTTAATTGGAGCTTAATTATTTTACAATATTGTATTGGTTTTGCCATACATCAACATGAATCCACCACAGGTGTACACATGTTCCCCATTCTGAACCCCCCTCCCACCTCCCTCACCGTACCATCCCTCTGGGTCATCCCAGTGCACCAGCCCCAAGCACCCTGTATCATGCATCGAACCTGGACTGGTGATTCGTTTCATATATGATATTATACATGTTTCAATGCCATTCTCCCAAATCATCCCACCCTCTCCCTCTCCCACAGAGTCCAAAAGACTATTCTATACATCAGTGTCTCTTTTGCTGTCTCACATACAGGGTTATCATTACCATCTTTCTAAATTCCATAGATATGCGTTAGTATACTGTATTGGTGTTTTTCTTTCTGGCTTACTTCACTCTGTATAATAGGCTCCAGTTTCATCCACCTCATTAGAACTGATTCAAATGAATTCCTTTTAATGGCTGAGTAATACTCCATTGTGTATATGTACCACTGCTTTCTTATCCATTCATCTGCTGATGGACATTTAAGTTGCCTCCATGTCCTGGCTATTATAAACAGTGCTATGATGAACATTGGGGTACATGTGTCTCTTTCAATTCTGGTTTCCTCGGTGTGTATGCCCAGCAGTGGGATTGCCTGGAGAATCCCAGGGATGGGGGAGCCTGGTGGGCTGCTGTCTATGGGGTCGCACAGCGTTGGACACGACTGAAGCAACTTAGCAGCAGCAAGGCGGTTCTATTTCCAGTTTTTTAAGGAATCTCCACACTGTTCTCCATAGTGGCTGTACTAGTTTGCATTCCCACCAACAGTGTAAGAGGGTTCCCTTTTCTCCACACCCTCTCCAGCATTCATTGCTTGTAGACTTTTGGATCGCAGCCATTCTGACTGGTGGGAAATGGTACCTCATTATGGTTTTGATTTGCATTTCTCTGATAATGAGTGATGTTGAGTATCTTTTCATGTGTTTGTTAGCCATCTGTATGTCTTCTTTGGAGAAATATCTATTTAGGTCTTTGGCCCATTTTTTGATTGGGTCATTTATTTTTCTGGAGTTGAGCTGTAGGAGTTGCTTGTATATTTTTGAGATTAGTTGTTTGTCAGTTGCTTCATTTGCTATTATTTTCTCCCATTCTGAAGGCTGTCTTTTCACCTTGCTTATAGTTTCCTTTGTTGTGCAGAAGTTTTTAAGTTTAATTAGGTCCCATTTGTTTATTTTTGCTTTTATTTCCAATATTCTTGGAGAAATATACCAAGATCCTTTCCTGGAGAAAGAGAAGAAGTTCTCCAATCCAATCCCTTTAGCACACAAAATCGACTTTATAGTGCCTAATCTGATTCCCTACAGTTACCTATCTTTCCTCTTTCAACAACTGACCTTTGTTTTATAAAAAAAAAAAAAAAAAAAATCCCTGAGAAAAGTAAAGAATGCAGTGTTATAGGGACCATCACTGAATATCAAGGCCAATGACCATGATATATAAATCCACATTTGATGGCAAAGTTCCTTATGAACCAGTCTTCTGGCTCATTTGTTTTCTTTCCATTTAATCTCTGTCATGAAACTTCCTCTAATTTTTTTCCAATTTTGTCTTTATCTCAAATTAGTGGGAACATCAGACTTTCTAAGTTTAGGATCTCACATTTCATTCAGCCTTTCATATACACAGTCCTCATTGTGAAGAGAGAGTAGAATGGGTCATTTCCTTGGACTTTTTGCTTTTAGGCAAATAGCCAGAACCTGGAAACTGTCACCTGGCGCTCCACAGTCCCTCCTTTAGAGTAGGAGACAGCCTGACCTGTTCCCAGGCATGCATTTGCCTCCTCCTCCTCCTGCACTCGAATTCTTTTTCTCCATTTCTCCTGCCACCATTCTGAATTGCAATCACATTGTGTCTTCTATCTCACACTGTTACTCTGTCAAACTCACATTTTCATCCTTAACCAATGTGATGAGTCTTTTTCCCATTTTATAGTCTATCTGCTGTTTTCCCTTGCAAAGGGGTCTGTACAGATAATCAGAAGTTATGCTGATTGTTTCTGCTTTCTAAACTTTCTTTTTTTCTCCTGCCTTTCTGGTTCTAAATCTGAGCAACTAGAGCAAAGATTGCCTTCCTTACCAAATTACCCAGCATATTTAAATTTTACCTATATGTGTATCTCACTAGATGCTTTCTAGGGCCAACATAGCAACAAACTTGAGGTGCTCAATAAATGTGTTGAGTAAATAATATATTTTTCACTCATAATGGGTATATAACTGCCTCTACTACCCCAGAAAAGTATGCTGCTGCTGCTGCTGCTAAGTCACTTCAGTCGTGTCTGACTCTGTGCGACCCCATAGACTGCAGCCCACAAGGCTCCTCTGTCCCTGGGATTCTCCAGGCAAGAATTCTGGAGTGGGTTGCCATTTCCTTTTCCAATGCATGAAAGTGAAAAGTGAAAAGTGAAACTGAAGTCGTTCAGTCGTGCCCGACTCTTAGTGACCCCATGGACTACAGCCTACCAGGCTCCTCTGTCCATGGGATTTTCCAGGCAGGAGTACTGGAGTGGGTTGCCATTGCCTTCTCTGAAAAGTATCTTAGGCAATAGCAAAAGATTTGGATCTAGTCCCTCTGACTCTCTCACATTTACCTTCACACCTAAAATTTGCCAATATGTTATTCAACTGAATTGTAATACTTAATTCTTCTATTAGTGAAGCCATCTCAAGCAGCCATTGAATTTCTGGATGGTGCAGTTTCCTCCCTTGGCCTGCAGAGACATATTATTTCAAAATAAGCCATCTGTTCTCAATTCCATTCCACATTTTTTTTTTCCATATACAGCATCAATTGCTTCAGTCCTAAAGTTTACATCATTTACTTTATTCCTGACACCTCCCTCATCTCATATGAAGCCATCCCCCGTGTATCTCGTTGGCTAGCAAGCAGTCCCTGGTATGGTTTTCAGTCTTTCTTTTTTACCTATGACTATTCTGTATGGTCTGTTCCTCTTTGAAACTTCCTTTACTTTTTCTGATTACTTAGAAAAATGTAATATATAACCAAATACTAAAATGTTATTCCTCAACATATGATTTTAATACCAATGCTAAGGAAGCCCATATGCTTTATTTTTATTTTTTAAATTTTTTAAAATTAATTTATTTACTTTACTTTACAATATTGTATTGGTTTTGCCATACATTGACTTGTATCCACCATGGGTGTATATGTGTTCCCCATCCTGAACCCCCTGCCACCTTCCTCCCCATCTCATCCCACTGGGTCATCCCAGTGCACCAGCCCTGAGCACCCTGTATTATGCATCAAACCTGGACTGGCAATTCATTTCACATATGACAATTTACATGTTTCAATGCCATTCTCCCATATCATCCTGCCCTCGCTCTCTACCACAGAGTGCAAAAGACTGTTCAATACATCTGTGTCTCCTTTCCTCTCTCGCATACAGGGTTATCGTTACCATCCTTCTAAATTCCATAGATATGTGTTAGTATACTGTATTGGTGTTTTTCTTTCTGGCTTACTTCACTCTATATAATAGGCTCCAGTTTCATCCACCTCATTAGAACTGATTCAAATGTATTCTTTTTAATGGCTGAGTAATATTCCATTGTGTATATGTACCACAGCTTCCTTATCTATTCGTCTGCTGATGGACATCTAGGTTGCTTCCATGTCCTGGCTATTATAAACAGTGCTGTGATGAACATTGGGGTACACGTGTCTCTTTCAATTCTGGTTTCCTTTGTGTACACCCAGCAGTGGGATTGCTGGGTCGTATGGCAGTTCTATTTCCAGTTTTCCCACATGCTTTAAATAAGATCAGGTGAGACAATATATGTAATAGAACAATTGACTATAATGTGCTACAAAACAATGTTAAAGTTATTACCTGTTGAGAAGAAACCAAAACTCAGAACCTCAAGACTTTCTTCAGGAAACATGGTAGGAGTAGTAGTTTCCTCTAACATACTAGCATCAGGAATACCCACTAAAATTACCTCTTATCTAATGGAGTTGTTGTGGTTCAGTCACTAAGTCATGTCTGACTCTTTGTGATTCCATGGACTGCAGCACACCAGGCTTCCCTATCCTTCACTATCTCCCGGAGTTTGCTCAAATTCAAATCCTCTGAGTCACTGATGCCATCCAACCATCTCATCCTCTATTGCCCCCTTCTTCTCCTGCCCTCAATATTTCCAGCATCAGGATCTTTTCATCAGTGAGTCAGCTCTTTGCATCAGTTGGCCAAACTATAGGAGCTTCAGCATCAGTTCTTCCAATGAATATTCAGATGGAGAGCAAGAGCTTATTATAATCTACCATTCATTGAGTATTTACTCACTATCAGGCACTCCTAATTCATTTTTTTTTCTTGTTTACTCCTCCACAAAACCCCAAGATATAGGTGTAATTTCCATTTTATAGTTAGGTAAACTGAGGATTAGGGAAGTGACTTACTTAACATCCAAGGAAGTGACTTGCTTAACTTAAAAGTTAAATGATGAAACTAAAACTTGCTCACAGGTCTGTGTCTATATATGGTACCTATTAAACACTTACTCTTAACTACTGTGTTATGATACTTAAAGAAAAAAATTTTTTAATGTATTGATTAAATTTTAAGGAGTGAAGAAGAAGAATAGAGAGATTGAGCAACTAGAAGGCACAGGTTCCTGGGGATCAGGGAGAACCTTACAGACTTGGAAAACTTCATGTTCCTATATATAGATCCACTAATCGTGGTTTTTTGGGTTTTGTTTTCTCTAAAATTAAAACATCATTTTTGATATCCATCATTGAAAGCACTTTGTTGGGTGAGTTGGTCTTTTGCTCTGTGCTTATGGACATTATATTTGAAGAACAGAAGGAAAACAACTCATCAAAAAAATGTAGTTCACTGAATAACTACAAACTTTTTTGACAGAGTTCTTATTAGATGTTAAAAAAAAAAAACCCACAACAAATTTGGAGTAGCATGTATTCACAAGTTGGCTAGAGTATGAAATGTTATATGGATAAGAGAGAAACCTTATAAAATCTTATCTTCAAATGGCTGCTGCTGCTAAGTTGCTTCAGTCGTGCCCGACTCTTCACGACTCCATGGACTGCAGCCCACCAGGCTCCTCCATCCATGGGATTTTCCAGGCAAGAGTACTGGAGTGGGTTGCCATCGCCTTCTCCACTTCAAATGGCTAAAGCATGTAAAATGACTATTCTTGTTCTTTTTACAAAACCTCATTGTTCCACAATAGCTCTGTGAAATAAGATACAATGTCTGGATATTAAAGTAGACATTCAAATCCTGACTCAAAAGAAAGAATTAACATAACCTTGCCTCTAGTAACTGCTTACCATAGACATACTTCATTGTTGTCCTCATTTTATGTATTTTGAACTCACTGGACTCTGAAGACAGTACAGGTATATTACTTTCTGCTAGAGATATGTAATTCTTCCCTGGAGGAGGGCATGGCAACCCACTCCAGTATTTGTGTTGGAGAACCCCATGAACAGAGGAGCCTGGTGGGCTATAGTCCCTGGGGTTGCAAAGAGTCAGACACGACTGAGCAACTTAAGTAGTATGTAATTCTTGCTACAGTAAGTTTTCATCCAACCACAAAGGCAGCATGAGTAACTTTTATATGAAGATTGCAAGGAATACTGTTTCCAAAGTCAAGATTTAATATTATTTTCTACCTATGTTGTACTTAGAATTTCCCTGGTGGCTCAGATGGTAAAGCATCTGCCTACAATGTGCGAGACCTGGGTTCAACCCCTGAGTCAAGAAGATCCTCTGGAGAAGGAAATGGCAACCCACTCCACTATTCTTGCCTGGAAAATCCCATGGGCAGAGGAGCCTGGTGGGCTACAGTCTATGGGGTCGCAAAGAGTCAGACACGACTGAGTGACCAAACTTTCTACCTATGTTAACCCAGAAACCTTCAACCCATGTGAAATTCCAATTCATAATTTAGAAAGCAAAGGTTTAGCTTAAATATCCTTTTCCAGAACCATTAACCTTACAAGCATAATTTACAAAATAAGAAAAAGGTCCTCTCTTGTGGAAACAGTAGATCATTTTTCCAAGAAAGTTGACTCTGTCTTGTAGTATTATAATTATCTGTCCCTTCTAGTCATATTGAACAAGAGAGCGTGTCTCTCTTCTAATGACATTCTTTAGTTTCTTTATCTTGAACAAAAGAAGAAGTAATTTGAACACACTGAACCAACAGAAGAAAATTTTAAAGAAAATTGTATTTCATTTATTTTATCCTTGCCATGTCTTAAGCTGAGGCAGTCAAATATGAGAGAACTGGCTGGACATTACGCCTTGAACTGCAAAAACAACATCTTCCGTTTTAATTACTTTACTCATAAACTTTATTATATCTTCTCAAGTATCTACAATTTAAAAGCAAATAACCACTGCCTTACTGATTTCTTTTTATCATTGTTCATTATTTTCCTTAGTGATTTCTTGTGCTTCAATTCCTTGGCAGCCTTTTAAAAATGTGTTAAAAATCTCCTAACCAAACTACACAGTGTTATTTTATACCTTTCTAGTTGGGGTAATAGTCCTTAGCAGCAACTTTGCATAAAAATTAGCCTGTTCCATATAGAAAGACCTATTATGGTATGGCTGGAGCATGTTTTAAAATAACTTTCTTCTAAGTTTGTCTTTTTACCTGTGTTCAGTTCAAGAGATGGAATTCCCACACACATACATAACTAGGCAAATGAGTTTCTCCTGAGCCCAGACACAGTAACTTTTATTTCAGTCATGTCTGCACACCTAAATTATGCTCTCACCTATCCCTATATGCTTTCTTTTTCTCACCTCTTTATTAGCCAAATCAATTCATAAACAAGTCCTTTCACTTCTACCACTAAAGCATGAAGTCAGGAAACTTGAAGGGGCAAAAAGTTACATCTTTATTTTCAGTATCTTCTAGTGAAAATTTAACATTTCCTTCCATTATGAATGCGGTCAGCATAGAGCAGTGTCTTTGATTTCATCACCCACAGAAATAATAGATATTTGTATGTCACATTATTATTAAATCAGTTATATCACATTAATGTTTATGTACACCACTACTTTGAAATTATGTGGTTATCAGATTCACTACCAATTCTTATCATTTAATGTATGACTAAAGCTCTACATATATCAGTATTTCACAAATTTATATTTAAATGTTTTGATGACTACATTTAATACAGTTGATTTTCTTTGTGTTGTATATTATGCATTTTAAGCCATTCTGAAATGTTCTTATTAGCTTCACCAGACTGCTAAAAGGAGAAAGCTATCTTTTTTTATGAAATCAGAGCTATATAATTTGGTAGCTACTTTTTAATTTAGTTTTAATTGAAGGATAATTGATTTATAATAATGTGTTGGTTTCTGCCATACATCAACATGAATCAGCCATAGGTATACATATGTTCCTCCCTCTTGAACCTCCCTCCCACCCCAAGAAAGCTACCTTGATCATCAAGCATTTTCACCTTTTCTACCCCAACCAGCCCACTGTCATCTCCAGCCTGGATTGCTGTGAGAGTAGACTTTGCTCCCCAGAGAGTCTGTTTCCCATAGAACAGCCAGATTCACATTTTTAAAAATATAAGTTGAATGACATCACTCTACTACTTAAAACTTCAAACAACTTCCCAATGCACCTTACCATGATGTCCAGGCCCTATAGTGACCTGACCCTGCCTGTCTCTTCCACTTAATTTTAGTTCTCTTCAAATTCATTCACCTCTTTTTGAGAGGTTCCCTCTATCACAACACCCGTGCCATTCAGGCACAGAGATGGTATCGCACTATGGTATTCTCTTCTGTGAAACACTTGTCTCTATCTGCATTTAAATTCACTTGTTTATTATTTGGCTCCACAAAAATCATATAAACCAAATCCTCCATGAAAGCAGAAATTCTTGTGTGTCTCTCTTTCTTTTCTCGTGTGCGTCAACATGGTGTGAACGCCATACGTGTGTGTGTGTTACAGTAAGAACAAAATGAGGATATCCTGGCTGTAAGCTTTTAGAAGCAGTACAGAATTCTAGAACAATAAATGCACAGAGCAGATTGTGGCCATAAGACATGACACTCTAGAAGGTAGGCGTCTGAAATACAATCTGTGTGCATCTGTTTATATGCTTTACTTCTGTGTCTGTTAGTCGCTCAGACATGTCTGACTCTTGCAGCACCACGGACTGAAGCCCACCAGGCTCCTCCGTCCATGAAATTCTCCAGGCGAGAATACTGGAGTGGGTTGCCATTCCCTTCTCCAGAGGATCTTCTTGACCAAGGGATCGAAGATCCTGGGGTCGGGTCTCCTGCACTGCAGGCAGATTCTTTACTGTCTAATGATACCCATAAACTCTAAAAGCAACATCTTCTGTTTGGTCTTCTCTTTCAACCTACCATGTTGGTGCACCAAAAACATGAACCAGTAGAGGGCAAGCTAGGACAGGCTGTAGTTATAAAAATAAAACTCATTGTGTGGCCAGCAAAACAGGAAGCTATGGGATGAAGATCAGCCCTGCATAGGCTTAGACTCAAAAATTCAAAGTAAGTGGAATTGCTAAAATAGATCTATAATATTATATGCTTTATTTTATTTTAACTGGCTTAAACCATGCCTCTGTACTTTTCTTGTTCAAAATGTTTTCATAATATGAATAAATATATAAAATATATTTGAAAATCAATTTTACAAAGCCACCAAAGTGTGGCGTGTAATTTAAATGGAGATTTCTCAGTTGTCTATCCTCATTAGGTAAAGAGTTGGGCCAATATGTAAACCTCATGTATATTGTTCTTTACAGTGGATGACGTTCTAAACGGAGGGATTGTAACAGATTTCTTTTCCCAAGAAAATTCCATTTAAACCAATATTGTAATTTAAACCTATATATTTAAACCTATATATTAAAATGTCATTATATTCCCAGCTAGTGCACATATAGGCATTTGCTGGGGGAGAAGGCATGTAAATAATTTCATATAAAATGCTAGATTTTTACTTATAATTCTCAATTATAAATTTTTTTATTCTCACAAATCCATGGAACATAGATTATTATGATTATCAGAGACTCATGGAAATTAAGTAACTTGCTCAGGCTAATGCTAACCCTTGGGGAAGCTGAGATTCATATTCAATCTACCTATTCTTCCTACTACAGCATATAAAAATACTGAGGTCCACTAGATTTCAGACACATAGAAGCACTGGCTAGTTGTAGTATTAATAACATGAAAATTGAAATGAGAGGGAAAGGATGTAATTTACGGTTGATTTAAACCAGAGATTGTAAATAAGTGGCAACAAATAATCTCCCTTTTCCATGCCTTTTTCAAACATGGCTAATCATTCACAACACTTCTGTACCCCACCCCCAAATCTAGATACAGCCTCAAAATCTTCCAGAATGTACCATGCAAAATGACACATTACTGGGAGATGACAAAGAGAACTGAAATATTCACCATGTCTTTTCTAGGTAACAGTTATACAGCTGAATAAAACTGCATTGCAGCTGATTAAAGATCACCTGTTTACAAACAAAAATTGGACATGCCTCAAACACACAGTGGAACTCACTGCCACTTCACCCAGTGCTGGCTGTTTCTCACCAACACTTCAAACGCTTTATCTCATTCAACTTGCAGGAAAAGCCCCAGATTTGTAATTAAACCATTTAATGAAATATAAATTTAAAGTAATTGCCTTTTATTTTTAAATGTATGGGCTTCCCTAGTGGCTCATCTGGTAAAGAATCCACCTGCAATGCAGGAGACCTGGGTTGGGAGGATCCCCTGGAGAAGGGAACAGCTACCCACTCCAGTATTCTGGCCTGGAGAATTCCATGGACTGTATAGTCCATATGGTTGCAGAGTTGGACATGACTGAGTGACTTTCACTTTAAATATATAGTTCTATTTATTTCCAGTCTAAATAAACAAGTTGTCTAGCATTCCAGAGAATCTAAGTACTTAATAAAAATGTATTCTCCAAAAATCAAAGGTTTATAATTTTAAGGACCAATATTTAAGTTATTGAAAGTCATAATTATAAAATGTATTATATGTTACCAATTTATTTAACAGGATGTACTGAGTATACTTCGTGTTCTTTGTGTTGAAACTAATCAGTATTATAAATTGCATATTTCACATGTGTGTATGCACAGCATCTTTTGATTTTCTTACCATTTATCCATTAGCCATCAGGTCTCTCCCTTTTTTTTGGCTATGCTGGGCCTCCCATGCTGTGTGAACTCTGTCCAGTTGTGGAGAGTGGGGGCTGCTCTCTGGTCACCACGCATGGTCTTCTCATTGTGGTGGCTTCTCTTGCTGTGGAGCACAGGCTCTAGGGCGCACGGGCTTCAGTAGTTGTATCTCCCGGGCTCTAGAGCAGACTCAGTAGTTGTGTCACAAGGGCTTAGCTGCTCCATGGCATCTGTGTCATCTTCCTGGATCAGGGATAAACATGTGTCTCCTGCATTGGCAGGCACATTCTTTACCACTGAGCCACCAGGGTAGCCCAGCTATCAGGTCTTACTATTGCTACTGTTTCGACCTCTATCTCCACAAGATGAATGCCTCTAATTGGCTTATTAAGAACTGTATTATTTTCTCAATAGTTAGTGGGAAGTTACTATATAACACAGGGAGCCCAGCCTGGCACTATATGATGACCTAGAGGGGTAGGATGGGAAGAGGAGAGGGAAGTTCAGGAGGGAAGGGATATATATAATATATATATTATTATAATAATATGTTTTATGCTACTGAGTCTGTGCTCTAGAGCCCAGGAGATACATCCTCCCATCATATATATATATATGCTTTATCTCATTCAACTTGCAGGAAAAGCCCCAGAT
>NW_011494798.1:97321-99243 GCF_000754665.1 Bison bison bison | reverse complement strand
TATATATAATTGGAGCTTCCCTTGTGGTTCAGTCAGTAAGGAATCTGCCTGTAGTGCAGGAGACCAGGGTTTGATCCCTGGGCCAGGGAAGATCCCCTGGAGAAGAAATTGGCAACCCACTCCAGTTTTCTTGCTTGGAGAATCCCTGGGCAGAAGAGCCTGGTGGATCTCATGGGGAAGTTGCTATATACACAGGGAGCCCAGCCTGGCACTCTTTGATGACAGAGGGGTAGGATGGGAGGAGAGGAGGGAAGTTCAGGAGGAGAAGGGGATGACAGAGAATGAGATGGTTGGATGGCATCATCAACCTGATGGACATGAGTTTGAGCAGGCTCTGGGAGTTCGTGATGGACAGGTAAGTCTGGCATGCTGCAGTCCATGGGGTTGCACAGAGTTGGATATGACTAAGCAACTGAACTGATACTCAGTCAGCCCCTAGTATATGGAAACAGTTTGTACATGACTACAAGAAAAGCATAGAGTATACAGTCCTGCCAGGTGAACGAAGTTTTGGAGAGCAAGTCCCTTCCCATGGTTAAACTGGAATTTCAATTTGAACGGACAAAGAAGCAGTTTAAAAATAGTTATATAGAGAAACCACTTTTCCCAATGTGAAAGCTGGATTTAAAAAAAATACGTTTTACAGAGAGGAAATTTTTGACACAACCTCAAGTTTGATCAAAAGTATTTAATAAAATTAGTGAATGAAGAGCTTACTTTTCTTTAGGGAGAATATGACAAAATAATTTACTTTCAATTCAGGCTTAGTGAAAGTGAAGTGAAGTCGCTCAGTCGTGTCCAACTCTTTGCAACCCCGTGGACTGCAGCCTACCAGGTTTCTCTGTCCATGGGATTCTCCAGGCAAGAGTACAGGAGTAGGTTGCCATTTCCTTCTCCAGGGGATCTTCCCAACCCAGGGATCAAATCCAGGTCTCCCGCATTCTGGGCAGACACTTTAACCTCTGAGCCACCAGGGAAGTCTCACTATAGTCCAATGCAGGCTTAACAGGTGATAAAAGAGAAACTGACACATTGTTTCCCATAAAACTTTAAATATTAACGTAAAACACTTTTTGTTTTTGATCCAGCTAGTAAATAGCATCATAGACAGATTTAGACCGTTCATTTCAGTTCAGTTCAGTCACTCAGTCGTGTCTGACTCTTTGCGACCCCATGAATTGCAGCACGCCAGGCCTCCCTCTCCATCCGACTCTTTGTGACCCCATGAATTGCAGCATGCCAGGCCTCCCTGTCCATCACCAACTCCCAGAGTTCACTCAGACTCACGTCCATCAAGTCAGTGATGCCATCCAGCCATCTCATCCTCTGTCGTCCCCTTCTCCTCCTGCCCCCAATCCCTCCCAGCATCAGAGTCTTT
Source organism: Bison bison bison (assembly GCF_000754665.1). Classification (NCBI taxonomy): domain Eukaryota; kingdom Metazoa; phylum Chordata; class Mammalia; order Artiodactyla; family Bovidae; genus Bison; species Bison bison. Next base: position 97,865 of record NW_011494798.1, on the reverse strand, counting down.
TCCAATGAGTCAACTCTTCGCATGAGATGGCCAAAGTACTGGAGTTTCAGCTTTAGCATCATTCCTTCCAAAGAAATCCCAGGGCTGATCACCTTCAGAATGGATTGGTTGGATCTCCTTGCAGTCCAAGGGACTCTCAAGAGTCTTCTCCAACACCACAGTTCTAAAGCATCAATTCTTTGGCACTCAGCTTTCTTCACAGTCCAACTCTCACATCCATACATGACCACAGGAAAAACCATAGCCTTGACTAGACAGACATTTGTTGCCAAAGTAATGTCTCTGCTTTTCAATATGCTATCTAGGTTGGTCATAACTTTCCTACCAAGGAGCAAGCGTCTTTTCATTTCATGGTTGCAGTCACCATCTGCAGTGATTTTGGAGCCCATAAAAATAAAATCTGCCACTGTTTCCACTTTTTCCCCATCTATTTCCCATGAAGTGATGGAACCAGATGCCATGATCTTCGTTTTCTGAATGTTGAATTTTAAGCCAACTTTTTCACTCTCCTCTTTCACTTTCATCAAGAGGCTTTTGAGTTCCT
>NW_011494798.1:96789-97205 GCF_000754665.1 Bison bison bison | reverse complement strand
CCAACTCCCAGAGTTCACTCAGACTCACGTCCATCAAGTCAGTGATGCCATCCAGCCATCTCATCCTCTGTCGTCCCCTTCTCCTCCTGCCCCCAATCCCTCCCAGCATCAGAGTCTTTTCCAATGAGTCAACTCTTCGCATGAGATGGCCAAAGTACTGGAGTTTCAGCTTTAGCATCATTCCTTCCAAAGAAATCCCAGGGCTGATCACCTTCAGAATGGATTGGTTGGATCTCCTTGCAGTCCAAGGGACTCTCAAGAGTCTTCTCCAACACCGCAGTTCTAAAGCATCAATTCTTTGGCACTCAGCTTTCTTCACAGTCCAACTCTCACATCCATACATGACCACAGGAAAAACCATAGCCTTGACTAGACAGACATTTGTTGCCAAAGTAATGTCTCTGCTTTTCAATATG
>NW_011494798.1:92058-96637 GCF_000754665.1 Bison bison bison | reverse complement strand
GATGAGTGCAATTGTGTGGTAGTTTGAGCATTCTTTGACATTGCCTTTCTTTGGGATTGCAATGAAAACTGACCTTTTCCAGTCCTGTGGCCACTGCTGAGTTTTCCAAATGTGCTGGCATATTGATTGCAGCACTCTCACAGCATCATCTTTCAGGATTTGGAATAGCTCCACTGGAAGTCCATCACCTCTACTAGCTTTGTTTGCAGTGATGCTTTCTAAGGCCCACTTGACTTCACATTCCAGGATGTCTGGCTCTAGGTCAGTGATCACACCATCGTGATCATCTGGGTCGTGAAGATATTTTTTGTACAGTTCTTCTGTGTATTCTTGCCACCTCTTCTTAATATCTTCTGTTTCTGTTAGGTCCATACCATTTCTTTCCTTTATCGAGCCCATCTTTGCATGAAATATTCCCTTGGTATCTCTAATTTTCTTGAAGAGATCTCTAGTCTTTCCCATTCTGTTGTTTTCCTCTAATTCTTTGCATTCACTGAGGAAGGCTTTCTTATCTCTCCTTGCTATTCTTTGGAACACTGCATTCAGATGCTTATATCTTTCCTTTTCTCCTTTGCTTTTCACTTCTCTTCTTTTCACAGCTATTTGTAAGGCCTCCCCAGACAGCCATTTTGCTTTTTTGCATTTCTTTTCCATGGGGATGGTCTTGATCCCTGTCTCCTGTACAATGTCACAAACCTCATTCCATAGTTCATCAGGCACTCTATCTATCAGATCTAGTCCCTTAAATCTATTTCTCACTTCTACTGTATAATCATAAGGGATTTGATTTAGATCATACCTGAATGGTCTAGTGGTTTTCCCTATTTTCTTCAATTTAAGTCTGAATTAGACCATTAGCATCAGTCAATAACATGTCCTCTAGAAACCCTCCAAAGGCCAGGGGAGCAACAGGAGCCTTTAAGGAAACCAGAAATCCACAGACATGCTTTAAATTCTACCAGGTATCACTGAATCAGCAAGAGCAGTAGGTTGAGAAAATAATTATGTTGTCCACAGCTATATTGCCCAGGGCTAGGTTCTTTCCAACCTTTCTTTTTATTTGTTATGTTGTTTAGTCGCCCAGTCGTGTATGACTCTTCGTGAACCCATGGACTGCAGCACCCCAGGCTTCCCTGTCCTTCACTATTTCTCGGAGTTTGCTCAAACTCATGTCTATTGAGTTAGTGATGCCATCCAACCATCTCACTGTCTGCCTCCCTCTTCTCTTGCCTTCAGTCTTTACCAGCATCAGGGTCTTTCCCAGTGAGTCGGCTTTTTGCTTCACATGGCCAAATATTGGAGCTTCAGCTTCAGCATCAGTCCTTCCAATGAATATTCAGGACTGATTTCCTTTAGGATTGACTGGTTTGATCTCCTTGCTGTACAGGGGACTCGCAAGAGTCTTCTCCAGCACCATAGTTTGAAAGCATCAATTCTTTGGTGCTCAGCCTTCTTTATGGTCCAATTCTCACATCTGTACATGACTACTTGAAAAACCATAGCTTTGACTAGACAGACCTTTGTCGGAAAGGGACGTCTCTGCTTTTTAATATGATATCTAGATTTCCCATAGCTTTTCTTCCAAGGAGCAAACATCTTCTAATTTCATGGCTGCAGTCACTGTCCGCAGTAATTTTGGAGCCCAAGAAATTAAAGTCTGTCACTGTTTCCATTATTTCCCCATCCACTTGTCACAGAGTCTTAGGACTGGATGCCATGATCTTAGTTTTTTGAATGTTGGGTTTTAAGCCAGCTTTTTCACTCTCATCTTTCACCCTCATCAAGAGGCTCTTTAGTTCCTCTTTGCTTTCTGCCATTAGGGAGGTATCATCTGCTGGATTTCCAATGAATGGACTGATTGATATACTTGTAACTGTTCCACTTGTAGTTATGTTTGGCATAACTCTGTGCTTTCCTATAAGGTGTTCCATTAAGTTAATCTCTCACTGTCGTTGTTTAGTTGCCAAGTTCTGTCCTACTTTTTGTGACCCAATGGACTGTAGTCCCCCAGGCTCCTTGGCCCATGGGATTTCCCAAGCAAGAATACTGAAGTGGGTTGCCATTTCCTTCCCAAAGTCAATCTCTAACCTTACCCAAAACCATAACAAGGAAAGGAATCCTGCCTAGAATCATGCATTCAAACAAAGATCTTATTTCTAATACACATACCAATATATATTTGGCATCCTAAAGGATGCTGCCCCATCCCCACATAGTATCCTTCAAGCTGTGCTCCAACAGTGCTTTTAGCAAACCATTACAAACCTCTAAACCGCTGACAACTTCTGGATGGTATGGTATGTGATATAACGAGTGAATCTCATGGTCAAGAGTCAACTTCACTCCCATACCTGTGCTTCTGTAAAGTGGGTCTCTTGGTCCAAAGCAATGTTCTCTGGGATTCCATGCTGGTGGATCAAGCACTCTGTAAGTCTTCAGTTAATGGTGCAGCAAAGATAACTCCACACCTCAGTGTGCCTCTTTCTGGGAGAACAAATCACTAACTCTTCCAAGCTAAAAGGCTCTGTTGTAGTCAACTTCTCATCAGGGGCCAACTGGTCTCCTCAAGAAATGCTGCCATAATGGGGACTGAGGAAGATCTCTGCTGCCAGCAACTTGAACATTTCACAATAGCAGCAGCTAAGTCAGTCTTGGTAACTGAGAGTTGGAGAAAGAAATGGTAACCCACTCCAGTATTCTTGCCTGGGAAATCCCGTGGACAGAAGTGCCTGGGAGACTACAGTCCATGAGGCTGCAAGAGTCGGACATGCCTGAGTGACTAAACCACCACCAGCACTGGGAGTGTGTCCTGCTGGACCCAGCTCTCTCCTCCATGTCTGCCATCTCAGCCTCCAATTTCATGAGCCCATCCTGACAGCACTAGGTGGCCAATTTCAGAGGCTGGCAAACACCAGTTAGTCAGGTGATTTTTGTCTACTTTATTGGTGACTGCCTCTTCCAAGAAAGATGTTCCCTGGTGGGTGTAACATACAAAGATCTCCACACTTTGTGCCCACTCCCATATGTTAATCCACTTGCCTTTACTCCAGACTTCCTTGGCCTTCATCTTTCCTTTTTTCCCCTTCCAGATCCCTAACCAGACATCTATATATCTTCTAATCTCCAACTATTTTTCTTTCCCCACAAAGTGGTTCACCAGGAGGATTTTTCCTTACCACCATATTTAAGACCACCCTGAAGCCTTAGTGCAGCTGCCGTTTATTTTCATCTTATACCCACACATTAAGCCAGCCCTTCTGTAAAATTAAGCTCAGGCTTTTTACTCCTGTGTCAGGACTCCTCGTATGGCCATAGGCCCAAGCTGAAGAAAGAACACTGGTGCAACCAAGGTGGATGACGGCTGGGCTATCTGCTCATGCAGTTTACTTCCAACCCAAAAGAGTTTGTGCCCATTCTTCATGGCAAAATGATCAAAACACACTAATTTGTCATTTATTTCTGCAGATATGTCCTGTCATGACCACCCCCCCACCCCCACTGCAGATATCTAAACATTTTTCAGAAATGGATGGCCCCTGATTCTGCAATATTTATCTTCCCACTTTCTGGAGCTTATGTTTCCTCTCTAAGCTTCCCATGTGGCTACCATTTACTCATCTCACTAATCAGCATAACTAATAATCAATACAATGAATGGATACGATGATCTACAGGATGCTAAGATGCTCCAAGTAAGTTTGGACTTCAAGAAGATCCCCTGTAGAAGGGAATGGCAACCCACTGCAGGATTCTTGCCTGGAGGATTCCGTGGACAGAGAAGCCTGGCAGGGTATAGTCCATGGGGTCACAAAGAGCCCGACACAACTGAGTGGCTAACACATGTTACAAGAGAGGGTAGAAGACAGCCCTAAGGCAAATATGCAAATGTACATTGTTCATTCATTCCATTTGAACACAGTTTTCTGATTATGATTTAACAAACAAAATAGCATGCATTTGCTCAAATCAGTGGCTGCATAGCACTGCCTGATGTCCTGTTAATCTGTGCTAGCTAAGACACCAGTCCTGTCTGGGATGAGGACTGATCAGAGCTATAACTTGGTTGATCTTGCTGTAGTTTGCAGTCAATCTATAGGATCCATTCATTGCTGGAGGGGTCAATCAGGTGAAGTAAATAAATGTGATGGGACCACCACCCCTTCTTTCTTTAGATAAGGAGACAATGACCTTTGGCTATGAAGACTCAGATGGCAATTATTATTTAAGATTTTTCAGACCAAACATGGTCTCTGTGACATATTTTTATTTATAACACCTTAAAAATAGAAAAACTGTAATCAGCTTGCAGACTGTACAAAAACTGACCACACACAAATTTTGCCCAGATGCGTAGTTTTTCAACCCCTTCTTCAGATCCTTCAGTTCAGTACAGTTCAGTCGCTCAGTCATGTCCGACTCTTTGTGACCCCATGAATTGCAGCATGCCAGGCCTCCCTGTCCATCATCAACTCCCGGAGTTTGCTCAAACTCACGTCCATCGAGTCAATGATGCCATCCAACCATCTCATCCTCTGTCGTCCCCTTCTCCTCCTGCCCCCAATCCCTTCCAGCATCAGAG
>NW_011494798.1:65725-91662 GCF_000754665.1 Bison bison bison | reverse complement strand
AAGATAAAGTCTGCCACTGTTTCCACTGTTTCCCCATCTATTTCCCATGAAGTGATGGGACCAGATGCCATGATCTTCATTTTCTGAATGTTGAGCTTTAGGTGACACTAATATCTGTCACTCTTTCACACTCAGGTGTGATACAGTATGTTATTGATTTTTCACCTGGGTTCTGGTAGTAGGTAGTTTCAGAGGTTTTCTCTCTGTGACCTTTCCATCTATAATAGATTTTATCACTCAGAAGAAGACCCAATATGGGGATTGTGCTAATTGCCAAGCATGTTAATCCCAATTACACATTTATTTGCGGACTGGAGAAATGGGTCTCTGGGAAGGTCTTCAGACTCACTGAACTCTGTCCAAGTTTCCATTTATTATCTGAACCCTATGATTTATTAGCCTTGTATACTTTTGATTTTTAGTCTACAATTTTGTATTTTTAGTCTACGATTTTTAAGTCACTTAGTCATGTCCAACTCTTTGCAACGCCATGGACTATATAGTCCATGGAATTCTCCAGGCCAGAATACTAGAGTGGGTAGCCTTTCCCTTCTCCAGGGGATCTTTCCAACCCAGGGATTGAACCCAGGTATCCTGTATTGCAGGTGGATTCTTTACTAGCTGAGCCACAAGGGAAGCACAAGAATACTAGAGAGGGTGCTGCTGCTGCTGCTGCTAAGTCACTTCAGTTGTGTCTGACTCTGTGCGGCCCCATAGACGACAGCCCACCAGGCTCTGCTATCCCTGGGATTCTCCAGGCAAGAACACTGGAGTGGGTTGCCATTTCCTTCTCCAATGCATGAAAGTGAAAAGTGAAAGTGAAGTCATTCAGTCGTGTCCAACTCTTCGCGAACCCATGGACTGCAGCCTACCAAGCTCCTCCGTCCATGGGATTTTCCAGGTAAGAGTACTGGAGTGGGTTGCCATTGCCTCCTCCAACTAGAGTGGGTAGCCTATCCCTTTTCTGGTGGGTCTTCCCAACCCAGGAATCAAACTGGGGTCTCCTGCATTGCAGACAGATTCTTTACCAACTGAGCTATGAGGGAAGCCTGATATAAATATTAAGTGTTGGTAATTTGGATTTTTTATTGGTTTGTAACATTATACATTTCATGTGAACAATATTATACTTTGATGTCTGTACACACTACAGTATGTTCACCGTCAAAGGTCTAGTTTCCATCTGTCATCATACAGTTGACCACCTTCACTCATTTCCCCCTTTTTCTACCCTGCTTCCCCTCTGGTAAGCACGACTCAGTTCTTTGTATCTACATTTGTTTCTGTTTGTTTTGCTTTATTCATTTTATTTTTTTCTGTTTTTAGAAAGGAAATCATATGCTATTTGTCATTCTCCATATGACTTAGCATAATACCTTTAAGGTTCACTCGTGTTGTTGCAAATGGCAAGATTTCATCTATTTTTATGGCTGAGAAGTAGCCCAATGTATGCATATACCACATCTTCTTTTTCCCTTAGAAAGACACTTAGGCTGTTTCCATATCTTGACTATTATAAATAATGCTGCAATGAACATAGGATTGCCAGTATTTTTTGAAATTAGTATTTCTCATATTCTTCGGATAATACCCAGAAGTGAAATAGCTGAATATTATGGTAGTTCTATTTTTAATTTTTTGAGGACTCTCCACATTATTTTCCATAGTGGCCACACCAATTTACATTCCCACCAACAGTGGGGCTATACCAACAGTGTATAAGGATTCCTTTTGGAGAAAAGGATCATCCCTCTCCAACACTTATTTCTTGCCTTTCTGCTACTAGCTATTCCAATAGCATGAGGGGATATCTCACTGTGGTTTTTATTTGCAATTCCCTAATAACTAATGACATTGAACATCTTGTCATGTACTTATTGGCCATCTACATGTTTTCTTTGGGAAAATTATTCAGCTCCTCTGTCCATGTTTTTTTGTTGTATGAGTTTCTATATATATTTTGGATATTAACCACTTTTTCAGATATATCCCTTTGCAAATTTCTTCTCCTGTTCAGTATTTTGTCTTTTTAACAATTATGGTTTCTTCTGCTGTGCAGAAGATTTTAGTTTGATATAGTCATATTTATTTATTTTTGCTTTTGTTTTCCTGGCCTGAAGAGACAGACTAACATCACAGGGTATACTTCTTATGTTTTCTACTAGGAGTTTTGTAGTTTCAGGTCTTGTATTTGATTTGATTTTTATGTATGGTTGTAAGATAGTGATCTGATTTTATTATTTTTCATGTGACTCTCCAAGTTTCCCAAAGCCATTTATTGAAGAGATTATCTTTTCTTTTTATGTTCTTCACTCCTTGGTCATAAATTACGTATCCATATATTTGTAGTTTTATTTCTGGGCTCTCAATTCTGTCCCATTAATCTAAGTATCTGTTTTCCTGCCAATACCATGCTGTTTTGATTGCTATGTTGTTGTTTAATCACCAAGTCATGACCAACTCTTTGAGACCCCCACGGACTGTAACCTGCCAGGCCCCTCTGTCCATCGGATTCCCCAAGCAAGAATACTGGGGTAGGTTGCCATGCCCTCCTCCGTGATCTTCCTGACCCAGGGATCAAATCTGCATCTCCTGCATTACAGATGGATTCTTTACTGCTGCACCACCGAGGAAGCCCCGTAGCTTGTAATCTTCTTTTGTTGTTGTCCTTGTCTGGTTTTGGTACCAGGGCAATTTTTTTCCTAAAATGACTTACGCATTCCCTCCTCTTCAATTTTTTGGAAGCATTTGAGAAGGATAGGTTCTAAAATTACATATTCTTTGAATGTTTGGTAAAATTCACCAGTGAAGACTTCTGGTCCCAGATTTTTCACGAGATTTTTATTATTATTTTAATCTCGTTACTAGTGATCAGTCTATTCAGATTTTCCATTTCGTCATGGTTCAGTTCGGAAGGTTGTGTGTTTTTAAAAATTTATTCTTTTCTTCTGGATTGTTCTATTTGTTGTCATATAACTGTTCATGTCTCATAATCTTTTGTGTTTCTGTGCTATCTGATGCTATTTCTCCTCTTTCATTCCTGATTTTATTTATCAGAGTACTCTCTCTTTTTCCCCTAATGAATCTAACTAAAGTTTTGTCCTTTTAAAAGACCTAACTGTTAGTTTCATCCATTTTAAATTGTCTTTTAAATCTCTATTTCACTTATTTTCACTCTGATATTTATTATTTTCTTCCTTCTTCGGACTTTGGGCTTGTTTGTTCTTCTTTTTCTAGTTTCCTTAAATGTAAGTTTATATTGTTTATTTGAGATTTTTCTTGTTTCTTGAGGTAGACCTGTATTGCCGTAAACTTCCTTCTTAGTACCACTTTTACTGCATTTGACAGATTTCGGTGTATTTTTATTTTCCTTTGTCTTCAGGTATCTTTTAGTGTGCCCTATGATTTCTTCATTGACCCCACAGTTGTTCAGTAACATGCTGTTTGTCTCCGCATATCTGTGACTGTTCCAGCTTTCTTCTTTTTAGTTAATCTCTAGTTTCCTATTCCCGTGATTGGGAAGGATGCTTAATATAATCTCAGTCTTCTTAAGTTTATTGACTTCTTTTGTGTCCCAACACACGGTCTCTCCTTGAAATTATTCCATGTACACTTGAAAGAATATATATTCTGCTGCATTTGGATTGAAATATTCTTTATAATTTTCCTCCTTGGAGAAGGCAATGGCACCCCACTCAAGTACTCTTGCCTGGAAAATCCCATGGACGGAAAAGCCTGATAGACTACAGTCCATGGGGTGGCAGAGTCAGACACGACTGAGCGACTTCACTTTCACCTTCATTCTTTATAAATCTTTCAAGTCCACTGGTCTAAAGTTTCTTTAAGGCTGCTCTTTGCTTGTTGACTTTCTGTCTGGATGAGCTATCCACTGATGTAAGTGGGGTGTTAATGTTTCCTGCTAGTATTGTGTTGCATTGATTTCTCTTGCTAGGGTTGTTAGTAATTGCTTTATTCCTTTTGATGCTCCTATATTAGGTGCATATGTATTATTTACTGTTAAGCTTTTTTGATTGATTATCCCCTTTATCATTATATAGTATCCATCTTTGTCTCTTATTACATTTTTGGCTTGAGGTCTATTTTTTCTAATATGAGCATGCCTACCATCTCTTTCTTTGGGCAGCAGTTTGCTTGGAAATTCCTCTTCCATTCCTTCACTTGGAGCCCATACTTGTCTGTAGAGTTGAGATGAATCTTCTGGAGTTAGCATATAGTTAGGTCTTGTCTTTTAATTCATCCAGCACTCTGTGTCTTTTGATTAGTGGATTCAATCCACTTCCGTCTAGGGTGACTATTAATAAATGAGGACTCATTTATTAATATCATTTTATCTTTAGTTTTTATGTTGTTCTATACCTCCGTTGTTTCTTTTCCTTTGTATTTCCATCTGCCATTTTAGTTTGGTGGTCTTCTATAATATTTTCTTTCCTCTTTTTTTTTAATGTTTCATATCTTTGTTCTAAATTTATGTTTTATGGCTACCATAAAGTTTGTATAAAATATCTCATAGATAAAATAGTCCTCTTTATACTGATAGCATCTGTTCTTCATTTGCCTGTAAAAGTTCTATCTTTTTCTTCTTTTATGTCTTGTTGTCTCAAATTATCCCATTTTATGTTGTGAATTTGTTACCTAATTGAAGTATCTATAGTTATTTTTACTGCTTTTTTCCCTATAATCTTAAGCTATAATTGTTTAACAACCTATGCTGATCTAGAGTTGTAACTTCTGATTCTATCTTTTCATCACCATACTCAAAGTTTTGTGTACTTCTGCCTTTTCATAAGGCTTTATTTCTTCTTTTTATCTGAATGATAACTTTGCTGGATAAAGTATTCTTGGCTGACAGTTTTTATCTCTCAACATTTCAAGTATGTCATTCCACTCTCTTTCAGCCTGTAGAGTTTCTGCTGAGAAATCTGCTGATAGTTTACTGGAGATTCTCTTGTGGGTTATTATTCTTTATCCCCCACTGCTTTTCAAATTCTTCCTTTGTCCTTGACTTTAGACAGTTTTAATATATGTGTCTTCAAGAAGGTCTTTTTGCATTGAAGTAATTAGGTGTTCTCTTAGCACCATGGATCTGTATATACAGTTCCTTCTCCAGGTTTGGGAAGTTCTGAGTTATTATTTCTTTAAATGAATTCTCTCCTACCTTCTCCCTCTCTTCTTCTTCTAGAATACTCATTATCCTAATATTTCCCTTCCTACTAGAATTTGGATAATTACTGTAGAATTTCTTTATATTTTGGATCTTATTCTCTCTCCTCTTTTACCTGTATGGTTTCTAGGTTCCTATCTTTCAGCTTATTCATTCTGTCTTTCATATGTGCTCTGTTTCCAGTATTTTCTAATACATGCTTCATCTCATTTATTCAGCTTCAGAATTCCTATTTGGATCTTAGAGTTTTAATCATCTTGTTAAAGTATTCATTCTGTTCACTAACTTTATTCCTGATTTCACTAAACGGCCTTTCTGGGTTTTCTTGCAGCACCTTATGTTTCTTCATGACAGCTATTTTGAATTCTCTAGCAGTTAGATTGTAACACCCCACGAGTTTAGTTTGATTTTTGGAGAATGATATTGTGTTACTGTGGTTCTTCATGGAGCTTGAAGAGTTTCTCCTCCTTTGGTGCATTTGAAGTAGTAAACACCTTCTTTTTTTTAATTTTTATTTTATTTTATTTTTAAACTTTATACTATTGTATTGGTTTTGCCAAATATCGAAATGAATCCGCCACAACACCTTCTTTAAGCAAAGCTTTTTTCATATTTTAATAATTCAATGGGTTAGTGATTAGAAACCTTTCTTTTATTTTCCAGTAGGTGGCGCTACAGCACCAAGGTTTTTGTTTTTGTTTTCTCTTACCTGAGTTGCCTCTGGTTGTATTTGAGTCAGCACTTTCTACTCTCCACCACCTCTGACAGAGGCTTCACCCAGTACCTTAGCTGCCATCACTTGTGCCTCTGGGGTTATTGGTACCTCTCTGCTGTCTCTGTCTGAAGCACACGGATGAGAGTCACTTCCACTGTGTCTGGGGTCTCCTGGGTGACAGACTGTAAGGTGACATACTGTATTATGTAAGGAAAGAGCTGGTTCTAGCAGAGCCCTTGGGTGGGTGAATCTGCGTACAAGCACTCTAAGAGTTTTACTCTCACAGTCCCACAGGTCTCATGGCAGGAGTCCTATTGATTGATAAAGCCAGAAATTTGGGGGCGGGCTTGTGTTTCAGTGACAGTCTTAAAAATTGTGGTGGTTGATAAGGGGTATAAACCCTTTGATCCTTGCAGAGAAGTTTTGGAGCTTGGGTTCCCTCCCAGGTGTGTTACCATGCCAGAGGCAGGGTTTATAGCAAGTCTGTGTCTCAGCCTCTCCTATCCACTTTATTGTGGTTTCCCTTTTGTTTACCTAATGAGAAGGGATTGTTTGTCAGTTTTTAGGGTTTCCTTAGGGGCTTCCCGGGTGGCACAGTGGTAAAGAATCAGTCTCCCGCAGGAGATGCAGATTCAATCCATTGGTCTGGAAGATCCCCTGGAGGAGGAAGTGGCAACCCACTCCACTATTCTTGCTTGGAAATTTCAGTCCTTGAGATCTCAAAGAGTTAGACAAACAACTGAGCATGCACAGGATCAGAGCCAAGCTTGACTGATTTAACAACCAGACTAGGGCACAAGGCAAAGATGGCTCACAACAGATAGGACAGCCAGGCCACGTGGAGGGTCAGCTGTCACTCCCAACCCCGAGCTTCAGCAAGCTGGTTAACGCCTCTGCATTAGAGCCATTTCATAGAAATGACGATCAGCCTGGCCATCTTTCCAGGGAGAATGTGGGTGTCTACTTCCTCAGCTCTCAATCAGAATCAGGATTTTTTCTGAGGAAGTTATAGTATATATAGATGTAGATTCCACATGTCCATGGGCAGGGATTTCTCATGTCATCATCTTGAATCAGAACAGAACTTACTTACCTTATTAATCCCTTCCCTGATGTAGCAGGTTCCCCGTTACCACTTGATCGCACAACACCTTTCCAGACTCTAACATGAATCACAAAACTATCGTTAACTTACAGAATCTCAACTCTGAGAGAGGGTTATAGTGATGAAGAGGCAGAAAGTCTTCAGATGTTTCTCCCCCATAAATGCACGGGATGGTTCTCACTGCATGCTTGCAGTGTCGCGTGCCTGAATCTGCTGACACGTGCATGTCTTTCTAGACTGTATGCCACTGATATTATACAACCTTTAACTGTCATTTGACAAAAGCATTTTGCCAACTGCTTTTCTGCTTTCTCTCGTGTCATAGACATTGGCATTATTTTTGTGGCAAGTTTTAAAGTTTTCTCAGAAATGGTATCTTTAATATCAGATTTTTCCGTGCATGTGTTACTCTGTCATGTGCGACTCTTTGTGACCCCATGGACTGTAGCCCGCCAGGCTCCTCTGTCCATGAGGATTTTCCAGGCAAGAATACTGGAGTGGGTTGTCATGCCCTCCTGCAGGGGATTTTCCTAATCCAGAGATCGAACCCAAGTCTCCATATTGCAGACAGATTCTTTACCATTTGAGCCACTAGGGAAGCGCTTTGCCCTGGTGAATATAATTATGGCTACTTGGAAATCTGGGGGCTCATCACTATCTTTAGCAACAAAGTTTATGCATTTCTTACTGCAAATCAATGACTTGTATTTGTTTTGGACTAGAGAACCCATCCTACCTTGGTTTATAATTACACAAAGGCTTCCAATGCATTATTCCTGTATCTGACAAAATTTATAACAGCACTCAGAGAACAAGGGTCTCCTGCTGTAACAATATCTCATTTTTAGATATCTACCCTGCATCCTATTTACATTGTTTTGTGCTGAACGGTAACAACTTGCAGATCTACTCCAGTGTATAAATATTCATATTTACTATGGATATCAAAATCTGTTTATTTATGTAATGTTTAAATAATATTTAAATCTTATTAATCATAGGGGTTGCTATTTTTATCATTACTTTTACACCTTAGAAAACAGCTTTTGAGCCATAAATTCATTTTTGTGGATAAGGACTATCATAAAAATAATACTAACAATAATATATATGCAAATATAGCTAATAAACATGATTATATTACATGAAAATAATAGGTAAAATAAAGTGACTGGTGTGATCTTTATAGTAGATAGGGATCTTAAAAACGAAATGATTAAGACTATTATAATTTTTCTGGAAAATACCCATTCCCATGTTTCAAATATGGGTAAATATGTGACTAAAATTTTATAATCACCCTTTGCTCTAAAACTGCTAAGTTTCTTGAAGAACATATAATACATAAATCACAGGCAAGAACCCCAGTACTGTCCGGACCACATGGAGCAATACAATATTAAGAGAACAGGAGAACAAGATGATTTTTTTAAGTGTCTGTGAAAAGGAAATTCTACAGTTGAATTTATAAAACTGTTTAATAGAGGCAGTGATGTTACCAAAGAATTTCTGTAATTCAATGTTTGCATTCATCTAAGAAATACATATTCAGACTATATTCTTTGCCACACTATGGAGTTAGAGATGAATAGCCATTATGATAAGGCAATGGCACCCCACTCCAGTACTTTTGCCTGGAAAATCCCATGGATGGAGGAGCCTGGTAGGCTGCAGTCCATGGGGTCATGAAGAGCACGACTGAGTGACTTCACTTTCACTTTTCACTTTCATGCATTGGAGAAGGAAATGGCAACCCACTCCAGTGTTCTTCCTGGAGAATCCCAGGGACAAGGGAGCCTGGTGGGCTGTGGTTATGGGGTCGCACAGAGTCGGACACGACTGAAGTTACTTAGCAGCCATTATGATCTAATAAGACAGCACGTATGGAAATGAATGGTTTGAGTGAATATACCTCAACAGAAATTATTGTTTGGAAGTTGGATCTTATTTAGAAATCAAACCAAGTAGAGGTCATTTAGTACCTATGCTTATAAGGACTTAAAAACCCAGAACTTTAAAGGGCATTTGGAGATCATGTAGTGAAAACTCTGTGACTGTTACATATCTATGCTCTTCTTTAATACCTCACAAGTAATCATGGAAATGCCTCCTGAAGCAGCCTAGTACAGTTTTGGACAAATCTGATTTTCAAGAAATAAAATTAAACATCCATATCACCTAGTATAAAGTATTTCTTTATATAAAGATAAATATCAGTCTCCACCTCTAATGTCCTCTTGTTGATCACGATCAACCATCCAAGTGCAGGCTATATCTGTTCTAACTTCTGTATGGCAGCCCTAGAAATATTTAAAAACAATTACTGTGTCTGCCTTTAGTCTTTCTATCTACAGGTTAGTCATAGTTGCCAAGCCTTCCTCGTCTAGTCTTCATCCTCCAAAAGCACTCTACTCTGTCAGTAGCCCACTTAAGCCATGATAACCGAAGTGAGCAGATCCAAGCGTGGTCTTAACTTCACTTAGCAAAATGGGAACATCCCTTGCCTTTTTCAGAACAAAAATGTTTTCATTAATCTGTTTAGGATTTCACTTTTCTGATACAGCCACATCATACTGGTGATTCTGAGTTTTCAGCTAACTATAACCTTTTTCACATGCATGGCTGGTAAACCACATCTTCTCCAGATGGATAAGGAAACCTATACCCTTTTATATTCACGCAAAAGTAAAAACATGTACATCCAAAATGATCACTGCATATATGTTTTGGACATATATGTTTTTACTTCTGCATGAGTATAAAGGGGTATAGAATTTCCTCCTTAAATTTAATTCTAAACATTTCACCCTCTCATTTCATGCTCATAAGAACTCTCAAGATTCTGATTCTGACATTGGCTGTAATACAGCCCCAATTTTGTGTCATCTGAATACAGTAAAAGATCAGTTCTTATTCCATATAATTATCTAACCAAAAATAATGATCCTGATATGAAAAGATGCCATAATGATGTTGCAAAAATATAATGAATATGACTGCTCAGAAAATGTCTACAGAGATCTTCCTCCCAGTCAACATAAGTTTATCAGCACTTTTCCATAGCATCTATTCAACAGAAACTAATGTGCCTTACTGTCCCATTAACTAATTGTTTCTTGTCTTACAAGAGGTCTTGGGAGATGCTGACAGAGCATTGTTATAAAATCCAGCTATTCTGAATCTACCTCATTCCCTAATTCAGTAAATTGATAACACTGGTGAAAATATGGGTTTCTAGATTGTAGAAAAACATAGTTCTTCACTAAGTTGAAGAATGAGCTCAAAGAAGGTTTGAGAGTACCTTAAAATCATAATATAGATGGTAAATTTGTTTCATTAAAATAAAAGAGAAAATGAAATACTTATGAATCAATTCAAAGAATTAATTGAAACTGTGGTTATGACCAGTAAGCAATGCCCTGGCTGGACTTGCAGACAGCTTACTTTTCCTTTACTTTAGAGATATAGTTGACTGGAATTTGGAGTTTGTAATAAAGAAAGATAAGAGTTTGCCAGTTCTGAAAGGGCACTTTTTTTTTCCACTGTATATGTCTGGTTTATTTCACTTACATAATGAAATCCAGGTCCATCCATGCTCTCCCAATTGGAATAATTTCCAATTGGAATGAGTTCCTTCCTTTACATAGATGAGTAATATTCCATATTATTATATATTATTATGTTTATATATATATGTACACACATACATAAACATATGTGTCACACTTTCTTTATCCATTCATCCATCTATAGACATTTATGTTGTTTTCTCGTCTTGGCTGTTGTGAATAATGTTGCAATGAACAATGGGAATTCAGCTATCGCTTCAGGATAATTCCTTGAATTATTCCTTAAATTCCTTTGGATAAATACCCAGAAGTGAGAATGCTGGATCACATGGTAGCTCTGTTTAATTTTTAAGGAACTTCCATAGTGGCTGTAGCATTTTCATCCCATGAACAGTGTACAGGCTTCCCTTTTCTCCACATCTTTACTAACACTTGTCATTTTTAATTGTATTTTATATGGTCATCCTAGCAGGTGGGTAGGTACTACTGTACTATCTCATTGTGATTTTGATTTATATTTCCCTGATGATTAGTGATGTGGAGCACCTTTTCGTGTACTTTTTATGTCTTTTTTGGAACAGTATCTATTTAGGTTCTTTGCCCATTTTAAAATTGCATTATTTGTTATATTGCTGTTGAACTATAGGAATCCTTATATAGTTTGGATATTAACTCCTTAGCAGATACATGGTTTGCAAATATTTTCTCCTGTTCTTAGGTTGCCTTTTCATTTGGTTTATTGTTCCCTGAAAAGGTACTTTCTGTTTCACACAGCAGTTGTGGAAGGGGCATTCAAACTACAATATCTTTCTATAATTAAAAGAGTGTGTATTGTCTTTTGACTGTCTCATATCTGTGTCATCCAGTCTAATTTTCAATGGACTCCTACAGCCCCTGCCTTTTTACACTGAGACTCTATTTAAGCTTTGGCAGAGGTCTCAAAGCTTAGATGATGTTTAACCATTAAAGAGAAGGAAGGCAGCAGGGAGGGGGTGGCCCGTTCTTTCCCCCGTCACCCTAGCCTTCAGCACAAAGCGCACACAACAGAACAAGAGAGCTTTAAGAAGCCACCAGGAATCACAAGATTAAATGACAAGCAGGTAACATAAATGAAGAAGAAGACAGGTTAGGAAACTGGAGAATAAAACCTCCCACTAAAAAGAATGTTTACACAGATCCGCCAACCAATGCCACATAGGATCACAGGCTTAACATTACCAAGTCTTTTGATTATTTTCAAGACAAGCCAGAAATCTGTGTTTTTATGTGCTAGGTACCACTGCCTGATGTAGCACCAAAAAGGGTAGCAGACAGCTGAGTGCTGAGGATTTGCTCTAAGTACTAAGTCATAGGGCGTGCTAAGTCACTTCAGCTGTGTCTGACTCTTTGCGACCCCATGGACTATAGCCCATCGGGTTTCTCTGTCCGTGAGATTTCCCAGGCAAGAATATTGGAGTGAGTTGCCAGCCCTCCTCCAGGGAATCGTCCCAGCCCAGGGATAAAACCTGCCTCTCTTATGTCTCCTGGCAGGCAGGAGACGTTTACCATCTTTACCACTTGCACCACCAGGGAAGCCCATGTCCTAGGGAGAGGGGATAGAAAACCATGGTTTCCCACACTATGGGCTTGGCTAGTAACCACAGTTCTCCAAGATAAAATGAGACAAAAACTCAGACTGGTAGTACAGAGTGTGAGATTAACTGAGAGTTGTGCTTAGTCGCTAAGTCGTATCTGACCCTTTGTGACCCCCTGGACTGCAGCCCTCCAGACTCCTGTGTCCATGGGGATTCTCCAGACAAGAATACTGGAGTGGGCTGCCATGCCCTCTTCCATGGATCTTCCCAACCCAGGGATCGAACCCAGGTCTCCCACATTGCAGGCAGATTCTGTACTGTCTGAGCCACCAGGCAAGCTCCTAGTACAGCTCACAGTTTAGTAAGAAGTTAGAAAATAAACACAACAAGATATGAATAATGATACTTGTGCACATGAATTTGGAAATTAAATTTCCTGAGGGACTTTTTGAATGTCAATATTATGTATTCATTTTTAAATGATCATGCTAAAATCATAGAGAGTAATATATGGATATTTATATCAAGCAGTTCTTGAGCCTTCTCCTCTCAAGTATTTAATCTATAGAGTATTTTCCTTTCTTCCTATTATTAGTACCATCTTATTCTTCATTTCCAATTATTAGTCACTTTGCTGTATTTTGTGTGCCATGTTAAGCCACCGTAAATCATATTCTGAAAAAAAATAGATTGTACAAGTGAGTAAATGTGGGGAGATTGGTGAAAGGAAGAGAAATAGAGAATAAAAAAATAAACAAAACATGTCTTTTTATTTCTTTCAGTGGCCCTTTAAGAAGCAAAATAGATTTGATAAAATCTGTCTTTTTCTCCCACTTACGTTATGTGTGGTTTCCTGAATTAGTAAGGAGATATTAAAGGATTCTTCTTTCAGGGAAATATTTGTTCACCCCTAAGAGAGTTCCTCTTAAATAAGTCAGTAGAGAGTAGACAGCCTTACTAGAGTATCTGGTGAAAAGTTCATACTAGGTAGAAAGGATTTAGAAAACTTCACAAAGATGGCCAGACAAACAAGTATTATGAGTCATTTAAATGCTCTGGTTAGAAATATTACGTAAAAAGAGAAATGTTGAGAAGTGTTGAAAAATTGTTTCATGAACCCAGAGGAATGATGACTGAAATAATACAGACAGACTTGGATGAAGAGCTCTGTTTTCTTCCCAGAACTATCTTGATATACTTGGAGGTCTGAGATGGGTTCTAAATGAAGATGAGATTTCTTTATGGAAAAAATAAGAAAATTTCTTAAGGGAGAAACCTTACAGGACTGATTCAAAGCATGTGCCTATTTGTCAACGACGGTATAATTTTTCACAACTGTTTATGCAACTGTCCGCTGAGACAGACGATCATGATTACAGAGAAAGGCATAACTAGGCAGTGAAAAGAGTGCATCAGGTCAGTTAAAAGGCAGGTTCAAGTCCCAGGACTGTCACCTACAACTATCTGGGTGACTTTGGAAAGGTCATTTCACTTTTATAAGCCCCATTTCTCAATCTTTAAAACAAGGATAGTAACAATAACTAGGATTTTGGATGACTGCAATAATCAAATGATATAAAAAGGTACAAAAGTAATACAAAGAATGGTAGTGAACATATTTCCACAGTGTCAAATTAGTCAATGAAATGATCGTTTGTTTGGGGTCCTATCATGGTTATCATAAGAGAACATAAGATTATATCAACCTTTATATATTGTCTGTATCTTAATTTTATCCCTGTGAAACTATTAAGTTTTAATAAGTAAAAGTAGATTGAGCAGTAGTGGTTGTTCTCACCACAATAAAAGCCTGTTTTCTATTACCCTGAAATTAGTACAGGATTAATATCTGAAATGTTTCTGGTGTGGGAAGAGCAATTTCTTTTCTGTCAGCTGCACATAATAAATAAGTGTGTATAAATGTGTATTTGTTTATCAGATTCAAGGTATGTGGTTTGATAAAATCTGTCTTTTCCTTCCACTTACATTGTGTGGTTTACTGAATTTGTAAGGAAATATTAGAGGATTCTTCTTGCAGGGAAACATTTGTTCTCCCCTGTGAGAGTTCCTCTGAAATAAGTCAGTAGAGAGTAGACAGTCTTACTTAAGTAATAGATGAAAAGTTCATATTAGGTAGAAAGGATTTAGAAAATTTTACAAAGATGGCCAAACAAGTATCATGAGTCATTTAAATTCTCTGGTTAGAAATATTATGTAGAAAGAGAAATGTACTGTATCACAACCTGAAGCATTGTTCTGTTGTCAAAAAAAAAAGATGCTTGGCGTGGTCTGGCATAGTCTTAAGAAGACTTAGAGCCTCTGTGATTGCATGCATTTAAATGTGCCAGGACAATACATCACTCGGTAGATGTAGGTCTCTACTGAGAAGCAAACTATCTGGTCAATATCCCTCAAGTTACGTGTTTACTACCACTATCTCTCCTGAGCCAAACTGTTTCAGTTTGAATTTATCATATATTTGCTAAGTCCAAATAACCAAGCTTTTATGCTTGAGCTTATTGGCTTCCTACTCAACTTTCAAAATCACATCCATAACCCTCTCTTTTGGAATTCTCCAGGCAAGAATACTAGAGTGGGTAACCACTGCCTTCTCCAGGGGATCTTTCTGACCTGGGAATCAAACCTGGGTCTCCTGCATTGCAGGCAGATTCTTTACCATCTGAGCCACCAGAGAAGCCCAATTAAATAATACAGTTCGATTCAGTTGTGAAGATTCATTGATTACTTTACTTTGAAAACACTAATGTGAGATCAGAAAGACAGGAAAATTTCACACAATGCTGATTACATAAAATAAGATAGAGGGAGAGGGAAGCTCCAAATCTATTTATTCATCATTGGCTAATAACATTTTAATAATGGATTTGCTGAACTGAACCCAACCATCAGTTGCCAGATCAGCTCTCTTGTAAATACACTGTCAAAGCCGTCAGCTCTTCCAAGTGCTCCGTTATCTTTGGCACCAGGTGAGATGTTCTTCTATTGGTATACTGGATGTAAGAAACTGGGAGTAGAAAGCAAATAAATCAGTTGGATAACTGCATCAAAATAAATCATGGTTTTCAAACATCTAATTAAAATAGTTGGTAACCAAAATACAACTCAATATGTACTGTGTCAGTCTCAACTAACTCACTCTATCCACAGAATTGCTATTACAAACCATAGCCACGGTGACTTTATTGAACTCCAAGAAACATCCTCCTTGTACCCAAGTATAAGTAGAGAGTTACACTGAAAACTGATGAGTATAGGACATTTCCCAAACTCCAGTGGGGAGGGAAAAGTTCCTAGAAATTCTATTTCTTAAGAGCTTGACAAAAATCCAACAGTCATTGTATGTGTGGATATATATACATATCTATACATATACACACATATACACATACATATACATGTATGCCTTGAGTTAAAACCATATATTCTTTACAATAGTCTTCCCAGGTGGCTCTAGTGATAAAGAACCTACCTGCCAATGCAGGAGGCATAAAAGACGCAAGTTCAATCCCTGGGTCAGGAAGATCCTCTGGAGGAGGGCATGGCAATCCACCCGAGTATTCTTTCCTGGAAAATCCCATGGACAGAGAAGCCTGGTGGGCTACTGTCCATAGGGTCACAAATTGTTGGACATGACTGAAGCAACTTAGCACAGCACATTCTTTACAATAACTTCTGGAGAGAAAAAAAGTAAAATCTCTTCTGATTATTAATTGGTCAAAATGTTTGTGGATAATGGTAGAGGAATGAATGAGTGAGTTGAATAATTTTAAATTAAAATAATTAGATCCTTATTCTACTCCGGTACTCTTGCCTGGAGAATCCCATGGACAGAGGAGCCTGGTGGGCTGCAGTCCATGGGGTGGCTAAGAGTCAGACACGACTGAAGTGACTTAGCAGCTTAGCAACAGCTTCTTTTTCTAACATTTTACCAATAGAATCGCTAGAATGACAAGAAATGGAATATATGTTGAAAAAACTGCTGCAAAAGCAGTACATTTCAAAGGAGTATTCTCTCTGAACTAGTGCTGAAAAGAAAATGATCTAAGTGAGGACTGGCATATTTACAAGTTCACTGAGTTTGGATGAGTTATTTGGCACACAAATCCCCACTGTTATCCAAGACCCTGGGGTGTTTGGATCAAGATGGAACTTCTTAGAAAAGTCCCAGGCAAGTGTAACTTACAGTGATGCCTCCCAGCTTATAGTCCATGTCCTGCAGTGAAGATGTACTTTCTTCCTTTCAATGCACCTCAAAGCTTAGTCCACACTTGATTCCTAAAATGAAGTTAAAGAGGCAAGTCTAATGTATATCCTTTGGGCTAAATGACCTACTAATGACCTACTCTACCTCTCTACCACTTGAATTCCCCAGAAAATTGTTCATAACCACAGTACTTCTCACTCTTGGACCCAGTGAAACATATGGACCTCACATTTGGCTTCAGTCTTTCAGATCTACCTCTAGCAAACCTATCATATTTAATAAGTATTAAATATTCAGTTTCCCCCTTTTCTCATTTATAGTAAGCCAAGCAAGCTATCTAGGTCCAGAGGACTTGCCCACATTTGCCAAATGAGACAGAGAAGTCCTAATTCCATGCAGTCAGTATATCCTGGCTCCATGAGATACTGGAAGCCAGAATGGAAGAAAAAAGTTCTAAGAATTAATGTTTTAGAAAACTAAGAACATATCTTAGTTTTCCTGCCTTTCCCCACCCTTGAATTTACATTCATTTTCCTTAAGGTATATTTTTGCATTGTTTCCTTCATTTTCAATGCCACATTTCTAGAACAGTTGAGAGATTTTTTTGGAAAAGTCTGTTTTCATAAATAGTATCAACACCATAGCTAACATTAATTGAGGACTTACTGTGTGCCAGGTACTATACAGCATTCTTTTTTTCAAGCTTTATTGAGATACAATTGACATACAATGTTGTGTAAGTTTAAGGTATATGAAATGATGATTCGATGTATGTATATATTGTGAAATGATTACTACAGTAAGGTTAGTTAACACATCCATCACCTCTGATAGTTATCATTTGTGTTGTGTGTATGTGGTGAGACTTTTTAAGATATACTCTCTTATCAACTTTCAAGTGTGTAATACGGTGTTGTGAACTATAGTCAACATGTGGGTTCATTAGAGCCCAGAACTTACTCCTCTTTTAACTATGTTTATACCATTTGATCATCTTCACCCATTTCTCTAAACACCCACCCCAAGCCCTGGCAACCCCCAATCTAATATCTGTTTCTGTTCTTTTTTTTTTTCCACATTCCACATACAAGCGAGATAATACAGTATTTGTCTTTTTCTATCATACATAATTCCCTTAGCCAAATACCCTCATAGTTCATCTATGTTGTTGCAAATAACAAGATCTCATTTTTTATTGTTGAATAATATTCTTTATATATATAAAGCAATTTAGATTGCTTCTGTGCTTAGTCACTCAGTTGTGTCTGATTTTTTGCAACCCCATGGACTGTAGTGCGCCAGGCTCCTCTTAGCATGGGATTTTCCAGGCAAGAACACTGGAGTGGGTTGCCATTTCCTTCTGCAGGGGATTTTCACAACCCAGGGATCATACCCAGGTCCCCTGCATTGCCGATGGCAGGCAGATTCTTTACTGTCCTAGCAACCAGAGAAGCCCAGCTTGCTTCCATGTCTTGACTATTGTAAATAATGCTGCAATGAATGTGGGGGTGCAATATTTCTTCAACATAGTGATTTCATTTCCTTCCAATGTATACCCAGAATTGGGATTGCTAGGTCATATCGTAATACTATTTTTAATTTTTTGAGGGACTCCATACTCTTCATAGTATCTGTGCAGGCTATATCCCCACAGAGTACACAAGGATTTCTTTTCTCCAACACTTGGTATATCCCATCTTTCTGATTCTAGCCATTCTAACAGGTGTGAAGTGATATCTCATTGTGGTTTTGTTTTGCATTCCCTAATGATTACAGACGTTAACCACCTTTAGAAGTGTAACTATTAGCCATCTGAATATCTTCTTTGGAAAAATGTTTATTCAGCTGTTTTTAAAAGTTTGGGTGTTTTGTTTTTTTGCTATAGAGTTGTATGAGTTACTTCTGTATGTTGGATATTAACACCGTATCAGATACATGGTGTATAAAGATCTTCCATTCTGCAGGCTGTCTTTCACTTAGTTGTGTTTTTTGCCATGCAATAGCTTTTTAGCTTGATGTAGTCCCATTTGTATCTATTTGCTTTCTTTGAGTGTGCTTTAGAGGACTTCCCAGATGGCGCTAGTAGTAAAGAACCTGCTTGCCAATGCAGGAGACATAAGGGATGTGAGTTCAATCACTGGGCTGTGAAGATCCCCTGGAGAAGGAAACGGCAACCCACTCCAGTATTCTTGCCTGGAGAATCCCATGGACAGAGGAGCCTCGAAGGCTACAGTCCATAGTACAGAGTCATTCATGACTGAAGCAACTTAGCATGTATGTTAGAGTCATATCCATAAACTCGTTAACAAAACTAATATCAAGGAGGCTTTTCTTTTGTTTATTTCCAAAGGTTTTATGGTTTCAGGAATTACATTCAAGTCTTTAATCCATTTTGAGTTCATTTTTATGAGTGGTATAAGACAGTGACCTATCTTTCTTTAGCATATAATATAGTTTCATTCTTTAGCATATATTTATCCAATTTTCCCAACACCATTTATTGAAGAGATTCATCCTTTCTCCACTCAGTATTCTTGGCTTCTTTTTATGGCTAAGTATCATTCGGTTTTCAGTTCATTACAGTTCAGTTCAGTTCAGTCGCTCAGTCACGTCCAACTCTTTGAGACCCCATGGACTGCAGCACGCCAAGCCACCCTGTCCATCACCAACTCCCAGAGTTTACTCAAACTCATGTCCATTGTGGAGAAGGCAATGGCACCCCACTCCAGTACTCTTGCCTGGAAAATCCCATGAACGGAGGAGCCTGGTAGGTTGCAGTCCATGGGGTTGCTAAGAGTCGGACACAACTGAACGACTTCACTTTCACTTTTCACTTTCATGCATTGGAGAAGGAAATGGCAACCCACTCTAGTATTCTTGCCTGGAGAATCCCAGGGATGGGGGAGCCTGGTGGGCTGCCGTCTATGGGGTCGCATAGAGTCGGACGCGACTGAAGCAACTTAGCAGCAGCAGCAGCAGCATGTCCATTGAGTAGGTGATGCCATCCAACCATCTCATCCTCTGTCATCCCCTTTTCCTCCTGCCTTCAATCTTTTCCAGCATCAGGGTCTTTTCAAATGAGTCAGTTCTTCATATCAGGTGGCCAAAGTACTGGAGTTTCAGCTTCAGCATTAGTCCTTCCAATGAATATTCAGGACTGATTTCCTTTAGGGTGGGCTGGTTGGATCTCCCTGAAGTCCAAGGGACTCTCAAGAATCTTCTCCAACACCACAGTTCAAAAGCATCAATTGTTCTTTATAGTCCAACTCTCACATCCGTACATGACTACTGGAAAAACCATAGCTTTGACTAGACAAACCTTTGTTGGTAAAGTAATTTCTCTGCTTTTTAATATGCTGTCTAGGTTAGTCATAGCTCCATAGTGGCTGTATTAATTTACATTCTCACAAACAGTGTAGGAGTGTTCCCTTTTCTCCACATCCTCTCCAGCCTATATTGTTTGTAGACATTTTAATGATGATCATTCTGACTGGTGTCAGGTGATAACTCATTGTAGTTTTGGATTTCTCTAATAATGAGTTATGTTGAGCATCTTTTCATGTGTTTGTTGGTTATCTGTATGTCTTCTTTGGAAAAATGTTTAAGTCTTTGCCCATTTTTTTTATTGGACTGTTTGTTCCTCTGATATTGAGCTTCTTGAACTGCTTGTATATTTTGGAGATTAATCCTTTGTCAGCTGCTTTGTTTGTAATTATTTTCTCCAATTCTGAGGATTGTCTTTTCATCTTGTTTACAATTTCCCTTGCTATGCAAAAGGTTTTAAACTTAATTAGGTCCCATTTGTTTATTTTTGGTTTTATTTCCATTACTTAAGGAGAGGGGTCAAAGAGGATCTTGCTGTGATTTATGTCAGAGTGTTCTGCCTATGTTTTCCTCTAAGACTCTCAGAGTTTCTAGCCTTACAAAAATTTATTTTTCATCCTTCACCATATAGTGACTACTGTTTACCCATTTGCTCTCCCATCACCTCTAGTAAGCACTATTCTATTCTGCTTGTTATAGTTTAGTTTGTTTTGGGGCTTTTTTTTGTTTATTAGCTTTTTATATTCCACATATGAGTAAAATCAAACTATTTGTCTTCCACCATCTGACTTATTTCATTTAACATAGTACCCTCAAGATTCATCCATATTGCCACAAATAGCGAGAGTTTTATCCTTTTTATGACTGAGTAGTATTCCATTACATTTATATACCATATCTTTTTTACTCAATCATCTGTCCATTGAAGGGCACCTAGCCTATTTCCGTATCTATGTTATTATAAATAAATCTACAAAGATTATAAGGATGATCTATCTTTATGGGATTGTACTCTAACATCCTATGGGTAAATATACAGAAGAGGGATAGATCAAATGGTATTTATATTTTTAATTTTTTGAGGAATCTCCATTCTGTCTTCCACAGTGGCTGCACCAATTTACATTCCCATCAACAATGTTTGGATGTTCCATTTTCTCCACATCCTCACCAACACTTGTTAATTCTTATCTTTTTGATAATAGCCATTCTGACAGGTATGAGGTGATATCTCACGGGGGTTTTAATTTTCATTTCCCTGGTAAGTAGTGGTGAAAATCTTTTCATGTGCCTGTGGCCATCTGTATGTCCACACTGGAAAACATGTCTATTCAGCTCTTCCACCCATTTTTTAGTCAGGTTGCTTTGCTATTGCTGTGTTATATGCGTTCTTAATATATTTTGGATGTTGACTCTTTATCAGACATATCATTTGCAAATATTTTCTCCCATTAGTAAACTGTATTTTTGTTTCATTGCTGGTTTCCTTTGCTGTGCAGACATTTTTTAGCTGGATACGATTTCATTTGTTTATATTTGCTTTTGTTTACTTGCCTGAAGAGATATATCTAGATAGATATTTATAAGATTAATGTCAAAGAATGTGCGCTTATGTTTTCCTCTAGGAGTTTTTTTATTTCAAGTCTTAAATCTTTAATCCATTTTTAGTTGTTATGTATGGTCTAATTTTATTTTTTGCATGCGTTTGTTCCATTTTCCCAACACTAAGTATTGATGAGATTATTCTTTCTCCATTGTACATTTTTTGCCTTTATTTTAAATTGTCATATAGGCATGGGTTTATGTGTGGATTCTCAGTTACGTCCTACTGATCTATGTATGTAGTTTTCTGCCAATACCACATCGTTTTCATTATTATGACTTTGTATTATAATTTAAAACCAGGAAGTATGATACCATCAAAATTTCAAATGACCTAAGTTCATTGATTTTTCTCTGCTTGTTTGAATCTGTTGTTTACCTCTCAGTTGAAGTTTTCAGTATAGTCATTGTTTTCTTCAGCTGCAGTATTTCTATTTGATTTTTTTATTAATGGTTTCTATTTCTTTGTTGAACCTATTTTGTTCATGTATTATTCTCTTAATTTGATTTAGTTGCTCATCTGTATATTCTTGCAGTTCACTGAACTTCTTTAAGAGGACTATTCTGAATTCAGACATCTCATAGATCTCCATTTCTTTAGGATCAGTTATTGGGCCTTTATTAGTTTCCTTTGATGGTATTATGCTTACCTGATTCTTTGTGATCCTTGTATCCTTGCAATGACCTATGCATTTAAGCAATTTCTTCTTCCTGATTTTACAGGTTTGTTACAGCAGGGAAAGATTTTGCCTTCACTGGTCAACTCAGAGTAGAGTACTGGATGGATCAGCTGGTGGCATCCAAAAGTAGGTGTAGTTTTATATAAGGGTCTCTGGTTGGGGGAGGCCACTGCCTGTGTTCTGAGGTGGAGGGTGTAATCTAATGCTATTGTCTGGGTGCCATGCTTGACTGGACCTGATGGCTGGGTTCCGTGTTCCAGTGGGGCCACTGGATGAACTCTCTGATTTGGTAGGGCTGCTGGTTGTGTTCTATACTTAGTTCTATAGGGCCACTTGTGGATTCCAAATTTGCCTCTTGTTGGGTGAGATGGCAGACTGTGTTTCCTGGCAGGGCAGTGCCATGGGCTAGAATCTACAATTGGATAGGGATACAAGTTGGACTCCACATTTGCTCTTGATTAGGTAGTCTTAGGTTCTGCTGCCACACTGAATGGTGCCACTGGCTGGACTCTGTTCAGGCAGGGCCAGCCACGGTCAGGGCATTGTCATCAGACAGAGCCTCAGACTGTGCTTTCTGATCAAACAGGGTAACAGACTGTGACCAAACTTGGGTGGGGCCACAGCCTTTGCTTTGAGATCAGATAGGCCACTGGTTTTGCTCTGTTGTAAGGCAAGATCACTGGCTAGGCTCTATGTTCAGATGGGGCCTCCAGCTGTATCCCACAATTAGGTGGGGCTACAGACTGTGCTCTGCAGTTGGGCAGGGTCAGTCAAGGCTTCCTGGTTGCATGGAGCCATGACTGGGGGCCAGGGGAATCGCTGGCTAGGCTCCCTGCCTGGGCAAGGCCACAGGCTATGTTCAGCAATCAAATAGGGCCATAGGTTGGACTCCACTGCTGGGCACCACAGTAGCCTGGACTCCATAGCTAAACAATACCATAGGCTGGACTTTGAGGCTCCTGTTGTCACTGTTTAGGTTCCCTAGTTATGCAGGGATAGAATTTAAGCTCAACCATTAGATATGGCTGGCTCTTGACTGGGGACTCAATCAGAGAGAATTGTCAACCAAGCTCCCTGGCCTGATGGGCATACCAGCTCAGCTCAACACTGGGGCAGAGCTGGAATCTCTGCTTAGGCACAACGGCAAGCAGGAATGCTGTCCACCAAGATATGAGTCCTGATTGCTATAAGCCCCACCCCTTTTCCATCTCTAGCTGGTCCCTGGTGGTTGACTCTTACATATTCCCCCTCTGATCGTGATACCAGAAAAGCTTTATCAAGTCCAAGCTCTTATTTAACTTGTCCAGAAGAATCTGGGCAAGGAAAACAAATAGAGAGAGAGAGACACACAGACACATACAAGCTGAGGAGCAAAGAGAGGAATAAGGTAGTTTATTTAAGGAAGACGTGAGAGGACACACTCAGAGAAGAATGTGGCTGTCCTTCTTAATGAGGGGCATGCAGCAGAGCTTTTTGATCCTTCTTTTATTTTTAGCCCTTTGAATGGGTGGGGTCTTTTGATTAGGGGTGGAATATTCACTGAGGGGGTGGAATATTCACTGAGGGGATGGTTGAGATGTGGCCTGGATTGTACCAGGTTGCCTCAATTCCCAGTCCTATGCATTTGTCTCCTGAAGCCGACAGCACAGTAAGAGCTGTTTTCCCTTCAATTTTCCCTTACCAGTCAAGCCCCAAACAGCAAATGTTGTACAGTGTCATCAGCAACCTGTGCATTTTTATTGAGTCGCCTCCAGTTTTCATGGTTAGAGTTTCTTGTTCAGAAGTTACAAAGTTTCTCTTTTTGATGCCCTTCTACCATGTGTCATGGCCTCATTAAGTGGCAAACAAGGAGGTGGCTTTGCCTTCTGCCTATGCGTGAGGAGGCTGTCCTTGGGCCTGGCCCTGTATTTCCTGCCTCAACTGCTATGAAGCAAAACCTGAATAGGCCTCCCAGGAAGTGTCCCACAAGGACCAGGAAGCTAGGTGTCCACCCTGGGCTCTCTTTTCCCACTGGAGAAGCCAAAAGCCCAGAGAGGCCCCTGGATGAGGCACTGTGCTGGCCTGAGGGAGGGCAACGCGCCCAAAGCGAGACCATCCCCCCTTACCCTTTGCCTGCAGTCCTTCTAGCTCCCCGTGTCCCAGGGTGGTATTTCACCCTTACCCCCCAGTTCTGGGGTTTTTGCAGTGGTGGCTTGTCTGGATAGTTGCTAGTATATCTCCTTGTGAGGGAGACTAAAATCAGGAGTAACCTATGTCACCATCTTAATGATGTCACCTTCTTAAATATTCTTTTAAATACATACATCATTTAATAATGACAACAATCCTATGAGAATATGTTCTACTGCTATCCCTATTTTAAGGAATAAAAATGGAGGCTTGGAGAAAATAAAGAACCTACACACTAGTTAGCAAAATAGAGTAATTTAAGCCAGGTCCATCTGACACCTGTTAAGGTTCCTAAGACAACTATCTGTGATCTTACTGCTCTAATTAGCAATAAAAGGCATTAAGGATGTGCCATAAAGGACAAATTGTATATCTGTCAGTTTGGTTTATTTCCTCCCTCAGTTCTTGTCTGATAACAATAAAAATTTGGAACTACAGGGGGACTTCCCTGGTGGTTCAGGGGTTAAGAATTCACCTCTCGATGCAGGACTTGCAGGTTCAATCCCTGGTCGGGGAGCTAAGATCCCACATACCTTGTGGCCAAAGAGCCAAGACAGAAAACAGAAACAATATGATAACAAATTCAGTAAAGACTTTCAAAATGGTCCACATCAAAAAAATCTTTTAAAAAAATTTAGAACTGCAGACTAAAGGGTTTTAAACAACAGGCAGGTTACAGCTCAGTTATAGCTCAAGCAAACAGGTCTTTTATTAAACAGACACTCCTAAGACACGGGAGCAGACTGACTACCAAGGAGTCATTATAATGATCCCTCTTGGTTTCCCCCCTCTTATACTTCCCGTCACCTCCTTTTGGTTGTACCCTGGGCAAAACAGGGCTTGTACCCACCAACAATCAAGAAAGGGAATGCAAATGGGCATATGCTCAAGATTGATTGACAGTTGCAAGTTATATAACAACAGGCTCTATTGTACATGTATTCCCATAATTCAGTCTATTATAATCAGATGTATAAATGTATAGAATATTTATGAACCCCAATGGCACCCCACTCCAGTACTCTTGCCTGGAAAATCCCATGGAAAGAGGAGCCTGGTAGGCTGCAGTCCATGAGGTCGCTGAGAGTCAGATACGACTGAGCAACTTCACTTTCACTTTTCACTTTCATGCACTGGAGAAGGAAATGGCAACCCACTCCAGAGTTCTTGCCTGGAGAATCCCAGGGACGGGGGAGCCTGGTGGGCTGCCGTCTATGGGGTCGCACAGAGTCAGACACGACTGAAGCGACTTAGCAGCAGCAGCAGCAGCAATGTGCTCCTGGCTGCCTAAGGTAACTTGAGGAAACCCCTGTGGTCAGTTTGTATCCACTGTGTGCCCAGGGCATATGTGCAGGAGTTAAAAAGTCTCTGGTTATTTTTGTAGCCTATCTGTGAGCTCCCTTAGGCATGTCTGAGGTAGGGTTTAGAGATCAGCTTGCATCCTTTTGGCTAGGCCACCCCTCATTTGTCATGCCTAACTTCCTACCTAATGTATCTAAATGTTAATATTTATTGATTGCTAATTTAGGTAGTATTAGAAACTAATATTATGAGAAAGAGTAAAAGAAAAAGCAGAAAGAGTAAAATACATTAACATCCAAGCAAGGACCATCATGCATCTTTAGTTGAGAGGAAAGATGTCTTATGGTTATCATATACTCTCAAGTTCATAACAAAACCACAGCAGCCTGCATTAAACAGGGAAGCCATTCATGTTTCGTGATTATGCTTAGCCCTCTGGAACACACTGCATTCCTTTCTCTGGCTTTTTTTTTCTTTTTTTTTTTTGGTT
>NW_011494798.1:42020-65625 GCF_000754665.1 Bison bison bison | reverse complement strand
TTTTGGTTCTTTTTTGTTTTTTTGAGGATCTTTTAACTTCTTTGAGTGAAAAATGAATTATCTAAACAGAAATTCTAGCATCATCTTCCTAGTCACTAATTTATTCATGAATATATTATGCAAAACACTGAAGATAAAATATTATTAAAATGAGATCCTGACTACACAGAATTTGCAATGGGAGCTAGAAGAATAAAAGAAGCATTTGCCATGTGTGTGATAAGTGTGCAAAATACAGCCAAGGCAAGGAAATAAACTGATATTCTGTAGTGCATTGTAGAACATGGCAGTAAGCTGTATGATATATGTGATTGTATTTTTAGTTCTGTTCTCCCTCTCATTAAAAATGTGTTAACAGCTCTACAGGTTTCATGCCCAGAAAAGAGGCATGTCATATTATGCAAAATTATTTCCTTCAGAAAATGATTTCCTGTCCGATTAATCCTATGGTAAGAGTGCCATCAATCTGGGCCATGTAACTGTGTCCCATGGGATGATAGAAGCCCACGTTGAGCATTGTTTATGGATTTCCCCTTCAGTGGGATTCCCTCGACTGAGGCTCTGTAATGGGAGAATTTCTGCCCTGAACTCAGGATCTCAGAAATTTTTCCCCCACACAGGAAGTATCCATCTCCCATTTGGGGGCCAGTTTTCCAAAATCATTATTGTTGCCATGTTTTCTCATTCATATGTACTGAATGCCAAGGCTTCCCTGGTGACTCAGTGGTAAAGAATCCACCTGTCAATGCAGGAGTCTTGGGTTTAATCTCTGGATCCAGAAGATCCCCTGGAGAAGGAAATGGCAACCCACTCCAGTATTCTTGCCTGGGAAATTCCATGGACAGAGGAGCCTGGCAGGCTACAATCCATGGGGTTGCCAAAGAGTCAGACACGACCTGGCAACTAAGCAACAAATGGAAACATACTGAAGGCCACAGGAGTTTCTCTAGTTCAGGCAGAGTCTACACTTTTCCATCAAAAGGCACACCTTATCCATCAAACCATTTTCCCCATTTCATTCAAGTTGGTTTCCTTAGTGGGACACAAAATTGTTACCCCTATTCCCACCTCTATGATGTTTTCCTCTTCCTCCCTCACTTGGAAGTCAGCCTTCCCGCTTGGTCTATCCAGCCTGCAGAGCCTTCCTATTTAAACCCTTTCCTAATGACATCAGCTCCCTGTCTGTCCCTTCTGAGTATAGCACTTTAGGCTCTATTAGGAATTAAGTGCTTGAGTGTATCAAATCTTACATTACTCTCTAGTCTGTTCTGTTGTGCCTTTCCAAGTGGCACCTTCACAACAGCAAGATCTGCCTTTTATGCTGTGGGGGTACTCCTAATTTACCACCCAAGCTGAGAGTGAAAAAAGAATATTCACAATTATTTTGGGATTTCAGACATAAACAGTGGCTGTCCCAGACAAACCAGGACTAATGGTCACCCTATATTATTTGTATTTGTCAGAGTCCCTAGTGTAGCACTCAAGAGGTCAGTAATCACCTCTTGATTAAAACGTCTACACTATTCTCCAATAGGACTTTATCTATAGATCTTTGGGGTAAAAAAAAATATTTTTAGTTGCACAATTGTATCACAAGGATTGCTGTCAGTTTTGTACCACTGAAATACAGATAGTAAGAGAGAGATATATAGTAATTTAATTTGTGGAAGCCAAGAGAAAGAAATTATAAAGGGAATATTAAAGAAAATATTCAGTAGATGTGGGCTTCACTTAATATGGCAATCTCTAGATCCATCCATGTTGCTGCAAATGGCCATTATTTCCTTCTTTTTTTTTTTTTTTGACTGAGTAATAGTGGGCTTTCCTGGTGGCTCAGTGATAAAGAATCTGCTAGCCAATATAGGAGACTCAGGTTTGATCTCTGGGAAGATCCCCTGGAGAAAAGAAAGGCTACCCATTCCAGTATTCTTGCCTGGAGAATCCCATGGATAGAGGAGCCTGGCAGGCTACTGTCCATGGGGTCAAAAAACATTAGACATGACTGAGTGACTAACCCATTCACTTTCACTTTCAGTATGTGGTGGAGTATGCCTGATGACTTTTAAGTAGTATGGTGATTTGGTCAACTTGTGTATGAATGTATATATGTTTAAAATGATAAGGCATCAACTTGAAAAGTCTGAAGATAAATTCAAGGAGACATTAGACAATTGCCACTATAGTCTAAGAAATGATGAGGGCTTGAACAAAGTCAGTGGCAATAGGAGATGGTACAGATTTCATAGATTGCATGGATGTTGAAAGAATCAAGATGCAAGATGACTAACTTTCAGGACTCAACAGAAAAATCAATGAGTGTGTTCAGAATAATAGTTTGCCTCACAGAAATAATGAGCAGAAATCCAAAGAGCTGGATTCCTGCTACTGTTCCTCCATGAGCTGTCTTCTTAGCAAGTTCATATTTGCAATTTTCCAGTATTTATTGGGAGGGCTAGTGATTCTTATACCAGGAAGCAAGTACAGGGATAATATCTATTCCAAACAAAACCAAACTAGGAGCAGGAATGTGGCTCTAGTTTCAGGTATCTTCTAGACGCTGTCCATTGATAGATGTGGTTCTTCTAGGGTAGGAGAAGTGTATTCTCATTTCATGACTCAGGCTCATTTCGTGGCTAATTTTGCTTACCCAAGCCAACCAGAAGTCTCTCTCTTTCAAAACTGCTTGTCATAAGACTATGCAGAAATCAGTAATGTGTTCTGGGATGTTAAGTTGGTATTCTTTTCTAATATCCTTAAAAGAAAAGACAGTGCACACAGCAGAATGCTTCTGTATGCCTAGCAAGTGTCTATTATAGTGTCCAGCCATGTATGAATGAGTCGTGTGTGCTCAGTCTACAAAGCAGTGTACATAGATGTCTAAGCTGACTGATACCAACACAACCTGCCAGTGTTCCCCAGTGAGAAACAACATCCAAAGTTCAACCTGAATTTAATTGGAATATTCAGCTTATGGTGTAATATTAGGTCCCTTGACTTCATATTTAAGAATCTTCCAGTTTTTATGAGTGTTTCTATAGAAAATTTCTATATCCAATAATTTTAAAACAAACGTTAATGCATATTCTACATACCATCTTGCACAATTGCCTATTGATCTGAATTTTCTTTACCCTCCAAAGTAAAAGAGACAACACAGCTATGCCCAAGCATTTGTGAACAAAGTCATGCACTCCTCATAATAATAGACCCTAAGTCACTTCCTGCTATTGAAACCTATGACCCCTGTGAAAGAAAGAAGCCCTACTATCCCTTAACATGGTCTCAAGACAAAGACCCCTCAGCAGGAGCAATCAATGCATTTCAAGGAGAGCCTAGCTCTGGTTCAACAAAAGGGAAGAATTATCTTACCAACTTCTAAGTGGAAGCCATTCTTCCTATATGACTGGGGCTAACTAACCACACTCTATATATGCTGATATATTATATATTTATATATAATGTATTTTATACAGTATTTATATTAATATTAATATAATGTATACATACGTGTATGTGTATATATAGATAGATAGATAGATAGATATAGGTAGTGGAGAAAGAAATGCGATCCACTCTAGTATTCTTGAGTGGGAAATCCCATGGACAAAAGAGCCTGGTGGACCATAGTCCATGGGGTCACAAGAGTCGGACATGACTTAGCGACTAAACTACCACCACCACCACAGATAGATATCATTTCAGGAATTCTAGAAAGATCCTTCTACTGCAAAACTATCTCTACCCACTATTCAGTAATGCCTCTGAGTATGAAGTTTCTTACAACATAACTAAAGACAGTGTTTTAAAGGTAACATTCTATAAAGATGTTTTTCAAAAAACACATACCAATCTAGGTGTTTATATAACACTCTGGAGAGTAGACTTTAGTAAGGAAGAAAAAGGGATGCTTTTTAAAGGGTACTTAGGTTTCAATACTCAGCATAAGTTTAGATTCTATGTAAAGCCTTTTCTTAAAAAACAATCATTTAATTGTCTATTTCCATCATATATTGTTATTGAGTGTATATCTTGTTGCTGTTGTTTAGCTGCTAAGTCATGTCTGATGCTTTGTGACCCCATGAACTACAGCCTGCCAGGTTTCCCTGTCCTTCACTATCTCCCAGAGTTTGCTCAAACTCAGTGTCCATTGAGTTGGTGATGCCAGCCAACCATCACATTCTCTGTCTCCCCCTTCTCCTCCTGCCTTCAATCTTTCTCAGGATCAGAGTCTTTTCCAATGAGTTGGCTCTTCACATCAGTTGGCCAAAGTATTGGAGCTTCAGCATCACTCCTTCCAATGAATTCAGAGTTGCTTTCATTTAGGATTAACTGGTTTGATCTCCTTGCAGTCCAAGGGACTCTGAAGAGTCTTCTCCAGCAACAAGGTTCAAAAGCATCAATCCTTGGGTGTGGAACCTTCTTAATGGTCCAACTCTCACATCCATACATGACTACTGGGAAAACCATAGCTTTGACTAGAAAGACCTTTCTCAGCAAAGCAATGTCTCTACTTTTCAATACGCTGTCTAGGTTTGTCATAGCTTTTCTTCCAAGGAGTCTTTTAATTTCACAGCTGAAGTCACCTTCCACAGTGATTTTAGAAGCCAAGAAAATAAAATCTGCCATTGTTTCCATTTTTCCCCATCTATTTGCCATGAAGTAATGGGACTGGATGCCATGATCTTAGTTTTTGAATTGCTGTGTTTTAAGCCAGCTTTTTCACTCTCCTCTTTCACTTTCATCAAGAGGCTCTTTAGTTCCTCTTCACTTTCTACTATTAGGGTAGTATCATCTGCATATCTGAGGTTGTTAATATTTCTCAGGGCAGTCTTGATTCCAGCTTGTGATTCATCCAGCCTGGCATTTCGCATGATGTACTCAGCATAGAATTTAAATAAACAGGATGACAATATACAGCCTTGAAGGACTCCTTTCCCAACTTGGAACCAGTCTGATGTTTCACGTTCAGTTCTAACTGTTGCTTCTTGACCTGCATACAGGTTTCTCAGGAGACAGTTAAGGTGGTCTGGCATTCTCATCTCTTTAAGAATTTTCCAGTTTCTTGTGATCCACACATTAATTTCTGACAATAATTAACATTAATAGAGCTTTAACTATCTGTCCAGCAGAATGCTAGTTCCCTAATCTCATTGATCTATTGTTACCAATGTCATGAAATAGGACTATCTTCATTTTCATTTCAAGATTAAGATGCCGAGGCTTAGGGCAAGTAAGTAACTTGTTCAGGTCACACAGCCAGGAAACGGCAGAACAATTCAAGCCCAAGCATTCTGACTGCAAATTCCATTCTTATAAGTATCACAACATACTGACTTTATGAGTATTTATTAAACCAAAAGAAAGAGCATAAAAGCATGGAGTACTTACTTGCGGTCACAGCGTGCAGGAGAACAGCTGGTTGTGATGAAAAGTGGATCATCTCAAACCAAAGTTCTGTTAAGAGTTGGCCCTGCCCAGTGGCACAGTCCCAAAGATATTACTCTGTTCTGTGAGATCACCTTTCTCAGGATGAAAGAGAGGCCACCATATGCACATGTGGTAGAGAGAGAGAGAGATCTTGAAACCATGCTAACAAAGGAGAAACTTTGCGAAGAAGAAAAATTAGGCCAGATAGTATTTTTGGATGTATACCTATTAAAGGGATATTCATTCATCTAAATTATTTTTTTTTCATTTTGCGACCATGCCTCATAACACATTTTAATACGTACGTCGTTGATGCCCTGTCCATCCACAGACACAGAATCTGAAATACAATGTGAAAATAAGTAAATGAAACAAAACCCCAGTGACTCTTCAGGAACAAGAGAGGAAATGTGGAGGGGAGTGGATGTGCCTCTGGAAAACTTATTGGATTGCTGCTTACGGATAATTTGCTAACATATTCATGGAGGCCGAGTATCAGGGAAGTTATTTCTAGTCAGGTGGGCTCTGCCACTTTTACCCAAAGGGATCCTGGCCTCCCAAAGTTTGATGTTGGTATTGAGAACCACTTAAAAATACAAGACAAATTGTATCAATATTAAGAAGCTTGATCCGGGAACAAAAGATCATTGCCGGTACACCTCAGTTTAGTCTGGAAAATCTATGAGAATTCCCTTCACCTCCACCCCTATTCTGCCCCTTTTTTCCCCTTTCACCACTTGATAAACAAAATACAACCTCCATGACACTAACTTTCTTTTCTAGGCTCCCCTGATAGAGATCAACCTCCCATGTTTAAATCCCCATTGTTTTGCTCCTTTTTATAGTCTGTTTGAAACAAATGATAGCAAGTTATATAATCAGTTTCCACCACCAAACATAACAAACAAAAGATTGGGTATTTATCCAGCACTTTTCAAGCTTTCTTCTTCCTCTTCTCCTTATTGTGCATTCATGTTTTGTATTATTGAGAGAACAATTATTCAAAAGAAGAAAAGCTTATTTTATTTAATAGTATGCTAAGGAGCCAATTTCTAGTTTCTGCCTCCAGAATAATGAGCAAATCTGAACTGTGGCCTAAATATAATCCGACCAAAACAAAGCCACAGGGGTGAGCAACTTATTAGAAAAACAGATGTTATTGCCCAGAATGAATGTTTGTTTGGAGAATAGCAACACACACACACACACACACACACACAAACACACAGAATTAGAGATAAAAAGACAGAAATGTTTTAAACTGGTACAGGTGAATAATCATTTTTAGTTAAGAAAAATACCTCAAATAAGGCATGAACTTTACCGGGTAAGGCTGACATAGTCAAAGAGTAGATTTTTTTTATTACTTATTTACCTTTGGCTGCTCTGAATCTTCATTGCTGTATGCAGGCTTTCTCTAGTTGCAGCAAGCAGAGGCGACTCCCTCCTTGTGGTGTGTGGGCTGCTTCAGCTGCCATTCAATCCATCAGCTTGTTGCAGAAGGACAAGAGACCCCCAGCAGCATCAGCTGAACTGGCCCAGACAAGAATCAACCAACTGATCCACAGAATGGAGAACCAAACAAATAGTCATTGTTTTAAGGCACTAGTTTTTAAGGTAATTTGCTCTGAGGCTAAAAAGAATAAATGGAGATTCCATGCAATGCTTTAAAAATTGCACATAATAATATCAATTAACATAGAAGCAACACTTCATAAAGGAGAAATTGTAAAGGATACAAAGATAAATGAAACACTTACAGATAGGAGATTTTAATTTCCCCTTCTCTGTCCATGAAAGCCAAGTAGGGGAAAAAAGGGCATAAAATATCACCTAAGAAACATAATTATAAGGTAGACTTGATTAATATTTACTGAACTCTTCACCTTAAAAATAGAGAATACACCAGGACTTTCCTAGAGGTTCAGGGATTAATATTCCACACTGCCAATGTAGGGAGCAGAGTTTTGGTCCCTGGTGAGGGAACTAAGATCCCACATACCCTGTGGTACAGCCAAAAGACCTTTAAAAAAATAGACAGTACACCTTGTTTCAAATGCAAAGAAGACAATTAAATACAAAATAAAATAATGGAAGGCTTTTCAACCTGAAAAATGTAAAATTCAGAATTTCTAGAAAGCAATAAAAATAAAAACACTATAAATCAAGTCTATAAAATGCAGCTAAAACATTGTTTAGAGGAAATTTTTGAGATTAAGAATTTATGCCAGTGAAAAATAAATTGAAAATCTCACTCAAACGTTCAGACTAAGGATATCAAAATAAACCAAAAAAGCAGAAGGAAAAGAATTAATAAAAATTAAAGGATTTACTCTGAGCTAGGAAACAAAAATGATTTTAAAATAATATTTTAAATATCAATAAGTAAACTACTAGCAAAGATAATCAGGAAAAAGATGAACTGAGAATATTGTTAAATGAAATTATAAAGAGTAAAACTATAAAACCATTGAAAACAGAAGAAATTAAAAGAATTTTAATAAGCTACTCAACACTAGGCAAATAAATTTTAAAACTTGGATGAAATGAGTAATTTTCTAGGAAAGCATAATTTCTTCACAACTGGAGAAAAATCCTAAGCAGATATCTATAGAACAAATAAAGATGAGAGCTAAAAGCTACCTGCAAACCCCTCAAATAAAGCTCAAAATGTTTCCCAGGAGAATTCTAACAAATCATCAAGACCAAATAATTTAAATGACACAAACTGTTCCGGAGCATTAAAAAGGAAGAATATTCCAAGGATTTTTTTTTTCTAATTTTATTTTATTTTTAAACTTTACATAATTGTATTAGTTTTGCCAAATATCAAAATGAATCCGCCACAGGTATACATGTGCTCCCCATCCCGAACCCTCCTCCCTCCTCCCTCCCCACACCATCCCCCTGGGCCGTCCCAGTGCACCAGCCCCAAGCATCCAGCATCGTGCATCGAACCTGGACTGGCAACTCGTTTCCTACATGATATTTTACATGTTTCATTGCCATTCTCCCAAATCTTCCCACCCTCTCCCTCTCCCACAGAGTCCATAAGACTGTTCTATACATCAGTGTCTCTTTTGCTGTCTCGTACACCGGGTTATTGTTACCTAAACCTACTTCCCAGGTGGTGTAGTGGTAAAGAATCTGCCTGCCAGTGCAGGAGGCAAAGGTTTGATCCCTGGGTCAGGAAGATCTCTTGGAGGAGGACATGGCAACCCATTCCAATATTCTTGCCTGGAAAATCCCATGGACAGAGGACCCTGGCAGGCTCAGGTCATCAGGTCACAAAAAGTTGGATATGACTGAGCAAACATACACAGCAAAACCTGGAAGATACTAAAAAAAGAAAAGAAAAAGGATTAAACTTCCTTATGAATATAATAAAATTACCTATGTAATATATTAATAGCATATGAAAAGCATGACACTTAAAAGAGTGATAAGGCAGAATGTTAATTCCAATAATGTAAGAATGGTTCAGAATTAGAGAAATCTGTTAATATAATTCATCTAGTAATATAATTTATATTAATTATCTGGGGAGAAATTTTTTAGAATCATCTCCTGGGATACTAAAAAATGAAATTCAAAACTATTCTTTGTTCTTAATAATTCATAAGTATGGATGAGAATATATTCTTTGCCTAAACCCAGCATTATGCTTAACTGTGTTCCCATTAAAGACAAGAGCAAGAGAAATATAATGAGCATGTCTATTTTTTAACATTGTACTTGAATTAGCAGCCACTGCAATTAGATATAAGAACAGTATGGAGAAATATAAAATTTGGAAAAGAGATAAACTTAGTTTTTCAAAGTATGTTATTATATACCTTGAAATGGTCTTCCCAGATGGTGCTAGTAGTAAAGAACCCACCTGCCAAAGCAGGAAACGTAAGGGACACAGGTTCAATCCCTCCTCCAGGAAGATCCCCTGGAGGAGGGTATGGTAACCCCCTCCAGTATTCTTGCCTGGGCGTTCCCATGGACAGAGGAGCCTGATGGCTTACAGTCCATAGGGTCAGCAAGATTCGGACACGACTGAAGCAACTTAGCTCGCACACACATACCTTGAAATACATGGGAATCAACTAAAAATTATTACATACAAAAAGAGAATTGATTAAAGTAGCTGGGTAAAAAATTCATATATGGGAATTAATTGTTTTTCACATTTGCAAAAGCCAATCAGTTAGAATATATAATGAGCAAAACAACCACAGTCACATTAGCACAAAAAAATGTAAAATTAGTTAATATAAATTTAACAAAAAATTTATCAGGCCTAAGCAGTTAAACTAGTGCATCGGCAAGGGCCACAAATGGACATCTTAAACAAGAAGACTCAAAATCATAAAGATGTCAATTATTCATAATTTATAAGCATAACACAACTAAATTTAAAATACTAATAGTTTTCTAAACCAAAGTATATGGGTAAATATATGTAAGAACAGCAAGAAATCACTGAAACAGAAGAGCAATGAGAGTAGGAAGGTTAGCTTCAACAGATATTAAATAATAATAATTTAATATAATTTAATTTAATTCAATAATTTAAATAATATTGTACTAGTATATAAACAGACCCAAAGACTATAATAGACTAGTTATTTCCAAAAGTAGGCCCAAATACATATGTAATTTTAATGTATGATAAAGGTGTTAAATCAACGGTAAAAGAACTATTCAATAAATGACATTAGGGCAACTAGGTATGTGTCTGGAAAAACTAAGTATTGTCTCAAAATCATTTTTCAAAAAAAAAAATCCTAAAAGATGAATAATTCAGTGTAGAAAATGAAATCTTAAAAGTAACAGAAGAAAGCATAGAATTGCTTTTATAACAGTGGAATGCAAAAGGCCTTTCTAAGAATGGCCCAAAAAAGCCAGAGATCATAAAAGCAAAACTGATTAGTGATCATCCCAACACCCTGATTTTACAGCTCCCTGATGCCCCTCTTCTAAACACCCTAGGTTAGCTATCACTCCATGGATATACCTCTACCTTGTAATTGTCAATAATTGCAAATTTTCCATAATCTCAATTTCACTCCGACCAGAAATACCTCTAGTAACCTTTACTCCAACAACTCTTTGAACCCATCAGGTCCTACAAACTATTGATTCGACCATCTTTTCATTGATCCTTACCTCCCTAATATCTGCTGCTGCTGCTGCTAAGTTGCTTCAGTCGTGTCCGACTCTATGCAACCCCGTAGACGCAGCCCACCAGGCTCCCCCATCCCTGGGATTCTCCAGGCAAGAACACTGGAGTGGGTTGCCATTTCCTTCTCCAGTGCATGAAAGTGAAAAGTGAGAGGGAAGTCGCTCAGTCGTGTCCGACTCTTAGCGACCCCATGGACTGCAACCTACCAGGCTCCTCTGTTCATGGGATTTTCCACGCAAGAGTATTGGAGTGGGGTGCCATTGCCTTCTCTGCCCTGATATCTTCACTAGCCTTATTAACCAGCTTAAAATTATAATGACCAACCTAGAACTGATCCTTATAATTGCTACCTTAGATAAACCCTCAATTCCCTTGACCTCTTTTTCTTCATCATGCTTTAAAAAATACACACAACATTGGTTATATCTAGCTATCTACCTGTCTAGCTGTCTACTCCAGATTTATACCAGGGAAGCTGAACCTGGCTCAGAAAACTCTACAACCCTGCTTAATGTTCTCGTTTTAATTCATGATCACAAACCTCCAGTAGACCATTAATATTCCCTGACAAGACAACTTGACCTATTTTATTTGTTGTTCCACTCTCTTAGAAAGCTGTTCCATAAATTCTCTCTCCTCAAACTTCCAACTCAGTTCCCACCACTGTTACTCTCACCTGATGACTTTGCTTATATTTTTTTCTGAAAGATAGGAACAATAGAAAGAGAACTCTTCCAGTCTTCATATATAGCCACACTTTTGTTTATCCACATATCCTCTACCTTCTCCCCTCTTACTATGAATAAATTTTCTGTGCTCCAAACTAATGCCAGCCCTTAACTAAGACTCTGGACTAGACTGCATGATCTCTCATCTCCTATATATTATTGTTCCAGGAATTCTTTCTTTTCAGCAGCAACAGCATGAGTTTTCCCCTCTATCTGGATAAATATATATTTAATTTATATGTAAACATGCTGTTCTATCTTCTGAAACTCTTATCTATATAATTTATTCCCTTGGAAATCTCATTTGTTCTCTTGCCTATAAATATATGATAAAGATTCACAAAGATGTATATAGATTAGGACTCTCCCTCAAGCTCCAGACCCTGATTTCCTATTCTCTGCTTGGATCAATTTAACTCATA
Source organism: Bison bison bison (assembly GCF_000754665.1). NCBI lineage: Eukaryota > Metazoa > Chordata > Mammalia > Artiodactyla > Bovidae > Bison > Bison bison. The sequence continues at coordinate 53,875 of NW_011494798.1, read as the reverse complement.
GAAAACTGAGTCCCTAATCTTTCCCTACCTTCATGAAGATTGCTTATCTATCCTTTCGGTTATGTAGACAAATAACTTGGAGTTGTCCTTGACTTCTGTCTTTCCTCCTCGGCTGAAATCCAATTTATCAGCAACTCTTGTAAGTTCATATCGTAAATATGTCTAAACTCCTTCTCATCACCTCCACTATCGCCACTCCAGTCTAATTTCCACACTATTAGCTCTCAATCTCTGCAGTACACTATTCAGTGGTCACACTTCTACCTTTGTTCCTTCAGTATGTTCTCTACAGTAACCAGAGGGATTCTACTAAAATTTAAGTCAGATCGGGTCACTCTTCTGCTCAAACTCTCTAGAGCCATGGTTTCCAAACTGTGTGCCAAGGCACCCTTGGAGCACCACAATGAACTCACTAGGGTGCTCTAAGATAGTTTATATTTTAGAGAAAGGAATACAGAGATATTCATCACTTGGGAGACATAAGGTGAGCTACTAATTCTAAGTAGTTGATAATTTTAGTATGAAATCATGCTACACTTCTTTTCATGACGTGATATCTTTTTAAAGCAGAATTACAGAATTTCAACACTCTCTACACTAAAAAGCAAATACCACATAAAAACTAATGTGGAAGAGAAAACAAGTGTGGCAGTATTTAATCTGATCCCAAAGTTTGAGTATTTGTGCTATGGACAAATGGTGCAGACATCCCACTCATAATAATTATGGTTAAGAATTTTATTTTTTTTCTTTTTTCTTTGAATTTACTTTTCATTTTTTATTTAGTTATTTTTGCATGCACTGGGTCTTCATTACTGCACAGACTTTTCTCCGGTTGTGGCAAGTGGGGAGTACTCTTCATTGTGGTACACAGGCTTCTCACTGTGGTGGCTTCTCTCTTTGCGGAGCACATGCTCTAGAACACGGGCTCAGTAGTGGTACATGGACCTCACTGCTCCATGTCATGTGGGGTCCTCTTGGATCAGAAATTGAACCCATGTCCCCTGCAGTTGCAGGCAGACCCCTGACACTGGACCACCAAAGAAGCCCTGATTTACTTTTTTTTAAGTAGCTACTAAGTTGTTAGGACATGAATAGTTGTCAAGTTCTTTGGCTATAGCTACTTAATAAATAAAATGGTCAGGTCTTCCTTTTGGCCTAGAAGTATGGTGCGAAAATTAGGCACAGAATACAATAGCCTTAAGTTGAGAAAAAAATTTTGTGTGGTTAAAGAACTGGAAAAAACAAACAAACAAGCCAGTGAGCCTGAAGCATGGTTAACATGGGGGAAAATAGTCAAAGATCACCCTGGAGAGGCAGATAAGGCCCAAGTCATGCAGAAGATCATAGGCTATACTGAGAAACTCGACTTTAAGAGCAATGAAAGATCTTTGAAGTTATTTGAAACAGATGAGTAATTTGATCTGATACACAATTTTACAAGATCAAGTTGCTCCATGGAGAACAGGTTGAGAAAGGAGAAGAAATGGAGAACTTGACAGGCAGTCATCTGCTTGAACCAGAGATGCAGCCCAGATAGAGATGCACAGACACCAGGAGTATTTTGTAGGCAAAATTAATAAGACTTGGTGATGGATTGAATGCAAGAGATAAGGGAGGTAGAAGTATCAAAGATGGCTTTTAAATTGCTGGCTTGGGCAACTAGGTGCCTGAAATGATGATAAGGAGGAACTAATCTAAAGGAGGGAGAAGGCAATGGCACCCCACTCCCGTACTCTTGCCTGGAAAATCCCATGGACAGAGGAGCCTGGTGGGCTGCAGTCCATGGGGTCGCTAAGAGTTGGACACGACTGAAGCGACTTAGCAGCAGCAGCAGCAGTCTGAAGGAGAATATTGAAACTTAGATTTAGATATTTTCAACTTAAGGTGTTTACAAAACAAGCAATCAGTGACTGTAGGCTGACATTTGGGTTTGAATGTGAAATCAGTATCCCTTTCCCTAAATGTGGCCTGATTCTTCATTCTTCATTTTACTGAGTTCTTAACTATAGACACTAAATACCCTTAGGATATACAGTCTCATCCAAACTCAACTCGAATGCATCCTGCCAAGGCAGGCAGTACATTAAGGGTCTCCATCTGTTAGTGTGCACAAAATTCAGTTTTGCTGCCATAAAACCAGTATTTGGGTGCTTAGATGGAAGCAAAGAGAAACATATGCTTTTTAGTCTCCAGACTTTTCCTTGAAAACAAACTTGCTTTACTTGGCTGTTGGCAGCCTTCCAAGCCCTTCCAATTGTTTCCCCTTAGGGTTGTACGTTCTCCTTATTACATAACCAATGCTGGGGATCCCATGGCAAATTAATCAAACCACCATAATATGAAGCAACAATTTCCTGAGTTTGAATTTTATTGAAGCCTGAGTCCCTCTACTGTAATGGTTTGTTGTTACTCATATTGTTCACTATGTTATGTCTGACTCTTAGTGACCCCTTGGACTGCTGCACGCCAGGCTTCCCTGTCCTTCACTATTTCCCAGAGTTTGCTCAAAGTCAAGTTCATTGAGTCAGTGATGCCATCCAACCATCTCATCCACTGTTGCCCCCTTCTCTTCCTGCCCTCAACCTTTCCCAGCAACAGGGTGTTTTCTAATGAGTCAGCACTTTACATTACGTGGCCAGAGTATTGGAGCTTCAGCCTCAGCATTACTCCTTTCAATGAGTATTCAAGGTTGAATTCCTTTAGGATTGACTGGTTTGATCTCCTTGATGTCCAAGAGATTCTCAAGAATCTTCTCCAGCACCACAATTTGAAAGCATCAATTTTTCAGGGCTCAGCCTTCTTCATGGTCCAACTCTCACACCCGTAGCTTTGACTATATGGACCTTTGTTAGCAAAGTGATGTCTGTTTTTAATACGCTATCTAGGTTTCTCATAGCTTTTATTCCAAGGAGAAAGCATCTTTTAATTTTGTGGCTGCTTACCAATTCAAATTTGGATCTCAGTATCTTAAATTAAACTGAAGTTTGACACTCCTCTATTATCACTGTATTTTGTGCTATCTACCCCTTTAAGGGTTCTTCACATATGGGGTTTCAGAACGCATCCACCAAGCCTGTTTTGTTTATCAGAGCCTTCTTATCTTTGTACCAGGTTTATCCTCATCCTCCCTGGAAGAGTTCAACTCCACACTAGAATTGAAGATTTGCTCCATGTTGCCGTTAGTTATTTTGTGATGTTTCTGTCACTGTAGCAGTAAACATAGATGTTTATGGATTTTCCCTTTACACTCAATCTTTCAATAATTCAGTCTCTACTGACTGAAGCAAACAGCCACATTTGGCCGTTTGTATTGATCTGTACCTATGCATAACAGATTCTAGTTGTATAAGTGAATGAAGCACTAGAAAAGTTTTGCTTACTCTTACAATTACTGAAGTGGTTTCTCATAATTAGGAATAGCAGCCATTTTAATGTTGATGCTCCTATTTCTGCACTTGTTTAGTCCCTTCTCCAAGAGCTACATTTTTCTTATGCTTATTTCTATTACATTGGACAGTTGGTGGAAGGGAGGGGACGATTTCCACTGCTTTATTAAAACTATTCTGTAGCAGAATATACTTCTCTGCAGCAACAGTACCTTGATCTGCTTTGGGTGCATACCAGTACACGACATAGCAGTTCACTTCCAAAATACTCTTAAAGTTATGCTTACTATACTACATTAATTTGTGCCAGCCCCCAAATGAGGATCAATCTAAGAAATATTATTTACTCATTTGCCACAATTTACTGTCTTAATTACGTACCTGTTGCAATTACATTCGTCCTTCAGTATCTGCAAAAAGTCGGATCCAGGATCCCCCTCCCCAAGGGAATCAAATTCCATGGATGCTCAGGTCCCTTATATAAAAGGACCTAGATACAGTCACACCTTTGATTCCACCCAGGGTTGATTGAATCCATGGATGTGGAACCTGTGGCTAGGGAGGGCTGGTGGACTGTACTACTTATCTACCACATAGATGAGCTGTCACCTGTTATAATGTAGGTCCTTTCCTCAATGTATCAGAATACATCAATATTTATGGATTTTCCCCTTTGCATTTGACCTTTTAATAATTTGATCCCTTATGAATGAATCGGTCCATCAGCTTATCATTTGTATTGATTTGTACTTGTCACTCTATTAGCACTTGAAGCACTCAAATGCTTGCTAATCTGAATTCTTGAGGACTTGTTTTAATATTGATATATGATTTGAAACCATTCAAGTATAGGAGAAATCTTGCAATCCTCATTCTTTACTTTCATTTTGCTTTATTTTCTCCTTAATGATTTCTGTATCATATAGAAGCAGGAAGAATTAAATTTTCTTAAATATTCCTTATTTCTATGCTTTTTCCTTAAGAATATATTAGTAACGTTTAAGTCTCAGTGTCTCAAAATATTAATAATTGATCATTAATTTCTATTTAGTAGGTACCATTTCTTCCCTACAGTGTATTTTTTATCAAATTTCTTGCTTCAGCACAATATTCTCTTAGTCAATTGAAATGTAAGGCTTTTCCCCTATTCAACTCTATGTCCCATAATATTAAGGCAAGTGTTCTTCAAATGGGAACAACTCAGTCAATATTTGTTGAATTAAGTCATTAGACATATTGAAGAAAAGTCTTACAAGCCCAAGTCTCTTTTATTAATGTGAATATCTCTTTGTGGTAGCTCTCTGGAGCCTAAATTGATCTGTTTTCCCAGTTTTCTATTATAGCTCCATATAGAACACACAATCAACTTAAAATGAATAGCACAGTCCAGCTGGGAAATACTTGACAAAAAACTTAACTCTAGGCAAACAGATTTCAAAGAATCACTATTTATAGTGAAAGTTAGCCAGCCATTCTCCTAGTTCTTCTAAATCTTGATGAGCCAAACTAATAAAGTATGTTTGGATACAATTTAAATGAAAGATTTAAAAAAAAAACTCATCCTCTAGATCTTCCTTAAAGAAAGCAGTCAAGTTTTTATGTTTATTCTCAGTGATAATATGATTTCATGTATTTTTATTGTTCATTTGCTGGAATAAAGAAAGGAAAATTTTATTTCTTGGGATGAAATGCTTTCTGTTGGAACAGAATTGTTTTTCTTATTCAAATCTTTTAGTACTTTGAGATTAGAAGCAATGAAAAATCTGCACCTGCATTTTTGTGGGACTAGAAAAATGAGTGAAATTAAACTGTCTTCATGGGGATCAAATGAGAAAAATCCATTTGACACCATTAGTTTTGGGGTCCCAAGAGAGCACATGTAACACATTGCATTTCCCTATCTGAAAACATAACCAGAGTCTGCTTATACATGCCAAACATGTGGAATATGAACAACCCAATCAGTCACGTAACAATCTGCATGATGCCAAACATCTGGATATTTGGAAACTTCCAAATGAATGAGTGAATTTTTCACCTTTCTTCTGAACTGTTCTGGCAGCATGTGAACACGGTCAAGTGTGGCACTTACAACTGTGTTGTTCCTTCTAAGTGTCAAGTTCTAAAATGTCTTAAAAGTCCTAGCCATTCAATATCCAAAGAAAACCTATTTAGAATACAGTTTTTTGTGATTCATTTTGAAAAAGAACTTATATTTAACACTTATCATGGCAAAAATATCAAGGCCCATTAAGTGAATTCATATATTGACTCAATAGATTTTAGAAAGCATAGCAGTAATGTGCTACTCTCCAGGGAAAATATCCATGTTGAGGTCATCTGTTTTCAGCTTATTATGTACCCCATTTTGAATTCATTGTGTTATTGTGCCTCCTCTAATCCCTCCCTTAATGTCTGAGAAGTTTCTCCAGGAGGGATGTGGGAAAGAAATATACTTTGTGACTGGGAGCAGAAGAATGAAAAATTTAAAGGTCTGACATCAGAGGCCAAAATGAAACAAAGCTTTGGCAACAACCTGAGATGCAGAGGGAAAAGAAATAACATCAAGGTGCTGGTTGGAGATGCCCTTTAGGGGAAGTCAGAAAGGATGGGGATACCCTCCCTCAATACAAGGACCACATGGAAGCCATGTTGGGAACCCATCAAGAACTTAGATCAACTTAAAGGAAGGAAGAAGAGACTAGCGTCTGTGACTAGAAATTTCAAAACTGCTACCCGAATTCTCTTTCTTTTTCTTCTCCCTCATCCACTTCCTTCTTCCTCTCCTTCTTCTCCTTCTTCTCCTTTCATTGTCCCCTTTCCCCCTTTTCTGTGTATTCATATCCCTGAATTTAAAAATGCAATCCATGATTCTACAGACAGAATCTTTTCATATAATGTTTACTACCCCTCCTTCTAACCACCACTCCATCTCTTCCTTCTTCCCGACTAAATATCTCTGAACCCTCAGGCTTATTTAAGCTCTCCACTGCCTGTTCACCAGATACCTCTTCTTTGCGCCCTACAGGTCAGCTTCCGTTCCTGTTAGTAAGTGTTAGAGCTTCCGTTAAGCTAATACAGCTCAAACTTCAGAACTTCTATTTTATTATCCAGGGCCCTGGGAGTGGCCCTAGCAATATGTTCATATAGGCATATGCTTTGATAAAATTTGCAGCGTGAGGTCGCAGGGCCAGAAGTTGTATCGCAATATGGCATCTGACACCAGAAATACATTGATGTGAAAGAGAAACACAAGTTAGTCTGTGGAAAGTTACAAATGGAAAATAAATTCAGTTCTCATTGATACTTAGAATGTTCTCTTTTGTCAAAAAGTTCTTGATGACTATAAGAAATACAATAATGCACTATATATTTTTCCTTTTTAATGGAGGTCATAATGAATGAAATTAATCAAACTTTCCATTTGTTAGGCATATATCTATAGCAGAACTACAAATAGCCAATGTGTCTCTGTTTAACTTAATGTGATCTATGTATCCCAGGTTATTAAATAGCATCTTAGCATATCTGATAATCTTATCCTGATAAAAGACTAGGTATTCCACTCAAAGCTATACATAAAATTGCCAGCAACACAGAGGAACTGACTGAAAAGGCAATTGTTCCAAAGACAAAATTCCTACACATGTTCACTGGGAAGTCATCCAACTATAGTATAAAAGCAATTTATTCACAATTTTGTGGCTCAAACTGATTTTCAAATGCATTTAAGTGGCTCTTGAGCAGCTTTAATTTCAACTTTGCACATTTTACAGAATCAGTGACAATATTAAAAATCAAATATTTTTGAAGAAGTATGCTAATAGGAAGCCAAACATATAGACTAAAGAAAACTGATAGAAGCTTCAAATGTCTTTAAAGTTTGAGATAATTACTATATTTAAAATGTGTAACTAATTATTTCTTTTCTGATTATTCTATCAATAAATAAATATTGCCTTTCTCCCAGTTTTGTATTTATAATTTTATATTCTTTTTGTTAGAAAAAAGCCCCCAAATCATATAAGTTTCAGGTTTCACAAACCCTGGGTTTTCTCCTGACCTAGGGCTTCCCTAGTGGCTCAGTGGTAAAGAATCCACTTGCGATGCAAAGGATGCAGGTTCGATCCCTGGATCAGGCAGATCCCCTAGAGAAAGAAATGGCAATCCACTCCAGTATTCTTGCCTGGAAAATTCCATGAACAGAGGAGCCTGGTGGGCTACAGTCCATGGGAATGCAAGAGTCAGACACGACTTAGCGACTAAACCACCACCGTCACCACTTTAGCATCATTTCATAAAGTCCAAGAAGTTCTTGCCTCAGAATCACCCATCAAAATGCAGAGTCATGGACTCAACTCTCCATCTGCAGAATCAGCACCTCAGAAAAGTGACTCTGGGACTTACATTTTTAACAAAGTCTATGTATGATCCTTTTGCATATTCAAGATTGACAAATGCTGCTCTTTTAGAAATGTTTTATTGGAAGTCTAATAACCTACTACTTGTCAACCCCATTTTTCTAGCTCTCATCTCCTCGTCCTTTTCCATTACATTTATGTCCTTTTCTTGAAAAGTAGAGCTTGTCTGGGTTATCTCTGGAACTTCCTGATTTATCTCTTCTCTCTCATTTGGACTTATGTCCCCTAAATGTTGGCATATCCAACAAGGTTCTCATCTTAGCCCTCCACTTTTATTTACACTTTTTTTTTTTCAATTAGTGCTTCAATTTTCTACCAGACCCAGTGATCACCTGTATGAATTTTCTAGGGTAGGCATAACAAATTACCATAAACAAGGTGGCTTGAATCAACTAAAATTTGTTATCTGGAAGCCAAAAGTCTGAAATCAACGTATCATCTAGAGGCTTTGAAGAATATGGTAAATGCTTCTCTCCTGTATTCTTTTGACTCCCAGCCATCCTCTTCATGCAATCTTTCACACTTTGGCTTGTAGATGCAGCACTATAATTGCTGCCTCCGTCTTCACACGGCATTTTCCCCTGTGTGTGTATCTAAATTTCACTCTTTTTACAAGAGGGACATCAGTCATGCTGGACTTAGGACCACTCTAATCCAGTAAGACCTCATCTGCACTTCATTATATCTGCAAAGATCCTATTTCCAAATGAGGTCATATCCAAAATTCCTGGCTTGGAGGGTAGGAGGAAAGCGGTGGAGCTACTGTTTGAGCCAGCATATCACCTCAGAGCCACTGGCTCTCTGTGCACTTTGAGAACTAGTCTTTGAAATTTCACTATAGCCCATTAAATTGAAGTTAACCAGTTCAGTTCATCAAGCTATCTTCTTTCAGGTCACCTCGTAAAATAACTCCTTAAGTAGTGACTGGCCTTTGTACTTCTTTCTCACTTAGACCCTGTCTGTCCCATCATGGTCAGATCTATCAGGAATCAGGATAGTCACTCTGTCCTAATGACAAAGTGTATACATGGAACTGTGTCATGGGGCCAACCACTGTAAACCCTGTACTCACTTTGCATGTGTCATTTGTAATGGCATCGCAAAGTTAGGTAGAGTGCTATGGCCTTAAAATGATTTAGCCATGATCACTTCTCGTAGTTTAAAGACTAATATTGAGAATGGTTACCTTCACAATGCCTTCTTTTAAGACTTGCTTGTGGATGTCAGAGACGAGCAGTAAAGTTGTTCCTTTTGATGGTGCTGGAAGAGGAAGCAGAGTATTTTCTAGGCTACATGGGACATTAAAGACCAAGGATTTCCATTGTTTCCTGAATGCTCTCTAGGTCTACTGGCTCAAACTTGAATACCCACACCAACCCCATAGAGAAGAGTAGTTTAGAACCCAGCTCTAGAGCCAGATGACCTGGGTTCAAATCCTAGCTCTCCCACTCACTACTAGGCAACCTCAGACAGTCGCTTCACTCTATGTTTCAGTTTGGTCATCTGAAAAAGGAAGAGAAATATAAATTTCTAACATAGCATTATTGTTGTTTAGTTGCTGGGTCATATCCAACTTTTATGACCCCATGGCTTTAGCCCCCTAGGGTCCTCTGTCCATGGGATTCTCCAGGTAGGGATGCTGGAGTGGGTTGCATTTCCTTCTCTAGGGGATCTTCCACCCCAGGGATCGAACTCACATCTCCTGCATTGGCAGGTGGATTATTTACCACTGAGCTCCCTGGGAAGCCCAACATAGAGTTGTAATGAAGAGTAAATGAGATATTACATGTATAGAACTGAATATAGAGTATGGCCCCAAGAAGAGTTCAAAACTAGCATACTCCATGACCATTCTGCAGTTGGTAAGCTTTCTAGGTGACCTAACCTTAACTCTCTATCGCTTGTGCTACATTCTGATATCTCCCCGGACAAGTCCTATCTACCTCTTGCTTGGCAGCCTCAGATTAGAAGACAGCAGTTACACCTGGTGCTTCAAAAGATTTTTCTGACTCGAGCTAAATATCTTCATTTTTTTCTTCAATGAGTCCCCATAGGAAGCCTTCCTTATCTGGGTCAGATACCCCGGTATGCACTTCCATAGCACTATGGACCTCTCTTGTATAGCACTGACTACAGTTACAATTTTCCATTTTATTTGTGTGATGGTTAGTGTCATCTCTCCTGTTTGATGTGAGAGTGGGGACCATGCCTGTGTTGGCTCATGCTCATGGACAAGTGACATGCTGTGACATGGGACATGAGGTAGAACCCATCAGTATGGTTTTCTGGAGCCTTAGGAAGAGACACCCACAGGTAAATAACTTGTTGCCTCTCGAGATTCAGGCATGAATCTCTGCATGTTTACTCAAGCCTGACTCTCAGGCTCACCTTGTTATAGGATCCCCACTGAGCCCATGGAGCTCAGGCCTCCCCTGAAGTTCCTCTGCTCCCCATCAGCTTTCTCAGGGGGTCTCCCAGCCCCTGGTAAGGAGGAGAAACACCAGCTTGGCTTCTGCCTGTAACAAAATTGAGACACATTTACGTTTTTTTGAAGAGATGTTCCCCTTCAACCCCAGGGCCTAGGCTACTATTCCACCTGTGATCCTGGCCTTTTCTCCCTTATAAGCTAGAGTTTGTGTGTATTTTGGAGGAGAAGGTAATAACAAAGGCAGGGGTTGCAGCATTGGGCTACAGGGAAAGTCTCACATGTAACTGCAGCTTCAAGGTAAAGGTCATAAATCAGGCTGCTCATATTTCCCCACAGTCCAGAGTCACGGGTACAAAATCCAGGCCTATCCCAAGAAAGACCTGAGGAAAATGTACTGGAGAAATTTGTACACTCATGATTCAGTGGATTTTTAGCTCCAAGTCAATGGTTTCCGGGGACTTCCCTGGTAAAGCTTAGCTGGTGAGGAGCCTGCCTGTAATGCAGGACACCCTGGTTCGATCCCTGGGTTGGGAAGATCCCTGGAGAGGGGAAGGGCTACCCACTCCAGTGTTCTGGACTGGAGAATTCCATGGACTATTCCATGGGGTCACAAAGAGTTGGACATGACTGAGCGACTTTCATTTCACTTCACGTTAATGGTTTCCAAACTTCTTACCATTATGAACCCTTCTCCTATTCACCATCACACCAAATTGCACATTTGTTAAAGATTTTGTGTTTAACAAAATAAAATATTTTTTATAAATTTAAAAAAAGACTAATATTTCAATAGTATAAAATAATTTAATCTACATTGTGAATTAAATTACCAAGGTATAGTTATTCATTTGAATTCACCATCTCAATAAACAGTTCAAAATGCATTAATAGAGCTATTTTAATAAAAAATATAAGCATATGAGTCCCTTGGATTTCAAGGAGATCAAATCAGTCAATCTTAAAGGAAATCAACCCTAAATATTCACTGGAAGGACTGATGCTGAAGCTGAAGCTCCAATACTTTGACCACTTTATGTGAAGAGCCCACTCACTGGAAAAGATCCTGATGCCGGGACATAATGAAGGCAGGAGAAAAAGGCAACAACAGAGGATGAGATGGTTGAATGGCATCATTGACTTAATAGACATGAATTTGAACAAACTCCAGAAGACAGTGAAGGACAGGGAAACCTGGTGTGCTGCAGTTCATGGGGTCACAAAGAGTTAGACACAATTTAGGAACTGAGCAATAGCAATGAGCATGTGACATCAATATTATGTTTATTATCTCTGCTTAAAACTGTAGGGATATTCTCAACTCCATGTTTTAGAGATAATAGTAGCCATTCATTTAGGGACGGTGGTCAGTTAATTTTTAAATGAAAATGGATGTTACCATATGAAGAAGGAATTCAGTTCAGTTCAGATCAGTCGCTCAGTCGTGTCCGTCTCTTTGCGACCCCATGAATCACAGCATGCCAGGCCTCCCTGTCCATCACCAACTCCTGGAGTTCACTCAGACTCATGTCCATCGAGCCAGTGATGCCATCCAGCCATCTCATCCTCTGTTGTCCCCTTCTCCTCCTGCCCCCAATCCCTCCTAGCATCAGGGTCCCT
>NW_011494798.1:41286-41920 GCF_000754665.1 Bison bison bison | reverse complement strand
TCAGACTCATGTCCATCGAGCCAGTGATGCCATCCAGCCATCTCATCCTCTGTTGTCCCCTTCTCCTCCTGCCCCCAATCCCTCCTAGCATCAGGGTCTTTTCCAATGAGTCAACTCTTTGCATTAGGTGGCCAAAGTATTGGAGTTTCAGCCTTAGCATCAGTCCATCCAATGAACACCCAGGACTGGTCTCCTTTAGGATGGATTGGTTGGATCTCCTTGCAGTCCAAGGGACTCTCAAGAGTCTTCTCCAACACCACAGTTCAAAAGCATCAATTCTTCGATGCTCAGCATTCTTCACAGTCCAACTCTCACATCCATACATGACTACTGGAAAAACCATAGCCTTGACTAGATGGACCTTTGTTGGCAAAGTAATGTCTCTGCTTTTGAATATGCTATCTAGGTTGGTCATAACTTTCCCTCCAAGGAGTAAGCGTCTTTTAATTTCATGGTTGCAATCACCATCTACAGTGATTTTGGAGCCCCAAAAAATAAAGTCAGCCACTGCTTCCACTGTTTCCCCATCTATTTGCCATGAAGTGATGGGACCAGATGCCATGATCTTCGTTTTCTGAATGTTGAGCTTTAAGCCAACTTTTTCACTCTCCACTTTCACTTTCATCAAGAGGCT
>NW_011494798.1:33927-41186 GCF_000754665.1 Bison bison bison | reverse complement strand
TACTGTTATTTCTCCCAGCAAGAAGGAATTACCATAATTCAAGTAAGTATCATATTACTTCCAAGGACCACATAGGATTTTACAGACAATCTGGTGGTAATCATTATTACATGTTTAGAAAAATAAATATGAAGAGATTGATAACTTCAGATATTGTTTCTAATCCCTGAGTTATAATGCCTTTTAGCCAAAACACTATTCAGAATCAAAGTGAAGCTAAGTAATTATGGTCATTCACTAAACATTTTTGTCAATCGCCAGTAGCCATAAATTTCCCGAGTCTATTATGGGAAAGAAACAAAATAAAAATCTCTATAAAATTATTTAAATATTGTTTTTAAAAATAAAGATGTTTAGCATATATCTTATGCTTTCCTATTTCCATCAAGCAGAATACTATAACCACATTGTTAATCATTATATCTGTTGGAATCAATTTTTATTCTGTATTCATGAATTGAATAATGTGATAAATTCTAGAAACAATATGATAACATTCTGAAATCATGAGTTTGTTTCTCTCTATACAAACAGAGAGAGAATCTAAGAGGAACACTGGAATTATCCAAGGTTAAATGGCTGAATCTTAGTTCAAAATGTGAAATACTATGGCCTTTAATCTTGTGGTTGAATAGGTGCCCCTTATAAATCATTACTATATCTAAGCAGCAATAGTCCAAGCAGTTACAGAGTTACAAGGCCACTCACTGGTCACAATATTAGAAATAGGATATTTGCACAGGTAATTAAAATGGATTGTGGACTCATCAAAGCTTGTTTTGAAATGGACTGTGGAAAGGGCACAGTGTTCTGTCACTCACTTAGAAATTATTGCCCTAGACACTGGCCAGTTGTCGTTGTTGTTTAAGGCAATCCAAGAGCCAGAAAGGGTCTCAGATGTAATGTTAAGACATAAAGAAGAATTATAGCATAAATTTACAATGAACAAATTGTCCTGGGCTCCCAAATTGTGCTATTTGTAACTTGAACACAGAAGCCGGGGGGTAGCCATATGGCAGAGGCCACCCTTCTCCAATACAAAAAATTATTAAATCTCCTGGAGTTGGCTAAAGGAAACCATAATTATTTGCAAATGGAAAAAAAAGCCACAAATTTCCTTCCCCTCTCCTTGCAGATCATTTTCATATCCCAAGTTACATATTTTCAGCTTCATCACACATCAGAATGTTAAATCAAACCCCGCATCCTAAGCATATTAAAATTCTTTCCTACTCCTGAACCTGTGGCACAAACAATACCACTATTTCAGAATCATCATTATTTTATTTTATAATTGCCTTGTGATTTTCCTATCAGTTGTTTTTCAGTGTTAATGTGCACAGTTGACAGCAAATATACTATCTATTTTAACTCTCTCCAAGAAACAGCTAAGGCTGTTTCCTATTTATGTCTATTAATATGTTCATAAAACATTATAAGTGATTCTCTACTATCTCTGATGAGGTATTAACACCATCCAAAGAAGACATTTAAAATTGAAGGGGCCAAAAACAAACAAACAAACAAAAAAAAAACAGAGAAGGGGCCAAAGTGAATTTTTCTAGTGTGGGTCATTACCCAGTTTTGTCAATCCAGATCTTAATTTCATTTAACCTAAAATGCACTGCTTCTTTGTACTTGTACAATGGATACTAAGCAGTGGGGAAATCTAAGTATTGATGAAGAGCTATTTTATGTTTCTGGTAGAGAAATGTTCTTAGTTCAGTGAAACCTCACTATAACAGTCTACTAGCACATGGGCTTTTCAAGTACAAGGGAAATTACAAAGAATTCCAAAACTACCTCTTTATCAACCACCTATTCCCCCAGTGATAGAATTTTTATAAACTTCAAGTTGATTTCTTTGTATTTTGCAATGCCAAAAATTGTAATTGTACTAAGGAATTTGAAAATCAACATAAGACCAATAAAATACCTGTCACTAGGGTGAAATACCAAAGTGAAATAGTGATGAGAAATGTTTAAGGATTGAGCTTAAAGAAAAGATTGCCTTGCTTTCTAAAGAATGTGACAGAATTTCTAAAGAATTTCAGCAACTCTTTTTGAGAACTATGTAAGGGGATATTTAAGGTGAACAGAAATTTGAATTTATCTTTCCTATTTATGATCCCTAAGCATATCCCCGGTTACACTTTGAGCTTATCGGAAAGAACACTATACTTGTGATTGCATCAAGCAGCACTAGGTCCCCCTTGCCAAACATTAAGAGGCGTATCACATGTTACAGTGGGTTTTCATTTGGCTATTTGTACATGGAGCTGTGAATGGTTGAAACTCTAGAATGGTTTGCATAGCTCCAGAAATTAGCAAAGCCAAACATATAGGTATCGAATGAGAAATACCTTCAAAATTTGAAGAAAATTTTACATTAGGAAATGAATGAAGAATATGGGATACAATTTTATGGATCACTCAGAAACTCTTCAAAGCCTGGACTCGGGTACTTTGTACAATGAATAAGTATTCAGGAAGAATACCAATAATTGTTAATTATGTGTTAAATGAATCAATTGTCTTTATGCAAATGATACACTGTATTTCACAGATACTTTGGGTCATATCCATATGTTTTCATATATTAAAAATTCTGATATTAGGATGTACCTTATTATTGATGGCATGAATAATTACTTGATATGTTTTCTAGGCTAGTCATAGCTAAAACAATAGGTTGTCTTACATCAATAGAGACCTAGTTTCATGATGACTTTCCTGTTTCATTTTTTAGATGCACTCAGACTGTTCTGAAGAAGCTGCGGCTTGAATCTAAATATCATAGACTCATTTTTTTTAAATGAAGGGATTTATATAGTGTTATTTATCAATTTTCATTTTGCCAAGAAAGGTGATTAAAAGTACACATAGCAATACTATCTCTTCTTTTTCCAAAAGGATAGTCTAAAAGTGAATATATAGAGAGATCTTAATCTTAGAATTAAGGTTAATCCTTTACTTTTAGTAAAATTAACTATGGAAAATACACATTGTCCTTATTTCCCCCCCCCTTTGTGGATTTGTATCAATCTATGATCCACAATTTTGGAATCACTTTTCCAGGATATTGTTGCACAAACATTCACACTCATTCACACCCCTGTTCCTAATAGACATTAGAAGCAAAAACATGGCAATTATATTATCTAGAGAATGTAGAGACATTTGCAGAATACTTTTTTCTTGATTTCAAGCATCAAAAAACCTTCTACCCCAGCTTCTTTTAAGAAGGCAGATGTGTTAGATTGGATCTGAATAGTATCCACTTAAACTAAACTTCAGTCACATCACTATTTTAAGGCCCAGAGCAATGGCCGAGCACTGGCCTTTGTGTGGTCACTTTTGTATCTGATCTTTCTGTTTAAATGTATCCTGAGCTGGCCAGGAATGAGTTTGGTAATATTATCCTGTGGATCTTTTCCATCTCTAATGTCTACAGTCTAAACTTAGCTTGCTTCTGGCTTTAAATCCTCACGTTTTGGCTCCTTCTCTTCAACCTGGCCCCTCTCTTCCACAAACAATGGAAGCCAAACCCCAGTTATGCACACTTCTGATCCACAAAGTATACTTCCATTTCTGATTCTCCTGCCCCTAATCCTACTTTCTTTTTCACTACTCTGAACTCCTCTCCCAGGTGAGCACATTTGGAAAGTGTTAAGATACAATTCTGTAGTTCATATTTGGCAAACCTTTCCCCTAGTCCAACTCTTTAAAAAAACAACAACAACAAACAGTTTAACCACAGGCCCAAATGCCAAGTAAATATTTGTTAAATCACAGGACAAAAACAGAATTAGCTGATTAACTCCATTAATTCTTACTCACATACTGCACTTAATAAATATCTTGGTTTCCAAGTTTGGCTCTAGAAGGCATTTTTCCCTGAGATTTTAGAATAGTTCCTTACACATGTATTTTCTTCATATGAGTAGATAGTAAGATAACAAGGACTGTCTACACTGACTGCAATCCTTAAAATCTAACTTCTCCATTAACATCTTGGTAGGGGCACAGGGCTAAAATTGTTTCTATATGTGGGACTACTTCAACTTTTAGAAAACCATCAGGCTGTATTCACCTATTATAATGCTCTCAGTTTAAAAATGGGAAACAGAAATGAAAAGAGGAAATGGCTTGTCACAAAATATACTGAGGAAAGGAGAAAGTGATAAGCCTGGAACTAAAACGTCTCTTGACTTCAATTTAGCTGGATGGAGGAAAGTAAATACATTACACAAATGACTTGAAATGGCCTAGACTCCATTGAAAAGCTAAAACTATAAAGCTTCTAGAAGAAAATAAAACAAGAAAATCTTTGCCACCGTGAGATAGTCAAAGATTATTTAGCACTGAACATTTTTTCATTGCTAATTTGGACTTAATAAAAATTAAAGTTTTTACTCATCAAAAGATAGAATTAAAAATATGAAAAGGCAAGCTACATGTTGAAGAAGACATTTATTATATATAAAAGAAATTGATCTAGAATATATGAAGAACTTCTAAAAATAAATAACAAAAGACAGATTGTTAAACTGAGCAAAAGACATGAAAAGCCACTTCATGTGGCTAGTAAGTACATTAAAAGATATTAAAGTGGCTAATAAGTACATTAAAAGATACTAAAAATTTAAAAAGAGATGTTAAAAATCATTAGTCATCAGGAAAATGAAAAGTAAAACCATAATTGAGTATCATTTCATACCCACTAGATTGGCTAGAATAAATAAGACCAACAAAACAAAAGTATTAGTGAGGATGTGAAATAACTAGAACGCTCAGTCACTATGCTGGTAAGACTGTAAGTTCATATAACACTTTGCAGAATCATTAATAGCTTTATCATAAATACCAAAAGAAATGAAAATATATATTCACAAAAAGACTTGTACTGAAATACAATACTTCTTTGCAAAATTGTTAAAACTTGTCCAAATGTCCATGAATAGGAGAACAGATTAGCAAATTATGACATGTTCATTTAATAAAATACTTCTTAGTAATAAAAAAAAATGAACTACTGACACATAGAACAACTGGGGAAAACCTCAGAAATATTATGTGGAACAAAATAAGCCAGAGTAAAAAAGAACATATTGTAAATCCATCTACACAAAATTCAAAACCAGGAAAAACAAATCTACAGTGACAAATCAGAACAGTGGCTGCTTAGGAGAGAGAATGATTGGCTGGGAAATTTCTAAGGTGAAGGAAGTAGTTTTAAGATCTGTGCATTTCCCTGATATAAATCTTACCTTTATTATAAAAAAATTCAGGAAAGTAAAATATACTCCAACTTAGGAAAATAACACTTTTCCCAAATAGGTAATACCTTTATTTCTACAGAAATTTTCATGTAAACATGAAAGTACAAGCAATAGAAAAGGGACTCCATTTACCCATTTCTCAACTTGAATTGTTATGAACTTTATGCCAATTTCATGAAATAACTTTGTTAATGAGAAAGACATACTGGCACTTGTAACAAAATTATTACATAATTTGAAGACTATAACTGGAAGACACAAGGCAAAAATGGTTTTATAAAATGTTGGTGTGTTTTACCCTCATGATAACTATCTTAGTCTAGCATGTATTTAAATTATTAATTTATTCCTTAATCACCTATAAGGGATATTTAAATTCTTAAAGACATAGCTCCTTTCTGGCCCAATCTTTTTCCATTCCAGCTAATTTATTTAGTAGTGTGAAAGAAGACCCACGTAGAAAAGTTGTATTCACATTTATAAGTGTAGAATTCAGTGGTTGTTAGTATGTTCGCAAGTTTACACTGTCATCACCACTAATTGCAGAAAATTTCTATTATTTCCCCCAAATCCCAGTACTCATTAGTCGTCACTCCCTACTCCCCCTCCCCCCAGCTTCTTACTATTACTAACCTACTTTCTGTATCTATGGATTTGCCTATTCTTGGCATTTCATACAAATGGAATCATTTAATACGTGGTCTTTTGTGTCTGGTTTCTTTCACTTAACATAATGCTTTCAAGCATAATCCATGTTATAGTATATATAGTACTTCATTCCATTTTATGAATGAATAATGTTCCATTATACAAATATACTACATTTTATTTATGTGAGCCTGACACAGAATAGTTGCTCAGTTTACATTACCTTTCTTCTTCATTTTTTAACCAAAAGAGAAATTTTAAAGCTTTTCTAAAATTGTAACTTAGAAAATACAGGATTTTACTTTGATCTTTTTAATTGAAGTATAATTAATTTACAATGTTAAATTAGTTTCAAGTGTACAACATAGTGATCCAATATTTTTATAGATTATATTCCATTTAAAGTCATTACAAATAAAGACTATATTTCCCTGTGCTGTACAACATATCCTTGTTGCTTATCCATCTTATACATAGTAGTTTGTATCTCTTAATCCCATACCCCAGTCTTACCTCTTCCTCCTTCCCTCTCTCCACTAGTAATCACTAGTTTGCTCTCTGTATCTGTGATTCTGAGTTTTGCTGTTATGTACACTCATTTGTTTTATTTTTTAGATTCCACTTAAAAGTTATAACACAAAATATTTATCTTTGTCATTTCTCTAAGGTTAATACTCTCTAGGTCCATCCATATTGTTGCAAATGACAGAATTTAATTCTTTTTGTGGATTGTGGGCTTCCCTGGTGGCTCAGTGGTAAAGAATCTGCCTGCCAATGCAGGAGACTCAAGTTCCAGCCCTGGGTCAAGAAGAGCCCCATGAGAAGGAAATGGCAACCCACTCCAGTATTCTTGCCTGGGAAATCCAAGACAGAGGAGCCTGGTGGGCTACAGTCTATGGGATCACAAGAGAGTCAGACATGACTTAGTAACTGAATAATAACAATATATATTGTGTGTATATGTATACATACATTTTTTATCCCTTCATCTGTTGATGGGCGCTTAGATTGTTTCCATATCTTGGCTATTTTAAATAATACTTCAGTGAGCAATGGAATACATGTGTCTTTTCAAATTAGTGTTTTCATGTTCTTTGGATATATACCCAGAGTGGGATTACTAGATCATATGGTAGTCCTTAGTGGAAAATTCTTAAAGAGATGGGAATACCAGACTGCCTGACCTGCCTCCTGAGAAATCTGCATGCAGATCAAGAAGCAGCAGTTAGAACTGGACATGGAACAACAGACTGGTTCCAAATAGGAAAAGGAGTACATCAAGGCTGTATATTGTCACCCTGCTTATTTAACTTTTATGCAGATTACATC
>NW_011494798.1:21166-33827 GCF_000754665.1 Bison bison bison | reverse complement strand
CATCTGGTTCCAACACTTCATGGCAAATAGATGGGGAAACAGTGACAGACTTTATTTTTGGGGGCTCCAAAATCACTGCAGATGGTGACTGCAGCCATAAAATTAAAAGACGCTTGCTCCTTGGAAGGAAAGTTATGACCAAACTAGACAGCATATTAAAAAGCAGAGACATTACTTTGCCAACAAAGGTCCCTCTAGTCAAGGCTATGGTTTTTCCAGTGGTCATGTATGGATGTGAGAGTTGGACTATTAAGAGAGCTGAGTGCCAAAGAATTGATGCTTTTGAACTGTGGTATTAAAGAAGACTCTTGAGAGTCCCTTGGATCGCAAGGACATCCTACTGGTCAATCCTAAAGGAAATCAGTCCTGAATAGTCATTGGAAGGACTGATGCTGAAGCTGAAACTCCAATACCTCGGCCACCTGATGCAAAGAACTGACTCATTTGAAAAGACCCTGATGCTGAGAAAGATTGAAGTCAGGAGGAAAAAGGGATGACAGAGGATGAGATGGCTGGATGGCATCACCAACTCAATGGACATTAGTTTGGGTAAACTCCGGGAGTTGGTGATGGACAGGGAAGCCTGGCATGCTGCAGTCCATGGGTTCACAAAGAGTCGGACATGACTGAGTGACTGAACTAAACTGAACTGAAATGAACTGATGGTAGTCCTATTTTTAGTTTTTCAAAGAACCTCCTTGCAGTCTTCCATAGTGGCTATAATTTGTACCAACAGTGTATGAGGATTCCATTTTCTTACATCTTTGCCAACATTTGTTATTTGTGATCTTTTTGATGATAACCATTCTGACAGGTGTCAGGTGATATCTCATTATGATTTTGATTTGCATTTCTTTGATGATTACTGATGTTGAACATATTTTATTGTACCTATTCACCATCTGTATGTCTTCTTTGGAAAAATGTTTATTCATATCTGCCTATTTTTGGTCACATTATTTGCAAATATTTTCTCCCATTCACTAGGTTGCCTTTTCATTTTTGCTTTTATTTATTTTGCCTTAAGAAACAGATCCCAAAAAAAAGTACTGCAATGATCTGTTTCATAGAGTATTTTGCCTGTGTTCTCCTCTAGAAGTTTTATGGTTTCAGGTTTTACATTTAGGTCTTTAATATATGATGTGAGGAAATGTTCTAATTTCATTCTTTACATGTAGCTATCCAGTTTCCCAGTACAATGGATTGATGGGACTGTCTTTTCTCCATTGTATATTCTTGACTCCTCTGTGAATTAATTGACCATAAGGATACGGGTTTACTTCTGGGCTTCCTAATCAGTCCCTCTGGGCTATGTGTCTTTTTTGTGCCAGTACTGTGCTGTTTTGATTACTGTAGCTTTGTGGTATAGTCTGAATTCAGGGAACATGATACCTCCAGCTTTGTTCTTTTTTCTCAGGATCATTTTGGCAATTTGGCATCTTTTGTGGTTCCATGTTAAGTTTAGTATTATGAGTTCTAGTTTTGTGAAAAATGTCATGGGTATTTTGATAGGGATTGCATTGAATTTCTGAATTGCTTTGAGTAGTATGGACATTTTAACAAAATTCTCCCAGTCCAAGAACACAGAATATTGTTTCATTTCTTTGTATCATTTTAAAATTTCTTCATTAATCTTTTATAGATTTCAGCCAGTTTTTCACCTCCTTAATTTTATTCCTAGGTATTTTCTTCTTTTTGATACAATTTTAAACATGATTGTCTTCTTGTTTCTCTTTCCGATAGTTTGTTATTAAGGAATAGAAATGCAACAGATTTCTGTATATTAATATTATATCCTGCATCTTAACTGAATTTATCTATTCCAATAGTTTTTTGGTGCAGGCTTTAGGATTTTCTATATAGAATATCACATCATCTGCAAATAGTAACAGTTTTACTTCTTGCCTTACAATCTTCCCTTCCAAAAGAATGCCTTTTGCTCCTTTTCTTCTTGATTGCTGATTAGGACTTCTAATATGATGTTAAATAGAAATGGTGAAAGTCAGCCGCCTTGCCTTTTCCTTAATTTTAGAGGAAAGACATTCAGGTTTTCACCATTGAATATGATGTTAGCTGTATCATAAATGGCCTTTGTTTCATTGAGGTATGTTCCCTCTAATATCAATTATCATGATAGCTTTCATCCTGAATGAATAAAAACTATGTCTTTTCTATCAAGAGTATATAATTTTTACTCTTGCTTTTGTTAATGTGGCATATATATTGATTGATTTCTGGATATTGAAAAATCCTTGCATACTTGGAATAAATCCCACTTGATCATGATGTATGATTCTTTTTATACATTGTTGAATTTGGCTTGCTAATATTTTGTTAAGGATTTTTGCATTTATATTCATCAGAGACATTTGCCTATAAGCTTCTTTCCTGTAATGTCTTTGTCTGATAAATGGTTTCTGTTTCATTATTTATTTTTTAAGGTTTTTCCTCTTGCTCTTTCAATTGAGACAAATCCTTCTGTCTTCATTTTGCTTAACTTTCACTATCTCTATGGTAAGCAGTTACCTCTTGTGGTCTTAAAGGGATGTCCTTATGTGGGAGTGTCTCTATACAGTCTACAGATGTCCAGTGGCTTTGGTGGGAGACCTGGATATGATATAAACACAAGTCAGGTCTTTCTCAGGGTGTACTGGCAACTATCACCTTGGTAGGAGATGGTGCTAAAAATGGAGAGTCTGGGGCTGCAGCCAGGTGTGAGCTGGGGCTTCCCTTTAAATGTGTGCTCTCCCTCTCCCAGACCAGAATCCTTGCCCCAGAGGAGAGCAGTGCTGGAATAAAAGGGGCTGGTGTGAGCACTAGGCATGTGTTGGGGCCTAGGCTGTGGTTTTCCAGCTGTGGACAGAGATCTGCTTCTGATGTACTGCCTGTGTAAGTGCCAGTGATGGCAGTCCCCACCCTGCTTGGATGACATTTCAGGTCTGAGATGCCTCTGTGTCTCACAGACAAGCTCTCAAGTGGGGCTGAAGAATTTGCTTGGTTCAGCTTGGGGCAGGCACTGGAGCAGACACAAAAAAAGCCAACCAGCCACTCCTATGGTTTTCAATCCACCTTCTCATCCTGCTTCAGG
Source organism: Bison bison bison (assembly GCF_000754665.1). NCBI lineage: Eukaryota > Metazoa > Chordata > Mammalia > Artiodactyla > Bovidae > Bison > Bison bison. The sequence goes on along the minus strand of NW_011494798.1, from coordinate 30,739 downwards.
TGCAAGCAAGCATGCATGTGTGCCTCACAAGCAGAGGCCAGGCTTTCCACAGCCCTCCTGTTAGTCCCACACGCCCTCCAATCAGTCAAAAGGGCCTATATTCCCTATGTAGGACTCCAGGGCTGGGGCACCCCATATGTGACTTGAACTGCTCAGTCCCCAAGGAGGATCTCTGTCCACGTAATGTCCCTTTTTGCCTGAGTCCCCTCCTAGGGGCATAGGTCCTGAACTGATTGTTTCTCTTCCCTTCCTACCTGATTCCATGTGAATCCTTCCTACAGCCTTGGTTGTAGGAAGGATTTCTGCCAGTCTTCTGTTAGTTTTCAGTGAGAATTATTCCAGATGTAAATAAGTTTTTAATGAGGCTATAACTTTGATCTATAAAGCAGGTACTCTAATGTCAATTTTCAGGAGATTTTATATGACAAGCTAAACTCTTTCTAAGAGACGTTTCCTCAGAATAAATTCTATCAAATGATGCTTTGGGGTCTGAAAAAGTAGATACTTCATGCTCTCTGGCATGAAGCACCCATTACAGATAGTTCAGCATTTCTACATTACAAATTCCAGATCCCTGGACTCTACCAGCTGCCAAGAAATGCATCACAATAGAGGGGAAAAATTGATTGTTTTTTTTCCATTGTCTTATTATTTCTCTGTTACCCTAGGAAGTACCCTAGAAAAAAAGTGAGGGCTATTTTTCATGTTATTTACATATCAAAGCATTAAAAAAAAGAAGAAGAAATTACTTCTTTGAAAGTCTCCAGTACATTGGTGTTGCAATCATCTGTCTTAATCCACAACTTGGGTCACAGTCTTCTTACAGTAATGGACATATCCAGGGTCGGACCGGCAGGAGGCTTATTTCAGTCGTTCAAGTCAGATGGGTTTTTGACATTTTTGGGGAACAAATTGATTAGAAATTTAAAGTTCTTTTGAATCTAAAGACCAGCATCTTTCCTCTAAAGGGTAATGAATAAAAGTTGCTTTTAAAATTGTTCTTAATACCTCTGTTTCATTCAACATAACTGAATGTGGTACTCATGTTGAAATGTCACACTGAAAAGACTGACACTCAAGACTGTCTTTGATTCAGAATAGTATCTGATTTGGTATCTTAAACTGTAGTGACTATAAAGTATCTTGTAGTCTATATAGATCTACTTGTATAATGTGCAATTTCTGTGGGTTATAGCAAATGGTATATGTCCTTAGTTACTCTTCTCAATCAATTTCTCTTTTAGAGAAAATGAAAATATTAAAGTAACTGGAATGATGGAGAAAGTTTTGTTAGTCTTTTTTTAAAATAGTGTAAATTAGCATGTTTGTATAGGATCAGTACCTAGGAGAAATTATGAACTATCTAAAGGAAAACTGACTATATAGAGATAAGAATGTGGACTATTCAACTACAGCAATGATAATATAGTTTCTAGGCAGTTAGTACTGGCTTCAGCAGAAGACACTAGGAGATTGTCTTGCTAAATGGACTGCTAAGAAGTACCCAAGCTAATATGTTAACTCTTAAAGACTTAGTTCGCAAAGGAAGTCAAACAACCTCACCTATTTTTTATTTGTTAATATTGATTATAAAAAAAAAGGTTATAAGAGATTCAACAATAACAATTTATGATAAATATTTCAAAATCATCTATTCTAGATTATTTTATTTTCTTCTTTCAGATTTTATAAACAGTGTAAAGCATGATTCTTAAATCTTGACTGGAAGTTAAGGATAGGATCAAATTACCTTTAGATGCCCTTTCAACCTTATAATCCTATGATTCATTGCAGCTTAATGTAGATCCCCAAAAGATGTGTGTATTGACTTTGACACCCCAAAATGCATTGAACTTGATATCCCAAAATACACAAAGGGAAACAAGGGAGATAAATTTTCTTATGACACAACAGAGAAATTTGTCAAAATATGTCAGTTCTCTGGAAATCTAGAACCACAGAAGCAAACTAATCATTTTATTATTCCTTGACTAGAAATGGCAAATTATGCTTTCTGATAAGAGTAATCAGTAGAAGCCTTTTAAAAACAGGAGAAATGGAATATGCATTTATCCCTTAAGGATATTCTCAAATATTTCTAATCCTTAACACTAATTTAATTTGCAATCTAAGTATTTTTCTACTTCAAGTCTTAAAGAAGAAATGCCACTCATCTAAAATATATCATTTAGCACTTTTTTTTTAACACTTTATTTTTATTTTATTTTTTTTAATGTCATAGAAGCTTTATTTCCAATCCCAATATCTCATTTAGCACTTTTAACTTCAAAATAGTTTATGCAAAATCATAACCCAACATATGTTTTGTTTCTTGGGGGTTTTTTTCCCTTCAGTTTTGGCTGAGTTTTTCTCACACTGTGTAGAGCTGGAAATTATACAGATCTTTAATTGAAATAAATGTGACCAAAATTCAAGTCTGAAGTTATTTAGTTGTATAATCACCATTCTCTAATTCTTCTTTTCAATTTTTACCCATTAACTGATCACAGCTGTTAGTATTGGCTTACTAGAAACTTCTTCTGGACTTGTAATACCCTAGAACTCAAAGGAGAAGTTCAATGAGTACTGCCAACCCCGAGTTCTCATGTAGATTTCATCCCTCATCTCAAGAGATTTTCTGGCAGTTTTATTCAAAGACCAGGCTGTGCTAAATGCCACATGCTGTCTCTGTGCTTAATATATCTTCAATTAAAGGTGAAAATAACCTTGTGTCAGCAGAGAGGGAAAGGGTATCGATATGCTTAAGTGTGTGTGTGTATGTTTGATAAAAATCTTGGCTATAAACTCAAGAATGCAAGAAATGGAGCTTCCCTGGTGGCTCAGTGATGAAGAATCCGCCTTCCAATGCAGGACCCATGGGTTTCATACCTAATGTAGGAGGATCCAACATTCTGCAAAGCAAGTAAGTCCATGCACCACAACTATTGAGCCTGTGCTCCAGAGCCCGAGAAATGCAACTCCTGAGCCCGGGTACCACAACTACCAAAGCCCATGCACCTACAGCCTATGCTCCATAGCAAGAGAAGCCATTACAATGAGAAGCCCACACACAGCAACTAGAGAGTAGCCGTACGTGCCACAACTAGAGAAAGCCCACCTGAGCGACAGTGAAAGCCCAGCATAACCAAAAATCAGCCTGAGCTGGTGAAATCTGCTAGGGTTGTCTGCAGAGCTAGTCGCTGTGAACCGTGATCCCTCCCACTGTACAAGTGCTTTTGGTAGCCCCTGCTTTTCTTCCTTGTTCCTAACTCTCTATATCTCAACTTTGCTGGTCTGGGTGGGGTGAACCAAAATGAGACCTTTGTGCAGTACTTCTTTCTTACTTTCCTGGTGAGGGAAAGTCATTCTAGCTGGGAAATTCCTTCCTTCTGCTGAGCAATTCTGATTTTGAGGATGGGGTGATGAAGTTGATGAAGTTGCAAAATGGAGTTGTCTTTTTTTTTTCTTATGCGGTTATTCTCAGGGTTTTTTATTTCTCTGTGTTGCTAAAATTTCTCTCCAGTTCTCCCAGAGCTGTTTTTATTTGTGGATAGCTAATTGTTGATTTTCATCAGGGGACAGAGACTAGGTCTCCTATATCACCATTTTGATGATACTATTCTTCTCAAAAATCTTTTTTAAACTACCTATCACCATTGTCTTTTAAAAAGTAGAAGAGACAGACCTATTACCAATGGAGGAGTGAGGGTGGAAAGACAGTTCCTTAAATTGACATAGTTCTCTGTATTGAAGCTCTCACTGCACTAGTCTAACAAAAAGTTCATTACAATCTGCCCTTTGCCCAAATCCAACACTTAAAAACCCAACCTTCAATAATCCACTCATTATTCTAAGATTGTTCTTGACTTGGCAGGCAAAGATTCCAGGCTCACTGAGCTCTTTTCTTCTTCCTATATCACTAAACCTCTCCCTGGTCCCCCAGTCTACATAGGAAATCACCCAGTTTCTCTTTAATAAATCAATCCCTGCTTTCATGTTTATAAACTGACCTCTAAGCCCTTGAAGAGGAAAAATGCCTCTTTTTTTTTTTAATGTCTGGCAGAGATCCAGTTCAAATGTGGTGTTGTTTGCTTCAGTGGATGAATGGACAATGAAAAGATGACAGAACAGGTAGAATCCTAGAGTTTTGATGACTACATGCTAATTGCAACCCTATACACCACTTGCCACATTAGTGCTTGGACAATCTGAAAAATGTACACATTTTGAACTTTTGACTCTGCATGTTTGCATACAACCTTCCTTTGCTGGTGGCTCAGAGGTTAAAGCATCTGCCTCCAATGTGGGAGACCCAGGTTCGATCCCTGGGTCGGGAAGATCCCCTGGAGAAGGAAATGGCAACCCACTCCAGTATTCTTGCCTGGAAAATCCCATGGACAGAGGAGCCTGGTAGGCTACAGTCCATTGGGTCGCAAAGAGTTGGACATGACTGAACAACTTCACTTCACTTCCTTTGCTACTGCTCCCCCAATGGCTTTAGGCTCTTCTTCCTTTATTTTACCTTTACATTGCCTCTCCTGTGCTCATGTCTGCTCTTTTCCCAACCTCGAATATTTCAGTTATAATCATCAGAGAACTCACTGTTTTAAGAAGTCTCCCTCAGTTTATTCTCTAAATAAATAATCATACCCAAAGGTTTGGGGCAGTGGGTTCTGCTTGGACTCCACATATTGAAATTGTGTAGAGATACACTGGAGACTAATTATGCTTAGTTTCTGTTGACTGAAAAATACTTCACAACCTGAAAGTAAAGAGTGTTTAATTCAGTGGGAATGTTTAGGACTTCAAACCTGGGAGGCAGTATCTCAGGTAGCCCTAAGAAACTACTCCGAGGGAAGGAGTCAAGTGTATGGACATTTGTAACAAAGGGGGGCAGGCAGTTTCAACAGAAGAGATTACTGCTAATTAGTTGGGGTGGCTCAGACGGTAAAGAATCTGCCTGCAAGGCGGGAGACCCAGGTTCTATTCCTCAGTCAGGAAGATCCCCTGAAGGAGGGCATGGCAACCCACTCTTCTTGCCTGGAGGATCCCAGGGATAGAGGATCCTGGCGGGCTATAGTCCATGGGGTCTCAAAGAGTCAAACAGGACTGAAGGACTAACACTAACTAAGGAAAACCAGATAGCTCAAGTTAAGGAATTTAGTGCCCTTCTATGCATATGTATGGGAATATGAAAGAGTCTGGATTATTGAACTCATTCCTTTCATATGCATCTCAGCTATCTGTGGCCAGCATCCTGGTTGTTTGTTTGTTTGTTTGTTTGTTTTTATTTCTCACATCCTCTCCCCACCCACAGCAATCACTGGGGCGGGGAGAGAGGGGGATGGTGCCAGTATCTGCTGGATCCCAGGTATTATTTTCCCTTTGGGGAGCCCTCATTTACACTTGGAGACCCCAAATCACTGATGGCTGTTACATCCTTATTTATTGAGAAGGCAGAAGATATTCCATTTCACATTTAAGAAATCAATTAGTGAAAAGTTTGGGTCCTCAATCAAGTTGTGGCCTCAGGAATGGAATTGACAAGTCAAACATTAAGCAAACTGAGCAGTAAAAATGCTGAAGTTCAATACTGGACTACTCATTGGAGTTAAAGAAGTGAGAGAAAACTCTAAAGAGGAAGCTCTGCATGTCATTGACTCCTCAGGAGAGTAAATGTAGAAGGAGAGGAAGGCACCATAGTATAAGACTGCAAAGGGAAACCTGGGCGTAGCATGTGGCTAAGAGTAGAACTTAAGGCTTTGAATAGCCACAGAATGGCCCACATCCCTTCAAAAGTGCCTGACTTCCCCCATTCAGACTCATCCTTTGTGATTACTGTGGACATCACCATTTGTATTTTGAAATGCAGCCATCCTAGCCAGAGGTAACACATTATTATGAAAATGATCCTTTAACTTAGCTTGCTCCGTATTTTTTTTTTTTTAATCTGTGACATAAGTTTTAAAATGGTAGCATGAAATTACAGGACATGATGAAGGAACTTGAACAAAAAGTAAGAACTCTGAAATTTTAAATAGGAAAGTATACTTCTACCACTTCATATTTCAACCTGATAAATCAAGATATGGGGGGTGGGTGTGAGAGTGTATGAGTTTCAATAGCAGTTACATCTATGAATGAAGGTAGCACAACTGAAAGATTGTTAAAAAGAGATATTTTTCACAGTGAGTAAAATTCTCATAGCAAGCCTTAAATAGTTTGGGAAGATGGATAATTCCCCATCAACAGAAATCCTACTTTAGAACATAACTTTAGCTTCAATTCTTGTATTAAAATTTAAATTATGAATCCTTAAAAACTATGATGCTTTTGAACTGTGGTGTTGGAGAAGACTCTTGAGAGTCCCTTGGACTGCAAGGAGATCCAACCAGTCCAATCTGAAGGAGATCAGCCCTGGGATTTCTTTGGAAGGAATGATGCTAAAGCTGAAACTCCAGTACTTCAGCCACCTCATGCGAAGAGTTGACTCATTGGAAAAGACTCTGATGCTAGGAGGGATTGGGGGCAGGAGGAGAAGGGGATGACAGAGGATGAGATGGCTGGATGGCATCACTGACTCGATGGACGTGAGTCTGAGTGAACTCCAGGAGTTGGTGATGGACAGGGAGGCCTGGCGTGCTGCGATTCATGGGGTCGCAAAGAGTCGGACACGACTGAGCGACTGAACTGAACTGACCTGAAAAACTATGATAAGGATAATTCCAACTTGGAGTTAGAATAACAAAATGGAGAAATTGTGATGTTTCAATGGGAAACATTTAGAGTAAGAACTATTACAAAGTCTGTACCAATTTTGTTTTTATAATGAGCCCCATCTCATTAATCTTTTCAAGTTACTTCCATTCATGAGCACATGGCCATAAAGTTCACATAGCTCTCTCATTCAGTCTTTTTGTTTTATGCCCCAGCAGTTCAAAGATTAGAACAAAAGGAAACCCAAAGTGAGCCAGCCGGTTTATCAGCTGCTAAATGCATATGCTCTTCATCAACAGCTTGATATACATCAGTTCAGTTCAGTTCAGTCATTCAGTTCTGTCTGACTCTTTGAGGCCCCCTGGACCGCAGCATCTCAGGCTTCCTTGTATATCCATGATACACCCTTATTAAATGAAACTCAAGTTAGACCTATAAAGCCATAAAACTATATATTCATAAATCTGCCACTTTCATAGCAAAATAAAAATAAACAAAAGGCACATGTCCCAAAGACAAGTGGCCTAAGTCTTGCATTATTTCACTATTTTTAGTACATCACAGCAGTTTCCTTGTATCAAGTACTGTACCTGTTGAGCTCAATTCCCAGACTTCTCAGAAAATGCAGACTGGTTGGCTTGAACTCTAGTAAAATGTGAATTTGAAATTAGAACAGTGGATGCATGCATACTTAGTCACTCAGTTGTATCCTACTCTTTGCAACCCTGTGGACTATAGCCCACCAGGTTCCTCTGTCCATGGGATTTTCCAAGCAAGAATTCTGGAGTGGGTAGCCATTCCCTTCTCTAAGGGATCTTCCTGACCCAGGGATCAAACCAGGTCTCCTGCATTGCTGGCAGATTCTTTAGCCTCTGAGCCACCAGAGAAGGCCAGCCTCTGTTCTACATGATGTAAATACAGTATTAAACAAGACGAAAATGATCCTGCCCATCATAGAACTATTTATCTAGTACAGTTAGGAGAAGGGGCAGAAAAGACATCCAAGCAGAAACAAATAAACATAGTAATGCAAGACACTTGAAAATTCTACAGAGAAAATAACATAGTATAATATGATAGGGGTTCCAGGGTGAGGGTAGGGGCTAATTTAGGTAGGATGACCTTAAAGGCCTCTTTGAGAAAAAGTGAAAGTCACTCAATCATGTCCGACTCTTTGCAACTATATGGTCCATGGAATTCTCCAGGCCAGAATACTGGAGTGGGTAGCCTTTCCCTTCTCCAGGGGATCTTCCTAACCCAGGGATCAAACACAGGTCTCCCGCATCGCAGGCCAATTCTTTACCAGCTGAGCCACAAGAGAAGCCCAAGAATACTGGTGTAGATAGCCTATCCCTTCTCCTGCGGGTCTTCCTGACCCAGGGATTTACCAACTGAACTATCAGGGCAGGTCTTTGAGAAAGGACCTTAGATAAATCATGTAAATAAATGATGAGCAGAGATCAACCATAGGAAGATACGGAAGCAGAGTCTCATAGGCAAATGGCAATGGCTGATCAATAGCAGGAAAAGCTGGGTTTTCTGAAGAATGTAAGTAAGGCCTATTAGGCTGGGGCATACTGAGGGGAGACAATCATCTCTATGACATCAGAGAAGCTGGAAAAGAGCCACATGGTGTGAGGCTTTGTACACAAAAGTGATAGGCTGTTATTCCATATGTAAGGGGATCCATGATAGCATACAGGTTTCCCAGGTGGCACTGGTGGTAAGAGCCCACCTGCCAATGTAAGAGACACAGGAGACTCTAGTTTGATCCCTGGGTCGGCAAGATCCCCTGAAGGAGGAAATGGCAACCCACTCCAGTATTCTTCCCTGAAGAACCCCATGGACAGAGCAGCCTGTCAGGCTATAGTCCATGGGATCAAAGTCAGACATAACTGAAGCAACTTAGCATGCACACATGATATCATATGAATTTTTTTAGCATCCCAATTTTTAAACTAACAATAATATTAATACCAAAATACCAGTGATGCATGCTGTAGAAGGAGTAAAACAAAGACCTATAAAAGGTAGGACAGTCCTTCCAGTTCCTAATAAAGCACGTTTTCAGGGAAGAGTAACATTTGCAAAAGACCTTGAAAGATGAGAAGTCACTTATTAAATGGACAGGCAAGGTGTTCTATTTCAGGTGAGAGGCAGCCAAGCTTAGAGGCACAGAAATAGTATATTTAAGAACCTGGTAAAGAAAGAAGCCATTCAGCCCATCAGAAAGATGAAAAGTCTGGGAGAGTAAAACATAAAGCTGGAAAAGTAGATTTGGACTAAGTCCAAAGAAAAGGATGGACTAAGTCAAAAAGGATGGAAAAGACCCTGATGCTGGGAAAGATTGAAGGTTGGAACAGAAGGGATGACAAAGGAGAGATGGTTGGATGGCATCACCAACGTGATGGACATGAGTTTGAGTAGGCTCTGGGAGTTGGTGATGAACAGGGAAGCCTGGCGTGCTGCAGTCCATGGGGTCGCAGAGAGTTGGACACGACTGAGAACTGAACTGACTGAAAAAGGATGTTCAGTATCAGGCTGAACGGTTGGGTTTTACTTATTAAAAAATGGGGAAGTATTTTTTTTATTTTTTTGGAGCGGCAGTTTCTATAAATAGAGTGTGCTTTAGGTGAAGGGTGGAACACTGTGTAAGACATGTTAGGATGTATGGAAATGACCAGAACAATTTTATTTGCTAGTGTCAGAAACCCAACTCGAAGTAACTTAATTATTGCCCCTGCTGCTGCTGCTAAGTCGCTTCAGTCGTGTCTGACTCTGTGCGACCCCATAGACGGCAGCCCAGGAGGCTCCCCCATCCCTGGGATTCTCCAGGCAAGAACACTGCAGTGGGTT
>NW_011494798.1:12347-21066 GCF_000754665.1 Bison bison bison | reverse complement strand
AAAAGTGAAAGTGAAGTCGCTGAGTCTTGTCCAACTCTTAGCGACCCCATGGACTGCAGCCAACCAGGCTCCTCCGTCCATGGGATATTCCAGGCAAGAGTACTGGAGTGGGGTGCCATTGCCTTCTCCAAATTATTGCCCCAGTAAGTGGTAAATCCAGGGGTATTCCAGCTTCAGGAATGGCTAAACCCAGGTGCTCCAAGTATGCTGAAGTGGCTCTGCCCACCCAGTGCCTCTGTCTCCCTCTGAACTGTGGCTCCCTCCAGTGGAAAAATGTCTGCCAGCAGCTCCAGGTTTATGTTACTCTCAAAGCAATGATCTCAGAAGGAGAGACTCTGTCTCTCTCTCTCCCAGTTTTCAAATATTAAATCTTAGAGAAAATAATAATAGTTATGATGATTACTAAAACTTATCGCACACTTACCATGTGCCAGAATATGTCCCAATCACTTTACATGTATTGATACTATCTCATTTAATCAGCTCAAAAATCCTATAAAGTAATAATACTATCAGCTCCAATTTTCAGATTATGAAAGAGAAAGTTGGCATGATTTACCCACAACAACTTATTTACTAAGTGTTGGGGCCAGAATTCAAACCCAGGTGAAGACTCTAGAGATAGAACTCTCAATGTAATTATTTATCATAAAGAAATCTGAACATATTCAGAATAAGTCAAACTAGTGTCGTTAGATTTATACCTATTCTTGACTGAGCTCCCCCAGGTAATCCACAGGTCAACTGCCCCCCATATTATTTTAAAGCACATTTCAGACATTATATCATTTGCATTTGCTCTTTATATACTTCAGCATATATTTCTTAACAAGACCACCCTACACTATTACCCTAAAAAATAAGCAATAATTTCTTAATTTCATCAAATAACCAGTCCATATTTGCTTTCCCAGTGGGTTCATAAATGTCATAAATCTTTATTTTTACATTATGGGGCTGCAACAGCAAAATCTAGACTCTGAGGAAAACTGCAAGATAACCAGTGTTCGATAAGAGGAAAACTTTTTAAATTTAAAGGAGAAAAAGAAATGGAGGAGAAAATATAGATTGTTAGAGGCTTGAAAGACTTGTCAAACAGGCAATGTGTGGAAACTTTTATGGACCCTAAGTTCTGAAAATGCTTTAAAATTCCTTGTTGTGCACCAGTGATGAACAGTAATATTACAGTATGTTAAAGGCATTTGGACTGGTTCTTCTCTGTGAAGTTATAAATGAAAGTGTTAGTCACTCAATCATGTCCAACTCTTTGCAACCCATGGACTGTAGCCCTCCAGGGTAAGTTATGCCCCCAATCAAATATGCAGGTTGTTTAGGGATTGCTTTTTATATTTTTTGTTTAATAATTACAATAAAATATTTACACAGTTCAAAGGTTAAGATTACAAGACATATTCAAAAAGTCTACCTCCTGTCTTTGTTCTCTTTATGTCCCTCCCTCCCTTTTTAAATAACTCTTTTCCATTTAACAGTTTACTCTTCCATTGTATACCGTTAGTTGCATCTTCCAGGGTTTGCATCAGCTATGTTTCCAGAGCAATTGCTTTATTCCTGTGGTTTTATCCACTTCTACTTTCTGTATCCCTCCAGTTTGTCCCATCCAACTATAATCAACCTTTTATCATCTGGTTCTTTTTAAATGTATCTGATAAGTTGTTACAAGTTGCTATAGAATATCTCTGTTGAACCCCAACTGCACAAAGCAAGACACAGTCACCACTATCAATCTTCACATTCTGATCTGAAGAAAGTTAAGGCTAATTGCAAGTGTTTTCTGAAGCAAATAAAAGAGGAATGAGATATGTATTATAAATGGTACTAATCCACAGCACCTTCAGAGGCCTCAATGCCCTGAGGCCAAGGCAAACTCAGGGAAAGAATACTCAACGTGCTGTGCAGTTTGCTCTGGGAGTTAATATGAGACTTTGTCAGGATCATACACAGAGCATCCTCCTGAGGACCCAAACCAAATTTGTATTCCTGCACGGAATGTACCATTTGACCTGCAGAGGATATTTCAGCTAGTTTGAACAGAATGCAGTTTTCCTTTAAAAAGAGAAGGATCCAAGAAGCCAGTCGAGGATCCAGAGGCTCATTCTCATCATTCAGGGTAAAGAATTCTTAGTGTAAGACAATATAACAGAAAAGTTTAAAGTTTTTTTTTTTAAGTTTAAAGGTTTTGAATGCACAATGGAAACCTGTGGAACTGCAAACTGAGGATGTGTTAGTGTGTGGCATTGTCCAGGATATGTCAAGTAGACATTGATTGGTATAATCCACAATTTCTAATACCTACACCAGACTCTTAACAATTTTTTTTCCCATGGCCACCTCTGGCAATCTGGTGGAATCTACAAACATTTTCTCAGAATACTCTGCATAAAATGGAACACATTTAGTTACAAAGTCAACTAGTTTTATTACAATACAGTTATCAAAATATAAACAAATGTGATGCAGTAATGTATGCAACGCCTACACTCTTTTATTGATGCTTTAAATAACAAGATCTTTTAACCTCTTTTAGCCCCATGTAAAATGGGGTTAGTAATACCTTAATGAAGAGCATAAATGAAGTTAAATATCTACAGCTACTTGTCAGGAAATGAATATATTCGTGTTTTCTGCACGGTTAGGGTTTTCTGAGCAACCTTTACTGGAACCTAGATTAAAGGATAAACCTTGGAAGCTAAATGATGACTGAATAAACAGTGGGGAACCTCGGGGAAGTAATTTATCTTCTCAGAGATATGTGTTTACATTTCAAAGAGCGCTAAAATCTAGAATCATGAAAACATTTCAGGGATTGTAACCCAGAGAGATCTATTTCATCTTCCCTCTGAGAATACAAATAGTATTCCAAATGGTAAGAACCCAGGGACCTTCCCCAGTCTTCCCAAGGAGACTTTGTCTGCATTAGAGAAGTTAAAGGAGAGGAGACAATGAGTATATAAGCACCTACACTTATAATTTAGGGATTCCTCTTCTATGGTTTTTGAAGTCCCTTTTGCCCACAGAAAGGGTTTCTCTGGCACTCATCAATTTACCCCAGAAGGGGGAACAATTAAAGCATGGATGAAAAATGGAACTGTTGCATTAAGAAACAATAGTAAGTCTGTCTTAATGAAGAAACTTCATTTTACATCCAAGATAATATAAATAAATGTAGATCAAAATCAAAACTTATCAAGTTTGTATTGGGTTGATAAAAATCAGAGAGGTTAGAAAAATGCAGAGTCAGGAATGAGTCAACACCAATGATAGCATCATCAATTCAGTTATCAAACATTTATTGAATATATAATACATCAGTTTCAATTTCAGTTCAGTTGCTCAGTCGTGTCCAACTCTTTGTGACCCCGTACATGTAAACACTATTAAGTGAGGTATATATTCCTGAGTAAAACAACCTTATCCCTGTCTTTTGTGACTATTACAAGTTGAGTGAGCCCAGGAAATAAGAAGTAAGAAATAAATAAGTAAATAAACTGTATTTATAACACAGCAGATACCTAAAAGAGAAATGGTACCAATTGCTTTTAAAATTAAATAGAGAATAATAGGGTGAGAGCAAAAATCTGCCCAGATTGGTAGTCAGGGATATATTTTTCCATTAATTAATATTTGCTGTAATGGCTGGCTGCAAGGGCCAGGGAGGCTAGGACTGGGGCTGGCCCACTAATGGGCAGGACCAGGTCCCTGGCACTAATAGGCTAGAGGGAGGATTCTAAAGTGGCATTTAGCAGTTGCTAATGTTTCCACTATAGGATACACTCCCCCGTGGCCAGTGTCTCCATCCTCAGGAGAAGTCACAGTCTCCTCCTGCCTTTCTAAAAGGCTCTGTAGGATCAACAAGCAGGTCTTACTCGGGCTTCTTTCAAACTCCTCCCTCTGTGCTGTGACTCAGAGTTTGTGAGATTTTGTACATGACCTTCAAGAGTGAAATCTCTGTTTCCTCCAGCTCTTCAGCTCTCCCAAACATAAGTCTCTCTGGTTTTCTAAGCCAGATATTCTGGGGCTTGGTGGGTGTCGAGGGGGTAGGTGGGGATGATATCTTCCCAGTGCAGTATCCCCCACTAGGGAGCCCGATATGGGGTCCAGCGTCTCACTGCTTGAGGATGAGCTCTACAGTTGTGATATTTCTCCCTTTCCTGGGCCACTGACCTGGGTGTGTGGGTTCTGATTCTATTGAGTCTCCACCCCTCCTACTCATCTCGTTTTTCATTTCTGTAGTGTGGAAAATCTTTCCTTCTTGTTCTCAGAGATCATTTCTGTACATGGTTTAATTTTGGTGTGTCCTTGGACTTCTCCTAAGTTCAGGGCCTTTCTACTCTGCCATTTTAGCCACCTCCGCCAGGAAGAAATAGTTTTTAAGTATTGTGAAACTTTTTATTTTTAATTTTCAAACACTTTTTAAAGAACTCAATAGGTAAAGAATAGCATGATATATTTACCCAGATATATATTTTACTGCTGCTTTTTCATCCTTTGCATTATTTCAGGTTTCTTTCTGGTACAATTTCCCCTCTATATATGACCAACTTTTTTAAGCAATTCTTTTAAAACCAATCTGCTTTCAACAAATAGCCTTAGTTTTTCTTCATCTAAAACTATTTCCTTCATTCCTAAAGAATATATTTGCTAGACGTACAATTTTGGATTGATACAACAAAGGAGCCAAGAATATATGATAGTCTCTTCAATAAAAGATGTTGGGAAAACTAGACAGCAATATGCAAAACAATAAAACTGGGTCTCTATCTTACACCATACAGAGGTCAACTCTGAATGGATTAAAGACATGAACGTAAGACCTGAAACCATAAAATGCCTTGAAGAAAACACAGGCAATAAGCTCCTGGACATCAGTCTTGACAATAATTTTTCAGATTTGACACCAAAAGTGAAAGTACCAAAAAAAAAAAAAAAAGAAGTTCAACTACATCAAACTAAAAATTTTCTACATAAAAAAGAAAGCCATCAATAACATGAAATGGCAACCTGTGGAAGTGGAGAAAACATTTATAAATTGTATATCTGGTAAGGAGTAATACTGAATAAAGATATACAACTCAGGAATTCCCTGATAGTCCAGTGGTTAGAACTCCACACTCTTACTGCTGAGGGCCTGGATTCAATCCCTGGTTGAAGAAGTAAAATCCCGCAAACTGCATGGTGTGGTCAAGAAAAAAGGAACAAGCGCAACTCAATGTGTGTGTGTTAGTCGCTCAGTCATGTCTGACTCCTTGCAACCCCATGGACTGTAGCTTGCCAGGCTCCTCTGTCCAGGGAATTCTCCAGGCAAAAATACTGGAGTGTGTTGCCATTCCCTTCTTCAGGGAATCTTTCCAACCCAGGGATCAAACCCAGGTCTACCATATTGCAGGCAGATTTTTTTACCATCTGAATAGCAAAAATATAAGCAATTCCATTTTAAAAGGGCAGAGGAATTGCACAGACATTTTTCAAAACAAGACATTGAAATGGCTATTAGGTACATGAACTTTGTATCCCAGACATTTTCAATATTTCTTTAAAAGTCGCTGCAAGGAGATCCAACCAGTCCATTCTGAAGGAGATCAGCCCTGGGATTTCTTTGGAAGGAATGATGCTAAAGCTGAAACTCCAGTACTTTGGCCACCTCATGCGAAGAGTTGACTCATTGGAAAAGACTGATGCTTGGAGGGATTGGGGGCAGAAAGAGAGGGGGACAACAGAGGATGAGATGGCTGGATGGCATCACTGACTCGATGGACGTGAGTCTGGGTGAACTCCGGGAGTTGGTGATGGACAGGGAGGCCTGGCGTGCTGCGATTCATGGGGTCACAAAGAGTCAGACACGACTGAGCGACTGAACTGAACTAAAAGTCGCTGGGCCTTATTTGAATCTTATGGGATAGTACTGAAATTTTTCTTTAAGCAGGAAATTGCCCAAACTGGATTCAGTCTACTAATTGGATTCACACATTCAGTGGCTGAAGTGCCAGTTCAGTTTCCAAAGCCTTTCCCTAGCAGTGCTGTTCTGGTCTCTCCTGTACATGTGCTTGTCCTTGACTGGCCTTGCATTTCAGTAGTGGTCTGTATGCCACGGTCCAGTTACCAAAGTCTGTGTATGCTGTTTCAGACCCAGACTTGTACAACCCAAGGGTGAGCCCAAGAACTCATAAACAGCTTAAAGGGTCACTTTCTCAATGGCTTCCTTCTCTGAAATCTCCCCAGGACTTTCTTCATCTCTCATGCATCCCTACCCCTGGTCTTCTGGCCAGAAAGCTAGGACTTTATTTACCCTAGTCTGCTGTGTACTTCCCATGATGCACCTGCTTTGGGGCTAAATGGTGGGGGAACAGGAAGAGGAGAAAAAGCAACAAGTGTTCATCCAACCATCTGGGAATTACCACTTCTCCAATCTCTAATCAGGGATAAAGGGTTCCCTGCTCAGGGCTTTAGATTTTAACTGGCCTCTTGTTGCTTTAGCTACCACAGCCATTATGGGACTGCTTGGGGGATGTGGTGTGAGAGAACAGAGAAGCAAAATGGGTGATTTCTACACTCTCTCTAAGTACTAGGAGTTGTCCTCCCTACACCTCCAGTCAGAACTAACAGAAAACACTGAAGGACCCCTTGTCTCTCCCCACCTCTGTGTCTGTTTGTCTCTTTCTCTCTGCCTCTTTCTCATGCCCCTTTTCCCTAGCAGTCCCATTTTTGGATTCAGGCTGCAATGAATCCAGGGTAGCAGAATACAGGAGCCAGGAGGCAGATTGGTAAATCCACCACCAGTCCAGAGACACTTCAAATACTTGCCTTCTTCCCAAATCTGCCTGCTACTCATTACTTTTCAAAAGTCCTCAAATAACTGCCCTGAGCATTCTGTCCAGGTTTTATAGCTGCATTCAGTATAAGAAATGGAGGGAAGTGGGAGTGGCCTATTTTATCTTATCAACTATTTTTAGTATACACACCTGAATTGAAAATCCCTATAGTTTTGCCAAGAGAACACACTGGTCATAACAAACACCCTCTTCGAACAACACAAGAGAAGACTCTACACATGGACATCACCAGATGGCCAACACCAAAAAGAGATTAATTATATTATTTGCAGTCAAAGATGGAGAATCTCTACACAGTCAGCAAAAACAAGACTGGAGTGGACTATGGCCCAGATCATGAACTCCTCACTGCCAAATTCAGACTTAAATTGAAGAAAGTGGGGGAAACCTCTAGACCATTCAGGTATGACCTAAATCAAATCCCTTACAATTATATAGTAGAAGTGCCAAATATATTTAAGGGACTAGATCTGATAGACAGAGTGCCTGATGAACATGGACAGAGGTTCATGACATTGTACAGGAGACAGGGATCAAGACCATCCCCAAGAAAAAGAAATGCAAAAATGAAAATGGCTGTCTGGGGAGGCCTTACAAATAGCTGAGAAAAGAAGAAAAGTGAAAAGCAAAGGAGAGAAAAAAAGTTATACCCATTTGAATGCAGAGTTCCAAAGAATAGCAAGGAGAGATAAGAAAGTCTTCCTCAGTGATCAGTGAAAAGAAATAGAGGAAAATAATAGAATGGGAAAGACAAGAGATCTCTTCAAGAAAATTAGAGATACCAAGGGAATATTTCATGCAAAGATGGGCTCAATAAAGGACAGAAATGGTATGGATCTAACAGAAGCAGAAGGTATTAAGAAAAGCTGGCAAGAATACAAAGAAGAACTGTACAAAAAAAGAGCTTCACAACCCAGATAATCACGATGGTGTGATCACTCACCCAGAGCCAGACATCCTGGAATGTGAAGTCAAGTGGGCCTTAGGAAGCATCACTACGAACAAAGGTAGTGGAGGTGACGGAATTCCAGTTGAGCTATTTCAAATCCTGGAAGATGATGCTGTGAAAGTGCTGCAATCAATATGCCAGCACATTTGGAAAACTCAGCAGTGGCCACAGGACTGGAAAAGGTCAGTTTTCATTCCAATCTCAAAGAAAGGCAATGCCAAAGAATGCTCAAACTACCACACAATTGCACTCATCTCACATGCTAGTAAAGTAATGCTCAAAATTCTCCAAGCCAGGCTTCAATAATAGTGAACTGTGAACTTCCAATGTTCAAGCTGGTTTTAAAAAAGGCAGAGGAACCAGAGATCAAATTGCCAACGTCTGCTGCTGCTGCTGCTGCTAAGTCACTTCAGTCGTGTTCAACTCTGTGTGACCCCATAGATGGCAGCCCACCAGGCTCCCCTGTCCCTGGGATTCTCAAGGCCAGAACACTCGAGTGGGTTACCATTTCCTTCTCCAATGCATGAAAGTGAAAAGTGAAAGCGAAGTCGCTCAGTCGTGTCCAACTCTTAGCACCCCATGGACTGCAGCCTGCCAGGCTCCTCCATCCATGGGATTTTCCAGGCAAGAGTACTTACTGGAGTGGGTTGCCATTGCCTTCTCCAACCAACATCCGCTGGATCATCAAAAAAGCAAGAGAGTTCCAGAAAAATATCTATTTCTGCTTTCTTGACTATGCCAAAGCCTTTGGCTGTGTGGATCACAATAACTGTGGAGAATTCTGAAAGAGATGGGAATACCAGACCACCTGACCTGCCTCTTGAGAAACCTATATGCAGGTCAGGAAGCAACAGTTAGAACTGGACATGGAACAACAGACTGGTTCCAAATTGGGAAGGGAGTATGTGAAGGTTGTATATTG
>NW_011494798.1:11359-11563 GCF_000754665.1 Bison bison bison | reverse complement strand
TGATGCAAAGAGCTGACTCATTTGAAAAGACCCTGATGCTGGGAAAGACTGAGGGCAGGTAGAGAAGGGTACAACAGAGGATAAGATGGTTCGATGGCATCACCAACTTGACAGACATGAGTTTGGGTAAACTCTGGGAGTTGGTGATGGACAGGGAGGCCTGGCATGCTATGGTCCATGGGGTCACAAAGAGTCAGACACGAC
>NW_011494798.1:6389-11259 GCF_000754665.1 Bison bison bison | reverse complement strand
ATTCACTGGAAGGACTGATGCTGAAGCTGAAGCTCCAATACTTTGGCCACCTGATGCAAAGAACTGACTCAATGGAAAAGACCCTGGCGCTGGTAAAGATTGAAGGCAGGAGGAGACGGGGACGACAGAGGAGGAGACGACTGGATGGCATCACGGACTCAATGGACATGAGCTTGAGAAAATTCCAGGAAATAGTGAAGGACAGAGAAGCCTGGCATGCTGCTGTCCATCCATAGGGTTGCAAAGAATCAGACATGACTTAGCAACTGAACAATGAACAATATGGTTAATGTATACAAGAGCTTCAAAAATCTTGATCTTTGATCACCCCTCCCGTCTTATATAATGTTTACCAGTGTTTATTTCATCTTGTTATACTACCTTGCCATTCCTTTGCTCTTAGTTTTTGTTAGAATTAAAATTTGTTTTATAATTCATGATTGACAATAATTTCTCTGTGTTTGAAGCTATTATTTTACCATCATCTTCTATTTCCTTTTGTTGACATACCTGCTATCAGTTTAATTTTTCCCTTTTGAATGACATGCTTTTCTCTATTTTGGCTCTTAAAATTTTATTCTGTCTTTGATTGAGACTTGCTGTGCTTCCTGAGTCTGAGAAAGTATCTTTAGTGTTTTCTGGACATTCAAAGGTATTATCTTTTCCAATATTGCCCCTTCCCCACTCCTCTCTAGTGCTACTAGAACTTCAAACTGATTTTTATATGATAGACTTCTTCACTCCATATTTCATACCTCTTTAATATTTCACATTTCTATGTATCTTTGTGTTACTTTTACAGAATTATTCAGATATATTTTCCATTAATAATTTTCCCTTTAGCTAACTATAATCTGCTTTTCAATCTATTCAATGCGTATGACTCTGACACCTATTGTTGCATTGTATAACTGCAGACAGTGAACTCACCGATGAAGTTTTACTTGTAGGAATCCTGAATGATAAAGAAAATACCCTGAATTTTAATCTCAATTTTTTAACGCCTTTTAAAAAAAGGCACTCTCCTAGTGTTTCCAAATTCCTGACAGATATTAATGTTTCAGATTCAGGAATGAAACATTTAAATTCTCAAAATCATAAATAGTCTTAAAATACTTTTAACATTTTCATGCTCTTCATTTGCTTTGTGGCTATATTAAAACTGTTTTAATAACAATTTTACAAGGAACTGTAGCCTATAGCAAATGTTATTGAACAGTGTTTTTATAATATAACATTTGGATCTCCTAATCGAGTTAGCAAGATTACACAGAATCATGAGTCAAAATTTCCAATATGAGAACTTATTTTGCTTCCCAGTTTGTGATTTCTTAGAACACCATTCATAGGAGTTTTATAAAATACACTATGTATAAAAACATATTAATATTTACTTTATTTACAGGAATGGCTCACCATTACCAGCACTCAAGGCCCAAAGCACGCACTTATAACACAGCACCAGCTAGAAGCAAGTCTTATTCACTCCTGACCACCTAACTGCTCCTCGCCTACGTGCTTGCTCCCGCCCGGGTTCCCGCCCTTGTCCACCTTAACTCTGGGCTCTGCATGTCTCTATGTTCTACTCTTGCTTTTGATGTAACATCAGTGAATTTCTTTGAACCAGTATTGTTGCTCTTTTGCCTGTTAAACTTTAATTCTTGCAGTGAATTACAATACATTGCCCCCTATTTTCCCCATTTCTCTACTGAGTTTTCTCAGGATTTAAAAAAAAACAGATCATTTAACTATCCCAAGAAACTTTGGGAAGGAATTTCCACATGGAAACACTAATATAGAACTATAGATATCTGTTTCAAATTTTATCTGGTCTAATATTTCATGATTGTGGACTCTGAACTCTGTCTTTAAATCTGACTTAGCACCCAAGTCTCCATTTCTGCTGACAGTAAGGGAATCGAACTTTGCCAGTTCAATTCAGTTCAGTTCATTTCAGTCACTCAGTAGTGTCCAACTCTTTGTGACCCCATGGACTGCAGCATGCCAGGCCTCCCTGTCCATGGCCAACTCCCGGAGTTTACTCAAACTCATCAAGGTGTCCCAATAACTTTTGGTCACAAATATGGACAAACTCAATCAATTCAGAATTTCCCCTTAATCTCTTTGCTCTCTTACCCCCACAGCTTTTTCACCAGGCTTCATAATTTCTTGGCTACAGATTGAGGTCCTGGTGGCTAAGTTGATAACAGAATTAATACCAGAATTTCCCACTGGTGACTGTGCATAACCAATTCAAGAAACAGGTAGATCTACCATGTGTCATACTCTTTCATTGACAGTTCTTATATCTTTCCTTACTCACGTCTCTGTAGTAATGTGGATACAAATACACAAAGTTGGGGATATATTTACTTTAGTAGATGAATCAAATATTAGAAGAGCAAAGGGAGATGGAACATTGAACTAAACTAGCTAGTCATATCTGCTTCTAATTTTGGCTCCTGCACAAGGTTCAGAATTCTTGTTGCACATCAGAATTGCCTGTGACTTTTTTTTTTTTTTTTTTACCATACATTTTCTAAGCTCCAGTGCTGGAGATAAAGTAACTCTAGGATGAAGTCCAGAAATCTTCACATTTACAGGTTCCCCAAATGACTCTGATGCAGGGAACCTGGGTCCAAACATTGTTCTTGAAGCTCTACAAGGGAACCCTCTCAATTCACCTGATAAGAGCATCGGATAGGGATTAAAGACCAAGTTTATAAGTAAGCAAGTGAAGTCACTAAGTCATGTCCAACTCTTTGCAACCCCATGGGCTACAGTCTGCCAGGCTCCTCTGTCCATGGGATTCTCCAGGTAAGAATACTGGAATGGGTTGCCATTTACTTCTCCAGGGGAACTTCCCAACCAGGGATCAAACCTGGGTCTCCAACTTTGCAGGCAGACTCTTTATCATCTGAGCCACCAGGGAAGTCCAAATTTATAGCCAGTAATAAAGGATGCATTTGCTTAGTGCCTGTACTGTGTATCCTTCATGATCCTACTGGGGTCACCCATGGCCACCTTAGAAGGAGTCAGGAATTGGGGTTCCATGCTGGCCCTTTTGTTAGAGATGACACTAACAAACAAGTCCTGAAATAAAGACAGGGAATAGAACTGAGAGAATGATTCTAACCTTTGCTCACCTCCACTAGGAGACACCCTGAGAGAATTAAATAATATTCAGTGGAGAGGGCATTACAAACCACCATCGGAATGCAAACCAACATTGTCCAGATGTAATAAAGATTTTAAGTCTATCTTCCAAGAAGAGAAAGAAGCAAAGACAAAAAATAACCAAGGTTGGCAAGAATATAGAGAAAAAAGAACCCTAGTACATTTTTGGTGGGAGTGTAACCTGGTGCATTGACTACGAAAAAACAGTATGGAGGATCCTCAAAAAAGTTAAAGAAGAGTTACTATATGGTCCAGCAATCCCACTTCTGGGCATATATCCAGAGAAAACAAAACATTCAAAAACATACTTGAACCCCAGTGTCCATAGCAATGTTAGTTATAATACCCAAGATATAAAAATAACCTAAGTGTCCATCAACAGATGAATGGATAAAGAAGATGTGGTATGTGTGGTATACACACACACACTATATACATATACAATTTATATATATACACTATATATAATTATATATACATATTATGTGTACATAAACTGTGTATTTATGTGTATATATTGCATATATATACACACACAAAGCGATATTACTCAGCCATAAAAAAGAATGAATGAAATTTTGCCATTTGCGATCAAATGGATGGAACTAGAGGGTATTATGCTTAGTGAAGGGCTTCCACTTTGGCTCAGCTTGTAAAGAATTCATCTGCAATGTGGGAGACCTGGGTTCGGTCCCTGGATTGGGAAGATCCCCTGAAGAGAGGAAAGGCTACCCACTCCAGTATTCTGGCCTGGAGAATTCCACAGACTGTATAGTCTATGGGGTCACAAAGAGTCAGACACGACTGAGCAACTTTTACTTACACACACTTATGCTTAGTGAAACTGGCCAGATAGAGAAAGACAAATACTGTATGTTTTCACTTATATATGAAATCTAAAAAACAAAACAAATGTATATAATAAAACAGAAACAGGTTCACAGATACAAAGGACAAAATATTCGTCACCAGTGGGGAGATGGAAGGGGTGAGGGGCAAAAGAGGAGTATGGGATAAGAGGGATAAACAGCTAGATATAAAATAAATAAGATACAAGCATGTAATATAGAGCACAGGGAATTCACCTAATACTTTATACTTAACTTTATACGGAGCATAATCTGTAAAAATACTAAGTCACTCTTGTACTCCTGAAAGTAATATAATATTGTAAATTAACTATACTTCAATGTAAAAAAATAAATAAAGAAGCAGATATATTCCCCTCTCTTCCTATCTTGTCTTATTCTGAAGCATCACAGGTCTAGACTGTGAGTGATTTGAGTTGCTCAGACTTGTAAAATGATTCAAAATAGGAAGGATACTTAGTAGTTCAGTTCAGTTCAGTCGCTCAGTCATGTCCAACTCTTTGCAACCCCATGAACCAGGCCTCCCTGTCCATCACCAACTCCTGGAGTTCACTCAAACCCATGTCCATTAAGTCGGTGATGCCATCCAACCATCTCATCCTCTGTCGTCCCCTTCTCCTCCTGCCCTCAATCTTTCCCAGCATCATGGTCTTTTCCAATGAGTCAGCTCTTCGCATGAGGTGGCCAAAGTACTGGAGTTTCAGCTTCAACATCAGTCCTACCAATGAACACCCAGGACTGATCTGTTTTAGAATGGACTGGCTGGATCTCCTTGCAGTCCAAGGGACTCTCAAGAGTCTTCTCCAACACCACAGTTCAAAAGT
>NW_011494798.1:6099-6289 GCF_000754665.1 Bison bison bison | reverse complement strand
GAAAAACCATAGCCTTGACTAGACGGACCTTTGTTGACAAAGTAATGTCTCTGCTTTTCAATATCCTGTCTAGGTTGGTCATAACTTTCCTTCCAAGGAGCAAACGTCTTTTAATTTCATTGCTGCAATCACCATCTGCAGTGATTTTGGAGCCCAGAAAAATAGTCTGACACTGTTTCCCCATCTATTT
>NW_011494798.1:1675-5951 GCF_000754665.1 Bison bison bison | reverse complement strand
ACTTTCTGCCATAATGGTGGTGTCATCTGCATATCTGAGGTTATTGATATTTCTCCCGGCAATCTTAATTCCAGCTTGTGCTTCCTCCAGCCCAGCGTTTCTCATGATGTACTCTGCACAGAAGTTAAATAAACAGGGTGACAATATACAGCCTTGATGTATTCCTTTTTCTATTTGGAACCAGTCTGTTGTTCCATGTCCAGTTCTAACTGTTGCTTCCTGACCTGCATATAGGTTTCTCAAGAGGCAGATCAGGTGGTCTGGTATTCCCATCTCTTTCAGAATTTTCCACAGTTTATTGTGATCCACACAGTCCAAGGCTTTGGCCTAGTCAATAAAGCAGAAATAGATGTTTCTCTGGAACTCTCTTGCTTTTTCTGTGCTCCAGCGGTTGTTGGCAATTTGATCTCTGTTCCTCTGCCTTTTCTAAAAGCAGCTTGAACATCTGGAGGTTCACGGTTCACATATTGCTGAAGCCTGGCTTGGAGAATTTTGAGCATTACTTTATTAGTGTGTGAGATGAGTGCAATTGTGTGGTAGTTTGATCATTCTTTGGCATTACCTTTCTTTGGGATTGATAAAAGATCTGCAGTGATTTTCGTAGGATGTGTCTGAATGGACTTGGGAAAGTCCATTTGATTCTGGAAAGCTGAGAAAGTTGCTAAGGCTCAAATCCAGAGGAACAATAGAAGCTTTTAAGCAATCAGTTCTGATTTTAAGGAAAGAGATAAAGAGAGAAGTACTTTTCTTATTGTATCCACCAATTTGCCAGCAAAATAAAGGAACAGGGAAGGAAGGCAGAAGTTGTTCCTGGGGATAAAGACTCCATTGGTCCAGGTGTCACCATTGCAGTTGTTCTAGAAAGACATTTCTAAGAGCTACAATTTCTCTGATTGAATGAAATATAGGCACTTTTCCTAGGTATTTTCTATTGATCAAAGCCTTAAAATGTCATGACACAAGAGGAACTGATACGTAAGTTTTCTCTCAATTATGACAGTGGCAATGAAGCATTACATCAACAGACAAAATTATATTATGATGACTTTATAAATAAGCAGCCAAGACACCTGGTGGACCTGATCAACAATCATGATTCTAATCAAAACTTTCCTTATAAATGAATTGCACACAGTTACCAACTGGTACTTTGTGAAAACCCTGCTATAGCTTTGAAACATGAATTATCTCACAGTGAGTTAACTTCTTGACTTCATGAGTACCAGTTTGGACAATTATTGGTCAAAGTCACAGTTCGTTATGAGAATCAGCAGTAGATCTAAAAAAGGGCGAAGCAGTATTGAATTATCGTGAAAAGTTCTCCACCATTTATAACCTTCACCAAGTTTAAAAGTAATTAGGAGATGGACAACGCATTCTATCTTCCATCTGAGATATAGTTGTGGAAGTTATTAAGCAATGTAAAGGTATACCTAATATAGAAACTCTTGAAATCAGGCTGCTGCTGTAAGGATAATTTCCCATGGTTTCTTATAATAAGAAGTGAAGGGAGCTGTTCATCTAAGGAAGGGCTGATGTTTCAAACCAGTCTTTCTTGGTATCACAGAATATTATGCTAATGCCGGTCCTGTGAGAAGTGCATGTCTATTTATAGGACCCATGAGAGAGTCATTTCCTAGGCAGGTTGATAGGGAGTCTAGGGGTCCCCAAGGAGAGAGGGGTATGGAATTCTCAAGGAGGAAGAAAGGACAAACTTTTTTTCTTTCTCCACATTCCTTAGGATTATATAACAATAATGTATCCTGCCTAAGGACAGTCTTTGGATTAAACCTTCTGTTATCTTAAAATGTTAATTATGGGAGTAGACCTGGTCTTTACAAGGATGTATCTTGCCTGAGGACAGTGTTATCTTAAAATGTAAATTATGGGAATAGGTCTGATGAGGTCTTTACAACCTCCAGACAGTCTTTGGATTATATAACCTCATTGTTAACACTAGCAAGCGGGTACTCTTTCTACCCCCTTCTGATGCCTATGTCAGAAGCTTTCTCTATCTCCTTTATACTTTAATAAAACTTTATTACACAAAAGCTCTGAGCGATCAAGCCTCGTCTCTGGCCCCAGATTGAATTCTTCTCCTCCGGGGGCCAAGAATCCTGGTGTTTTCGCATGATTCAACAACAACCTTTCATCTTGGGGGCTCGTCCAGGATCCTTCAGGACAAGGTAAGGATGCTTGGAGCTTTAGTTCTTTGTTCTCTTAGCGAACACATTTTCTGCTGTGTTTTACTAACTCTACCATGTGCTTGTGTGAATGAATGGCATGCCCTGCGTGAAGCAAGTAAGGAGCCCGGCTCTGCAGTTCCACGGTGATCTCATACGGCTTATGGCAGAAACCTGTCGGGGGTTATACTGACCTGCCAATGCCAAGAGGCACCCAATGTCTCCTTCGGGAACCAGAAATGGGCAAAGCGTGTGGACCGAACTCTCCTTTCTCGGTCAAACTTTTCGGTCTCTTTGACCATTTCAGAACTCCTTGGGAATTAGAAGTACTAACCTAATCTATCAGATCATAGACTTTCAAGGGACTTGTGATCTATACTGTTACTGTGTACTGTGGCTTAGGTCCCAAATTTGGATTGGTACTCAAGAAAGCGCCTAGCCTCGCTAGGAATCAGAAGTTAGGAAGCTAGATGGAACTCTAGCTCCAAGAACATCTCTGAGGTTAAAGGTTACTCAGATTGGGACTGCAATGGGTTTTTTCTTTGGTAACGCCGGCTCTTAGTGGATCAGAGGAGGCTGTCATACTGGTGTGGTGATGCTTGGAAAGAACATCTCAGTTTTATGTTCGTGTCAGTCTTATTGTGGTCAGGAAATACTCAGGGTCGTGCACAGGCACTCAGGTGACGAATGTTTTCCCCAGCAGTCTTAGCTTGGGAGGCATTCCGGAAGGTTACTCTGATTGCACCCTGGGTGGCTTCAGAGGCAAGCAAGGTTAAGGGTGAAGAGCTGGACGTCAAGTAGGGATGCTATCAGGTCTACCCCTGGTACATCTTCACCCCATCTCCGTGGTAGAACCGGGAGGTATGCGGACTGCGCCTGCGTTGGTAAGGGACAGACTAAGTCCGACCAGGAAGGAAAAGCTTTTGGCGTAACGTCTGTCTACACCCCCATCTAGAGCAGGGAGGGACGCCTCCAGTAGAAAAAATGGCGCTGGTCACTTTTTTTCTCTCTTACAGATGGGAGCTAACAATTCCAGCCTCACTCCTTTGAACTTTATCCTGAAAAACTGGGATAGATTTGATCCCCAGGGCTTAAAGAAGACACACCTGGTCTTCCTATGTGATACTGCATGGCCACTGTATCCATTGGAGGATGGCGAACGGTGGCCAGTTGGAGGGTCTCTTAAGTATAATACTGTTCTACAATTAGACTGGTTCTGTAAGGAACAAGGGAAATGGGTAGAGGTAGCATATGTATTGCCCTTTGTCTCTCTGCAAAATATGCCCGACTTATGTCCTAAGGGTATAGATTTGGGCGTGAAACCTTCAGCTCCCTCCTGTCCTCTTACTTTGCTCCCGTACCTGGAAATCCAAACTGAGATTCAAACTGCCCACGTGGAGGTCCAAACAACTTCTGTCTCAGTACGACCTCAGACTACTCCGGTTTCAGTGGAAACTCAGACCATTGAAGTAAGAAATGAGATGGAGGACAGGAGACAAAGAGAAGAGGAAAAACAGGTTTCTCCAATCTATCCCTGGGATCATACGCGCGGAGCAGCCAGAGACTGAGGAACAGCCACACAAGCTGTTGCCTCTTTATGAAACACCCACCAAGAGAAATAATCAGACTGTGAGAGTTAATAAGCCTTTCTCTTATCAAGAAATACAAAGAATCAAGGAGGATCTGGGAGACTATTTAGAGGACCCAGAAAAATATATTAGAGTCTTTTTTTTTTTCTAATTTTATTTTATTTTTAAACTTTACATAATTGTATTAGTTCTGCCAAATATCAAAATGAATCCGCCACAGGTATACATGTGTTCCCCATCCTGAACCCTCCTCCCTCCTCCCTCCCCATACCATCCCTCTGGGTCGTCCCAGTGCACTAGCCCCAAGCATCCAGTATCGTGCATCGAACCTGGACTGGCAACTCGTTTCTTACATGATATTTTACATGTTTCAATGCCATTCTCCCAAATCTTCCCACCCTCTCCCTCTCCCACAGAGTCCATAAGACTGTTCTTTACATCAGTGTCCCTTTTGCTGTCTCGTACACAGGGTTATTGTTACCATCTTTCTAAATTCCATATATA
>NW_011494798.1:0-410 GCF_000754665.1 Bison bison bison | reverse complement strand
TCCCTGGGATAAAGCCCACTTGATCATGGTGTATGATCTTTTTAATGTGTTGTTGGATTCTGATTGCTAGAATTTTGTTAAGGATTTTTGCATCTATGTTCATCAGTGATATTGGCCTGTAGTTTTCTTTTTTTGTGGGATCTTTGTCAGGTTTTGGTATTAGGGTGATGGTGGCCTCATAGAATGAGTTTGGAAGTTTACCTTCCTCTGCAATTTTCTGGAAGAGTTTGAGCAGGATAGGTGTTAGCTCTTCTCTAAATTTTTGGTAGAATTCAGCTTGAAGCCGTCTGGACCGGGGCTTTTGTTTGCTGGAAGATTTTTGATTACAGTTTCAATTTCCGTGCTTGTGATGGGTCTGTTAAGATTTTCTATTTCTTCCTGGTCCAGTTTTGGAAAGTTGTACTTTTCTA
>NW_011494797.1:2328532-2329925 GCF_000754665.1 Bison bison bison | reverse complement strand
TTTTTTGCAAAGCTGGGAACTCTTCAGTTTCCATTAATAAAAGGAGTTTGTATTTCTCCCTGTACCTTTGAAATGGGAATCTGAGTTCTTGTTCATGGAGCCCAAGAATGAACTTCATGAGCATGCAAACACTCATGGTAGCAAACAAGCAGGATTTATTTTAAGGTAAAGAGAAGTACAAAGCCCCAGCATAGACACTCAGAGTGGGTGAAGTGCCCAAAAAGGTGAGAATTATAGCATTTCATGTCCCACTCCAGTGTTCTTGCCTGGAGAATCCCAGGGACAGGGGAGCCTGGTGGGCTGCCATCTCTGGGTCACACAGAGTCGGATACGACTGAAGTGACTTAGCAGCATGTCTTTATTAGTATTGATCTGTTCCTTTTTGGCTGGCTCATGTCCCTGACATATGTAATCTTTGACCAATCAGTTTGAAGGCCACTGTGTACAGTGTGTCATCTTTATGTTTTTTTTGATCCCCAGTTTTTCAGTTTTTTTAGACATTGAGTTGCCATTCCTGTGATTCTTTCTCATGACCCCAGGCCACTGTTTAAGGACCAGATGTATGGGTTAAGAGTTAATGGTCCATCTGGTATTTTTCTTCTTGATAAATTGGACAGCAGTTAATGATTGTCCTGTCTTGGGTCTGGATATTTTATGACCAGCCAGACTGAGGTGGTATTCTTTTGGATGCCTGGAAACTGGAACAACAAGTATAGCTTTAGGTTAATGGGTTGAGATGTTTATTTGAGAGGGTTGCGATTAAAAAAAGGAACCGAGGTCTCATACCTACACTGACTGCCTAGCAATTTCTACCTCACCTTGAGAGGTAAATAATCTACTTGGGCTCTCAAGGAGAAAAAATAGAGAAAGGCCTTAAATTTTTTTTTTTTTAGCAAGTTATTTATATTTCTTTATTTATTTGGCTGTTCTGGGTCTTTGTTGCAGCATATGGGGTCTTTGTTGCTGCATGTGAGCTTTCTTTAATTGCAGTGGGCAGGGGATGTTTTGAGCTTTGGTGCATGGGCTTCTCATGGTGGTGGCTTCTCCTGTTGTGGAACACAGGTTCTGGGGCCTGCGAGTTGTTGTAGCAGGCAGGCTCAGTAGCTGTGATGCTCAGGCTTAGTTGCCCCACAGCATGTGGGATCTTAGTTCCTGGACTAGGGATCAAACTCCAGTTTCCTGCACTGGCAGGCAGATTCTTAACACTGGGCCACCAGGGAGGTTTTTTTTTTTTTAAATTTATTTTATTTTTTACCTTTACAATTATTTTATTGGTTTTGCCATACATTCAACATGAATCCAACACAGGTATACACGTGTTCCCCATCCTGAACCCTCCTTCTTCCTCCCTTCCTGTACCATCCCTCTGGGTCGTCCCAGTGCACCAGCCCCA
>NW_011494797.1:2323035-2325226 GCF_000754665.1 Bison bison bison | reverse complement strand
GTGGATATTGAAGAATCCTTGCATCCCTGGGATAAAGCCCACTTGGTCATGATGTATGATCTTTCTAATGTGTTGTTGGATTCTGATTGCTAGAATTTTGTTAAGGATTTTTGCATCTATGTTCATCAGTGATACTGGCCTGTTGTTTTCTTTTTTGTGTCATTTTTGTCAGGTTTGGGTATTAGGGTGATGGTGGCCTCATAGAATGAGTTTGGAAATTTACCTGCCTCAGAAATTTTCTGGAAAAGTTTGAGTAGGATAGGTGTTAGCTGTTCTCTAAATTTTTGGTAGAATTCAGCTGTGAAACTGTCTGGACCTGGGCTTCTGTTTGCTGGAAGATTTCTGATTACAGTTTCAATTTCCGTGCTTGTGATGGGTCTGTTAAGATTTTCTATTTCTTCCTGGTCCAGTTTTGGAAAGTTGTACTTTTCTAAGAACTTATCCATTTCTTCCACGTTGTCTATTTTATTGGCATATAATTGCTGATAGTAGTCTCTTATGATCCTTTGTGTTTGTGTGTTGTCTGTTGTGATCTCTCCATTTTCATTTCTAATTTTATTGATTTGATTTTTCTCCCTTTGTTTCTTGATGAATCTGGCTAATGGTTTGTCAATTTTATTTATCCTTTTAAAGAACCAGCTTTTGGCTTTGTTGATTTTTGCTATGGTCTCCATTGTTTCTTTTGCATTTATTTCTGCCATAATTTTTAAGATTTCTTTCCTTCTACTAAGCCTGGGGTTCTTCATTTCTTCCTTTTCTAGTTGCTTTAGGTGTAGAGTTAGGTTATTTATTTGACTTTTTTCTTGTTTCTTGTTGTATGCCTGTATTGCTATGACCTTTCCCCTTAGGACTGCTTTTACAGTGTCCCATAGGTTTTTGGTGGTTGTGTTTTCATTTTCATTTGTTTCTATGCAAATTTTGATTTCTTTTTTGATTTCTTCTGTGATTTGTTGGTTATTCAGCAGCGTGTTGTTCAGCCTCCATATGTTGGAATTTTTAATAGTTTTTCTCCTGTAATTGAGATCGAATCTTACTGCATTGTGGTCAGAAAAGATGCTTGGAATGATTGCAATTTTTTTGAATTTACCAAGGCTAGATTTAAGACCCAGGATATGATCTATCCTGGAGAAGGTTCCATGTGCGCTTGAGAAAAAGTTGAAATTCATTGTTTAGGGTGAAATGTCCTATAGATATCAATTAGGTCCAACTGGTCTATTGTATCATTTAAAGTTTGTGTTTCCTTGTTAATTTTCTGTTTATTTGATCTATCCATAGGTGTGAGTTTGGTATTAAAATCTCCCACTATTATTGTGTTATTGTTAATTTCCCCTTTAATACTTGTTAGCAAATTTCTTACATATTGTGGTGCTCCTGCGTTGGGTGCATATATATTTATAATTGTTATATCTTCTTCTTGGATGGATCCTTTGATCATTATGTAGTGACCTTCTTTCTGTCTCTTTTCACAGCCTTTGTTTGAAAGTCTATTTTATCTGAGATGAGTATTGCTACTCCTGCTTTCTTTTGATCTCTGTTTGCATTGAAAATCTTTTTCCAGCCTTCACTTTCAGTCTGTATGTGTCCCCTGTTTTGAGGTGGGTCTTTTGTAGACAACATATATAGGGTTCTTATTTTTGTATCCATTCAGCCAGTCTTTGTCTTCTGGTTGGGGCATTCAATACATTTACATTTAAGGTAATTATTGATAAGTATCATCCCATTGCTATTTACTTTATTGTTTTGGGATCAACTTTATACATGCTTTTTGTGTTTCCTGTCTAGAGAATATCCTTTAGCATTTGTTGGAGAGCTGATTTGGTGGTGCTGAATTCTCTCAGCTTTTGCTTGTGTGTAAAGCTTTTGATTTCTCCTTCATATTTGAATGAGATCCTTGCTGGGTACAGTAATCTGGGCTGTAGGTTATTTTCTTTTATCACTTTAAATATGTCTTGCCATTCCCTCCTGGCTTGAAGAGTTTCTATTGAAAGATCAGCTGTTATCCTTATGGGAATCCCCTTGTGTGTTACTTGTTGTTTTCCCCTTGCTGCTTTTAATATTTGTTCTTTGTTTTTGATCTTTGTTAGTTTGATTAATATGTGTCTTAGGGTGTTTCACCTTGGATTTATCCTGTTTGGGACTCTCTGGGTTTCTTGGACTTGGGTGATTATTTCCTTCACCATTTTAGGGAAGT
>NW_011494797.1:2318558-2319695 GCF_000754665.1 Bison bison bison | reverse complement strand
AAGGGGACGGTGGTGGACTTTTTTTTTTTTTTTTAAGGCTCCCTTGTTCAGTTGCACTGTGGGAAGGGAGGGACGCTGCAAACAAATAACACTGGCGTGTGCTCACAGTGCCTCAGCCACACTGGGCCTTCCCCTGCTTTCGGCGCATGTACCCTCCCTGCCTACACTGCTCAGGCTCTAGGTTGCTCTGCCAGAAACCAGCCGAGGCCGGCCCTGGCCTGCATGCACCTCCCAGGTCTAAGCCGCTCAGGTTCAGGCACTCGGGTAATCCTCAGAGGCGCAGACTCAGTTGGGCCTGCGTTTTGTGCCCTTCCCAGGTCCAAGCAGCTCGAGTGATGAGGTGTTTAGCGAGCGTGGTTGCTGCGACTTATTGCCTCCCCGCCACTTGGTTTTCTGGGTGTACAATCGGTGCACCTTCTCAGGGGGATGTTGACCGTCCAGAACCCCAAGAAGTCTTAGTTAGCAAAGAAGCCTGCTTACAGTTTTGTAGATAATGTCTCTCTGGGGCTGTGATTGCCCTTTTCCGGGTCTGGCTGCCTATCACTGGAGGGGGATGGTCTGCAGCCAGCTATCCTTGTTCAGTCCTTTGTTCTGTGCATGGGCCTGGGGGTGTCTTAGGTTAGGGCTGGCTTTTTGCATGGTAGTTATCCCACAGTCTGGTTTGCTAGCCCAAGTTATTTCGCTTAGATAGCGCTCGGGGCATTCAGGCCAGTTCTTTACTCTAAGCGATACAGCCCACACCTCCCTGCCCAGCCCCCGCTTGCTAGTGGCGGGTGCAGGTGTCTGCACTGCTTCTCCACTGGGGGAGTTACCCTTGGACTTGTAATCTGTGGGTTTTAATTGTTATTTATTTTTCCTCCCTGTTATGTTGCCCTGTGTGCTTCTAAGGCTCGGCACAGACTCGGCAGTGAGAGTGTTTCCTGGTGTTTGGAAACATCTCTCTTTTTAAGACTCCCTTCCCAGAACGGTCCCTCCCTCTTTTGTCTCTCTTTTTTCTTTTATATTCTTTCCGATCTCCTTTTGAAGACAATGGCTGCTTTTCTGGGTGCCTGATGTCCTCTGCTGGCGTTCAGAAGTTGTTTTGTGGAATTTACTCGGCTTTTAAATGTTCTTTTGATGAATATGTGGGGGAGAAAG
>NW_011494797.1:2317772-2318458 GCF_000754665.1 Bison bison bison | reverse complement strand
AGAGGAAGGTAAACTTCCAAACTCATTCTATGAGGCCACCATCACCCTAATACCAAAACCTGACAAAATTCCACAAAAAAAGAAAACTACAGGCCAATATCACTGATGAACATAGATGAAAAAATCCTTAACAAAATTCTAGCAATCAGAATCCAACAGCACATTAAAAAGATCATACACCATGACCAAGTGGGCTTTATCCCAGGGATGCAAGGATTCTTCAATATCCACGAATCAATCAATGTAATACACCACATTAACAAATTGAAAAATAAAAAACATATGATTATCTCAATAGATGCAGAGAAAGCCTTTGACAAAATTCAACATCCATTTATGATAAAAACTCTCCAGAAAGCAGGACTAGAAGGAACATACCTCAACATAATAAAAGCTATATATGACAAACCCACAGCAAACATTATCCTCAATGGTGAAAAATTGAAAGCATTTCCTCTAAAGTCAGGAACAAGACAAGGGTGCCCACTTTCACCATTACTATTCAACACAGTTTTGGAAGTTTTGGCAACAGCAATCACAGCAGAAAAAGAAATAAAAGGAATCCAAGTTGGAAAAGAAGAAGTAAAACTCTCACTATTTGCAGATGACATGATCCTCTACATAGAAAACCCTAAAGACTCCACCAGAAAATTACTAGAACTAATCAAATGATTATAGTAAAGTTG
>NW_011494797.1:2305632-2316807 GCF_000754665.1 Bison bison bison | reverse complement strand
CAGAATGGCTGTGATCCAAAAGTCTACAAGCAATAAATGCTGGAGAGGGTGTGGAGAAAAGGGAACCCTCTTACACTGTTGGTGGGAATGCAAACTAGTACAGCCACTATGGAGAACAGTGTGGAGATTCCTTAAAAAACTGGAAATAGAACTGCCTTTTGATCCAGCAATCCCACTACTGGGCATACACACCGAGGAAATCAGAAGGAAAAGAGACACGTGTACCCCAATGTTCATCGCAGCACTGTTTATAATAGCCAGGACATGGAAGCAACCTAGATGTCCATCAGCAGATGAATGGATAAGAAAGCTGTGGTACATATACACAATGGAGTATTACTCAGCCATTAAAAAGAATACATTTGAATCAGTTCTAATGAGGTGGACGAAACTGGAGCCTATTATATGAGTGAAGTAAGCCAGAAAGAAAAACACCAATACAGTATACTAACACATATATATGGAATTTAGAAAGATGGTAACAATAACCCTGTGTACGAGATAGCAAAAGAGACACTGATGTATAGATCAGTCTTATGGACTCTGTGGGAGAGGGAGAGGGTGGGAAGATTTGGGAGAATGGCATTGAAACATGTATAATATCATGTATGAAATGAGTCGCCAGTCCAGGTTCAATGCACGATACTGGGTGCTTGGGGCTGGTGCACTGGGATGACCCAGAGGAATGGTATGGGGAAGGAGGAGGGAGGAGGGTTCAGGACGGGGAACACATGTATACCTGTGGCAGATTCATTTCGATATTTGGCAAAACTAATACAATATTGTAAAGTTTAAAAATAAAATAAATATTAAAAAAAAGAATTAATTCCTTCTCCCAAGGCAAGAGAAATTAAAAACAAAAATAAACAAATGGGACCTAATCAAACTTTCAAGCTTTTGTACAGCAAAGGAAACCATTTAAAAAAAAGAAAAAAAAAAGTAGAGAATGGGAGAAAATATTTACCAACAACACAGGTGATAAAGTATTCATTTCCAAAATATACAAACAGCTCATACAACTCAACAACAAAAAAACCAACATCCCAATTGAAAAAATGGGCAGAAGACCTAAATAGAATCTCCAAAGTAGACATACAGATGGCCAATAGGCACATGAAAAGATGCTCAATCTTGCTAATTACTAAGGAAATGCAATTCAAAACCACACTGAGGTACCACGTCACACCAGTCAGAATGGCCATCATTAAAAAGTCTGTGAACAGCAAATGCTGGAGAGGATGTAGAGAAAAAGGAACCCTCCTACATTGTTGCTGGGAATGTAAGTTGGTGTAGCCACTGTGGAAAACAGTATGGAGTTTCCTCTGAAAACTAAAAATAGAGCTACCATGTAATCCATCAATCCTGGGCATATATACAGACAAAATTCTAATTCAAAAAGATACACGCACCCCTATGTTCATAGCAGCACTATTTGAAATAGACAAGACATGGAAATAACTTAAATGTCTCTCAACAGATGAATGGGTAAAGAAGATGTGGTACATGTATGCAATGGAATACTATTCATCGTTAAAAAGAATGAAATAGTGCCATTTGCTTCAACATGGATGCAACGAGAGATTATACTGTCAGAAAGAGAACGACAAATATCATATGACATTACTCACACAGAATCTTAAAAAAAATGATATAAATGAAGTTATTTACAAAACAGAACTATACCCACAGTCATAGAAAACAAACTTATGGTTACCAAAGGGGAAAGGGAGATTAGCAGATACAAAGTACCATATATAAAACAGATGAACAAGGTCCAACTGTATAGAACAGACAACTATATTCAATATCTTTAGATAAAGTGAACATTGCTCAGTTGTGCCTGACTCTTTGTGACCCCATGGACTATATAGTCCATGGAATTCTCCAGGCCAGAATATTGGAGTGGGTAGCCTTTCCCTTCTCCAGGGGATCTTCCCAACCCAGAGATTGAACCCAAGTCTCCCACATTGCAGGTAGATTCTTTACCAGCTGAGCCACAAGGGAAACCCTGATAAACCATAATGGAAAAGACTACTTTAACAAAAAGAATGTATATACATATTGAAAAAGAGAACTGATTTCTTGGAACACACAATAAATCAGCCATTTATCCAAAATGCCTGAGTTTGTTTTAGTAGGAAATCTTAGTTAGAAACTAAGATCTGCGTAGAGCGGAAACCAACACAACACTGTAAAGCAATTATCCTACAATTAAATGTAAATTTTAAAAAACAATAAAATAAAAAGAAACCAAGACTGGGTGCTAAGTATGCTGATTGGGGCATCAGTAGTATTCATTGGTATGTCCAATAGGCTATGTTAAGATACATGTTCTTTAAAAAAGAATGATTCATTCTTTTAGGGGACCAAGATATTAATTTTAGTTACTAATATATTCATTGCCAACAACAAGCACAAAATCCCAACCCTCACTTTTATTTTATAATTTATATATAACATTATAAAAGTTTATGATGTACAACCTATTGACAATACATTTATATATTGCAATACAATTACTACCTTAGCTTTAGCTAATACATTTATCATGCCACATAATTATCATTTCTCTTTTACTTGTTTTTTTAATCTACTGTTTTATTACTAGTGCTGAAGGGTATGCCATTGACTTGTATTTACCTCTGTCTACTAGACTACAGGTTCTTTGAGAGAAGGGTGTTAGTCTTATTCATTATTCCTTCACGTATTACTTACTCAATTAGTCAACATATTTTTATTGTCCTTTCTGCATGAGGTGGGGTCAGGTCAGTTCAATTCAGTTCACTTGCTCAGTCATATCTGACTCTTGACTCCATGGACTGCAGCATGCTAGGCTTCCCTGACCATCACCAACTTCCTCAGCTTCCTCAAACTCATGTCCATCGAGTCAGTGATGCCATCCAACCATCTCACCCTCTGTCACCCCCTTCTTCTCTTGCCCTCAATCTTTCCCAGCATCAGGGTCTTTTCAAATGAGTCAGTTCTTTGCATCAGGTGGGCAAAGTTTTGGAGTTTCAGCTTCAGCATCAGTCCTTCCAATATTAAGGACTGATTTCCTTTAGGATGGACTGGTTGGAACTCCTTGCAGTCCAAGGGACTCTAAAGAGGCTTCTCCAACACCATAGTTCAAAAGCATCAATTATTCAGTGCTCAACTTTCTTTGAATGCTCAAACTACTGCACAATTGCACTCATCTCACGTGCTAGTAAAGTGAAAGTGAAGTCGCTCAGTCGTCTCCGACTCTTAGCGACCCCATGGACTGCAGCCTACCAGGCTCCTCCGTCCATGGGATTTTCCAGGCAAGAGTACTGGAGTGGGGTGCCATTGCCTTCTCACATTCTAGTAAAGTAATGCTCAAAATTCTCCAAGTCAGGCTTCAGCAATATGTGAACCATCAACTTCCACATGTTCAAGCTGGTTTTAGAAAAGGCAGAGGAACCAGAGATCAAATTGCCAACATCTGCTGGATCATGGAAAAAACAAGAGAGTTCCAGAAAAACATCTATTTCTGCTTTATTGACTATGCCAAAGCCTTTGACTGCGTGGATCACAATAAACTGTGGAAAATTCTGAAAGAAATGGGAATACCAGACCACCTGACCTGCCTCTTGAGAAATCTATATGCAGGTCAGGAAGCAACAGTTAGAACTGGACATAGAACAGACTAGTTCCAAACAGGGAAAGGAGTATGTCAAGGCTG
Source organism: Bison bison bison (assembly GCF_000754665.1). Classification (NCBI taxonomy): domain Eukaryota; kingdom Metazoa; phylum Chordata; class Mammalia; order Artiodactyla; family Bovidae; genus Bison; species Bison bison. The sequence continues at coordinate 2,313,107 of NW_011494797.1, read as the reverse complement.
TATATTGTCACCCTGCTTATTTAACTTCTACACAGAGTATATCATGAGAAATGCTGGGCTGGATGAAGCACAAGCTAGAATCAAGACTGCTGGGAGAAATATCAATAACTTCAGATATGCAGATGATACCACTCTTATGGCAGAAAGTGAGGAAGAACTAAAGAGGCTCTTGATGAAAGTGAAAAGAGGAGAGTGAAAAAGTTGGCTTAAAAGTCAACATTCAGAAAACGAAGATCATGGCATCCAGTCCCATCACTTCATGGCAAATAGATGGGGAAACAGTGGAAACAGTGGCCGACTTTATTTTTGGGGGCTCCAAAATTACTGCAGATGGTTACTGCAGCCATGAAATTAAAAGATGATTACTCCTTGGCAGGAAAGTTATGACCAACCTAGACAGCCTATTAAAAAGCGGAGACATTACTTTGTCAACAAAGTTCCGTCTAGTCAAGGCTATGGTTTTTCCAGTAGTCGCGTATGGATGTGAGAGTTGGACTATAAAGAAAGCTGAGTGCTGAAGAATTGATGCTTTTGAACTGTGGTGTTGGAGAAGATCAGTCCTGGGTGCTCATTGGAAGGACTGATGTTGAAGCTGAAACTCCAATATTTTGACCACTTGATGTGAAGAGCTGACTCATTTGAAAAGACCCTGATGTTGGGAAATATTGAAGGCAGGAGGACAAGGGGATGACAGAGGATAAGATGGTTAGATGGCATCACCAACTCAATGGACATGAATTTGGGTAAATGCGGGACTTGGTGATGGACAGGGAGGCCTGGCGTGCTGTGGTTCATGGGGTCGCAAAGAGTCGGACACGACTGAGCAACTGAACTGAACAGCTTTCTTTATAATCCAACTCTCACATCCATACATGACTACTGGAAAAACCATAGCTTTGACTAGACAGACCTTTGTTGGCAAAATAATGTTTCTGCTTTTTAATATGGTGTCTAGGTTGATCATAAATTTTCTTCCAAGGAGCAAGCATCTTCTAATTTCATGGCTGCAGTCACCATCTGCAGTGATTTTGGAACCCCCCAAAATAAAGTCTGTCACTGTTTCCCCATCTATTTGCCGTGAAGTGATGGGACTGGATGCCAAGATCTTAGTTTTCTGAATGTTGAACTTTAAGCCAACTTTTCCACTGTCCTCTTTCGTTTTTCTTCACTTTCTGCCATAAGGGTGGTGTAGTCTCCATATCTGAGGTTATGGACATTTCTCCCAGTAATCCTGATTCCAGTGTGTGCTTCATCCAGCCCAGCATTTCTCATGATGTACTCTGCATATAAGTTAAATAAGCAGATTGACAATATATAGCCTTGACGTACTCCTTTCCCTATTTGGAACTAGTCTGTTGTTCCATGTCCAGTTCTAATTGTTGCTTCCTAACCTGCATACAGATTTCTCAAGAGGCAGATCAGATGGTGTGGTATTCCCATCTCTTTAAGAATTTTCTAGAGCTTCAACAGAGAGAGTAACCTTATAAAGAATATCTGAGTTCTGCCAGGTAAGCTGTAAGGGGTTACACGAGGAAAGAGAAGGGGATATGGAGAATACACACTGGGTACTCCTGGCAAAGGGTACTCTGTCTATGAGGATGTACAGCCCAGAATTCAATGATGACTGAGTCAATAAATTTTTCCAAAACTTGGTAGGAATTAAGTAGACACAGTCTGGGTGTGTCTATAAAAGAAATCCACCAAGAGAAGCAGATATTTGGGATAATCTTTCAGAAAAGTGCTCTTTTAAAAATCATTGACTTTTTTTACATTTTTTAAACTTTTTAAGACCAAAAACATTTTGTATTGGGATATAGTCAATTAACAATGTTATGGTAGTTTCTGGTGAACAGCAAAAGCTCTCAGCCGTATATATACACATGTATCCATTCTCCCATTGGCCTTTTTAATTTTTTACAGCCTAGTTTTGAAAGTACCGTGAATAATTCTTTAAATAATTTTAAAAAGCAAGTAGATGTACCAAAATGCCTCTAACTTAACTCAGTACTTTAATTCTTTTAAATATTGAATGGATACAAAATCTTTTTTATTAAATATGCATAAGGCAAATAATCAACACAAATATCTGGGTACCCATGTCCAATTTAATTAACAAAATTTACCATCACCTTTGAATCCCTGTGTTTTCCAAAGCAAAGAGTTGAATCGCCACATCCCTCAAGGGTAACCATTATTTGGAATGAAATATTATTATAGAATTATTTTCCTTCACATGTTTGCTTCACTACAGAGTGTGTAACCCTACACTATACATTATTTAATTGTGCATGGCTCAGAACTTCAGACAAGTATAAGCATATTTAGTGCATTTTTCTGCAGCATTATGTACCTGAGAATCAATTATGTTTTTGCTTCCAGTTGTAATTCATTCGTTTTCAGTTATCTAGTATTTCATCAGATGAATATGCCACAATTTATTTATCTGTTCTCATGTGAATGGATATTTGGGTTATTTCCAGCATTTTGCTATCTCAAACAGCGCCGGAGTAAACACTTGTGCATGTATCCTGGACAAGAGCTTCTCTGAGACAGGAATGAAATTGCTCAGTCGTTAAATATGTGCATCTCAAATGAACTAGACAGTGTCAAACTGTTTTCCAAAATGATCTTGCCCGTTTACCATTCTACCACCTGAGCATGTTTGCACTTGCTCCATATCCTCATCAAGGCTTAATATTATTCAATGCTTTTAATTTTTCTGCTGTGGTAAATATGTTGGTATTTTATTGTGGCTTTTCATTTGCATTTCTCTAGCTACTATTAAGATTAAACAAATTGTTCATATGTTATTGACCATTTGGGTTTTCTCTTAGGTGAAGAATTGTTTAAGCCTTTTACTCAATACTCTTTTAAAGTTTTCTTCTCTTTTTAGCTTGTAGGAGGTTTTTATATCTGTTTTGGATACTGATATTTTGTTATTTACATGAATTATACACATATTTGCCCTATTGTGAATTTTCTTTTACCAAACGCTTTATATCCCTCATTGAACTGAAGTTTTCAATTTAAATACACTTTTAAAAACCCATTTTTTTTATTGTTCATGCTTGTTCTGACTTGTTTAAAAAAATCCTTTATACTCAATATATTTATAACCCAAAGGTTTATAAAGAATATCCTGTAAACACTCATAAACTCTTAGATTTAGCCCAAAGGTTATAAATATATTGTTTTCATAGAGCTTTATAATTTTGATTTATGGTGTGAAGTAGGGTCTAATTTTATTTTTTCCCTTTTATATGATCATTTGTTCAGAAATCATTTATGGAAAAGCCCATCTTTTATACCCATTCTATAATACCAGCTCAATCATACAAGAAGTTTTACCATCTGAGTAAATCTGTTTCTGAAACTGACAATTCCAGTAGTTAATTAGTCTATTCCTTTGCAAGACACTGAATTTATTACTACAACTATGTGACCATTCTTGATATCTGCCTAGGCAATCCCTCTACTTTGTTCTTTTTTCAGAGTAAGTATACTTGTCCTTATATCCTTCTATGTTAATTTTGGAATCATATTTTCAAGTCTCACAGAAAAAGTCTATTGAAGTTTTTATTGGTTTCAAACCAATAATCGAAGTGAATTTGTAGATGAATTTTGGGAAAAATCAACATCTTTGTAATGTTCATAGTCTAAACCCAAAATATTATGTCTATTTACATAGCTTTTCTTTAACGATCTCTACTAAGTTTTACAACTTTCTCTAAAAATGTCTCTTGCTCAAATTTGGTTAGATCTATTTCTAACCACTCTGTATTTTTGATGCTATTATAATTGGTTCAGTTCAGTTGCTCATTTTTGTCCGACTTTCTGTGAACCCATTGACTGCAGCATGCCAGGCTTCCCTGTCCAACACCAATCCCTGGAGCTTGCTCAAACTCATGTCTATCGAGTCAGTGATGCCATCCAAACATCCTCTGTCATCTCCTTTTCCTCCTGCTTTCAATCTTTCCCAGCATCAATGTCTTTAAAAATGAGTCAGTTCTTTGCATCAGGTGGCCAGAGTATTGGAGTTTTAGCTTCAGCATCAGTCCTTCCAATAAATATTCAGGACTGATTTGCTTTAGGATTGACTGGTTGGATCTCCTTGCAGTCCAAGGGACTCTCAAGAGTCTTCTCCAACACCACAGTTCAAAAGCATCAGTTCTTCAGTGCTCAGCTTTCTTCCTTATAATTGGTAACTTTATTTAAACAAATGTTTTCTAAACAATTGCAAGATTGCAGGAATTCTACTTATTTTCATACATTGGTTTCATATCTAGCAGATTTATTAAACTCATTATTGTTTTTAATGTATTTGAGTAATTTTTGTAGGTAATCATATTATCTAAATAGAAAGTTTTATTTCTTTTTCTCTGTCCTACACCCTTTATTCTTTTTTGTGCTTTACTGCTAGGATTTCCACACATTTTAAAATAGAAGTGTTGATATTGGATACCAGTGCCTTGGGCAGATGCTTTTAACATGTCACTATTAAGTACGATATTTGCTGTACATTTTTATACTTACCCTTTGTTGTATTAAAGTTTACTTTTAGTCCTTAGGTTTTTTTCTCCTTTTTGTTTGAAAATTTTCAAACATCAGAAAGGCTGTAAGAATAATACAGTGACTATCCATATATCCTTCATTTTAAACACATTGAAATGCTTATTTTATATTCTATGCCTTATTTCAGGATTTGATGTTTGCAAGCTCAGGGGTGATATTTCTACTTGACCCTCACCACGTATGTACAGTTCTTTGTGGTCCCAGCCTTACTTGTGGTTGTCTGTCCTACAAAGTACTCACTTACCTTGGGCTTACTCTGGGCTGTGTATCTGGCTTATCTTATTTGGGGAAGGAAAGAAGTCGAAAGTTCAAGGTGTCTGGGTCAGTAAATACCTTTAAGACAAAAGCCAACAAGAGTCCTTTTTTCCTGTCTTTCCACATTCATTCAGCTTAGGTCCTCTGAATAGTTTTTACTCATCTGCCAGCTCATTAACTAATTTAAAATGACACTTCTTTATATTTTCACTAGGCATTTTTAGTCGTTCTTAGTGGGAGAATCTGTCAAGATACCCAGATGACGCCTCTCTGAGAAGCACGAACTGATATATTCTTTACATGGGTTTCCCAGATGGCTCAGTGGTAAAGACTCTTCTTGCAATCCAGGAGAGGTGGGTTCAAACCCTGGGTCAGGAAGATCCCCTAGAGGAGGAAATGGCAACCCACTCCAGTATTCTTGCCTGGAGAATTCCATGTACAGAGGAGCCTGGTGGGCTACAGTCCATGGGGTCACAAACACGACTGAGCATGCACACATATTCTTAATGTAACACTTGAGATCACGTGCCCACACTAGTCATCCTTAAAGCTAATGTTTCCCCTTTCTTCACTAGGGCTACTAACACAACTAAACATACTTCTTTCCCATCTGCCACAATCTTTATTAGCTTCACAAATCCTCCTAGTGGTTCATCCCCTGGTCCTGGAACTATAATCCCGCAAGCTGTACAGTGTGGCCAAAGGGGGAAAAAATAAAGAGGTTTCAGAGTTAACAAGCCTATTTAAGTAAAAAGCTAAACTCCAGTTTCTAAAGAGGAGCATAGGCTCCCTGTAGTGAAACTAGCAAAAGTGAGCTGTCTAGACACAAAGATTTTCCAATATGTTCACCGTATCTCTGTGGGAATTTACTGTTACTGCGCGAGGCAGGATATTTTGACACAGGACAACTCATTCTCTTCTGGTTTGAGAGGCTTTGTTGCCCTTAGTCGTTTCATTTTCTAGTCATCTGCGGGCTGTGTCTGACTCTTTGTGACTCCATGGACTTGAGCCCGCCAGGTATTAAATATATCTCATAGATATATATCTATAATTTCCTCAAAGATAATATCCCTCAAAGACACTAACAGAAACATCTCTCATAGATAATCGCTGAACTACCTGTCTCTCTCTCTTAGTCGCTCAGTCGTGTCCGACTCTTTGTGACCCCATGGACTGTAGCTCTCCAGGCTCCTCTGTCCATGGCATTTCTCAGGCAAGAATACTGGAGTGGGTTGCCATTTCCTTTGACTATGTTCAAACCCATAAATAATTATTATTAAGAGAGCTATTGATGATCTATTATGTGTTGAGTGTTTATATAAGTTTCCATGGATTTTCCAAGGTAATGTTAATAAAAGCCAACAGTTTAAAGCTTTACTGTTGTATCATATTTTCTCTTACAACAGTCCTATGTGGTAGATATTATTAGTATATTCTGAGTAATTGTCAAGAGGCTAGAAGGCATTCAACTCTCAACCCAGACAATATGATGGAGAAATGGTGATAATCAGATGATTCTTGGAAAAAAATAATTTTGAAGGTGAAAACTGGCTTTAATCACAATCTCCAAGCATAAAGCTTAGGTCACAGTTAATTCTATTCTGGCCACTTAGATGCTGGACCCTGGAGACTAGATCCTCTCTAGACTATGATTTCAACACTGGTGATAGTCATGTATTTACTCTGGTGAAAATGCCTAAGGAAATAGGCCACTCGGTATTTAGAAAAATAGTTCTTATCCTGACACCTTTGAAAAAACAGCCCTTTAAGACAGAGGACATGTTTTGACATCTGTAAATTTTCTCCCTCGGCATCATTTCTGAACTGTGAGGTGTGTCTGAGGTATTGAGACTTAAGTTTTCACCTGGAAAATGCTTCATTGAGTCAGTCATTCATACAAAGAAGAGCAAATTCTTCTTTAAGCAAGGAATTCTGTAAACATAGTTTCCAAATATAGTTGATTCTGATACTTAAGACACACAATTTGTGAGACACAATTCTTTCAACACACACTATCCACTAGAAAGATGTATCCAGCTAAGAAAATACAGAGAGTGATTTTTTTTTTTTTAAAGGGAGAGAAAGAATAGAGGAGTAGTGGTCAAGAGTGAGAACAGGCATATAAAACAGAGAAAGACGAGAGGCAAGGAGAATGGAGATGGCACATGAGTCTTATAACCCACAACCAGGGCCAGGACTTCTTTACAAGCAAGTCAGGCAGAGCTTAGCTAGATGCTTGCACTCCTATGGTTTTGTTTTCCTTTGGTGCCCAAGATGACTAAACTTCTCAGTCTTTCACCCAGTTAGGTTGGGACTATACTCACCTTCTGGCCAGCTGGTGTAACAAAAATAGAAATGTTGCCCACACCTCTTCCTAAAAATTATCCTGAGACCCTCAGCTTATTCTCTTTCACTTCTACAGGACCTCAAAGACACAATTTTGAATGTCAGCCTGACATACTGGAACAAACAGAATCACTGAGACATCCCTTGGAAAAGAGTGATCAAGGAGATCCATCAGACCTGGGTCTGAATCTAACATGACCAAGAAATACACACTTACTGTTTTAAGCTTCTAAGATATTGGTGCTGTTTGGTACAGCACCAATATCTTAGAAGCTTAAAACAGTAAGTGTGTATTTCTTGGT
>NW_011494797.1:2283554-2305532 GCF_000754665.1 Bison bison bison | reverse complement strand
AACCCACAACCAGGGCCAGGACTTCTTTACAAGCAAGTCAGGCAGAGCTTAGCTAGATGCTTGCACTCCTATGGTTTTGTTTTCCTTTGGTGCCCAAGATGACTAAACTTCTCAGTCTTTCACCCAGTTAGGTTGGGACTATACTCACCTTCTGGCCAGCTGGTGTAACAAAAATAGAAATGTTGCCCACACCTCTTCCTAAAAATTATCCTGAGACCCTCAGCTTATTCTCTTTCACTTCTACAGGACCTCAAAGACACAATTTTGAATGTCAGCCTGACATACTGGAACAAACAGAATCACTGAGACATCCCTTGGAAAAGAGTGATCAAGGAGATCCATCAGACCTGGGTCTGAATCTAACATGACCAAGAAATACACACTTACTGTTTTAAGCTTCTAAGATATTGGTGCTGTTTGGTACAGCAGCCAGTAGTAATCACCCTGAGCAAAACAGCAAATGAATGGCACTGTCAGATTTGTGGTTTATGTAAGTCCCTCTGGTAATAGGTGGGGACGGGTCTGAGAATAAAAAGACTGAAGACAGGGCGACCAACTGCACTAATGCCAAGGAGGTACAGGCAAGACAGAGGAGCTGAGATGTAAAACTGCTGTTGAGGTAGAGCTAGCAAATATATTATATTATAGGTTTTTTTTTTTTTTTTTTTTAAAGGCAGAACTTAAAGATGGGTTGATGTCAGGATTAAGGGAGAGATCAAGAGCAACACCATGCATCTTAGTGAGAACCTTGAAGGATTTTGAGAGCTTGGAGTGAGAAATGATACTGAACAAGAGGCAGACTTAGTGGATATGAAATGTTCCATGTGAGACATGCTATCATCTTCACTGCACTTGTCATATCCATCACTTATTTCTGTGATAATTTCATTACAGGATTGTTTGACTGTAACACTTCATGAGAGTAGGAACCTTATCCATTTTGCATACCGTCCATTTCTATTATTAAGCCATTCTTGGAACTAAGTAGATATGCAACAAATACCTGTGAATGAACGAATGCAATCATGAGTGATGTGACAAGCAGCCAACTGAACATATAAAATTCAAGGAAATGGTCTGACTTGGAAAGTTAAAATTAGATCTCTTCAGCTTTAAACAGGGGAGATGGTATCCTGAATGTGGATGAAGTAGTCCTTGGGAAAAGGAGGGATGGAAAATGCTCTAAGTTGAAAAGAGCATGCAGGGTAAACAGGGGATGTATTCTTTTGTGGGAGGCTAAGAGGAAGGAAATGGTTCAGAAAAGGGGTTAGATTTGGTAAGAGTGTGAGGAGATCAGTATACTCCAATATAAGATGGGAATGGATTGACTTGAACATGGAGGGAGCACCTATCTTAGCTTAGAGGAAAGGAATTGAAAGAGTCAAGGGATAAATTAGTAAGCGACAAATTAACTTGAAAAGAGATGATATGGATGAGAGATTTATGGGAGGGGTCAGGTTTTGAGAGAGAAGGTCTCCTGGAGGAGGGCATGGCAACTTATCCCAGTATTCTTGCCTGGAGAATCCCCATGGACAGAGGAGCCTGGCAGGCTACAGTCATCGAGTCACAAAGAGTTGGACACAACTGAAGTGACCTCGCGGGCGTGTGTACACAGGTCTTGAGAATGGGGCAGGTTTGGACTAGTCATTGTGAAATAGACAAGTCAAAGAGATGGAGAAAACTCACAAGGTTTGTAGATAGCACCAAGGGCAGAGCTAGGATTAGGGACCATGAATTTGTGGACTGTGAAAATGGGAAGAACATGGGTAAAATTCTTCATTAATTTAGCAATATCTATTCAGCACTTTCCATTGTAAATCACTGTGCTAAGGGCAGAGACAAAGTATGTTAATGACGTTAGTTTTGCACTTATAGTGGCTGAGGCACAAACAATCTGTCATTTCAGTGAAAATAAAACGTATTAGCTGGTGGCATGTTGACAAAATTATTGGCCGTGTGAAAATTTTCCTTTTCAGCTTGTTGTTTTATTTCGGTGGTACACACAGGTTCCCTGCTTTATTTCTCAAATTAAAGCATTGGGTTTGTTCTCTCACTGACCTTCATTAAATAAATCACAGTGAACCTGACAGAGTCTGAAAACAGGGCTGATGAAATCAGGCCATGAGAGAGTCTGCATACTCCTCTGTCCTTCTGTGGCTCCATTTCCTTCCCAAAGCAGAACTCTCTCTTTACCTAGTCCCTTTCCCTCATAAGCTGATGTCCACATAAGCAGTCTGATGAATGTGTTAATTTAGCATCGCTGTGAGGCCGAGAATTTCCCTTAAAGATATTCTCAGTGTACTTGCCTGTATGGCTGGGAGAAGGTTGAGACGTCAGTTTTCTAGAGCCATCAGATTAGACCCCAAAAGTCCTGCCTGCTCAATACATATTTTAGGCCAGAGGTTGCTGACTGGTAAGAATATAAAAGCTAGTTTATTGTTTGATTTCTTTTTTCCCCCCAAAATGGAAGTCGCATCATGAAGATATTAAAGAGTTGACCAAATACACTGACTAGCAGAAAGGCTAAGAATCCACGCTTCTTTCACAACTAAATGTTTCCACTGGACATAATAAACTGGACAATGTGCATTTCCCACTGTAGCCTGGAGTATTATTGATTTAATTTTATCAAAATAGTTTGGTTGGTCTCTAAGGGGATGGTGGTTTTTCTTCAGAATACCAATGCTGCATACTATTGCCAAAAAAGTATTATGCTAGCCGTTCACTAATGACCTGATTTTCTATATTATTGAGTATTGTTTTGAGAATGTAAAGTGAAATTTCATGTTAACATATTCAATTTGCCAGGAGGTTTTGGGGGAAATTATTAAACTCCAGTGGAGATTTTTTTTGCCCTGCCTAACTTATCTACCTGCTCCATTAGTGAATCAACTTGAATGACCAGTCAATTATTCCAGTGAAAAAGCAGGAAGGTAATAATAGTCAATTAAACTAATTTCTAAATTTGCCTACTTGCTTTTACCAAGGTCATCCAACCAAACAAAAATTCAGAAATATTAATATTCCGTCTCCTGCTTATTAAATCGTCTCCGAGGGCTTAGGAGAAAGGAGTGTTGAACGCCAATCTGGGTTTTATCTTTTAAATCCTCCTCATCTACTTAACTGAATCCACTGTTAGGCTTATTAAAAAAGTGACAGCCTGGGTAACCCAAATAATGCAGGAAAGAATAGGATACTTAAACAGCTGAAGCAACTGCCTTTGATATTATGTTTATCTCTTCAGCACTAAATGATTATTTACACTGTTGGTTTATTCTCTTTCTTGGCATTGGAAGTTGCTTATATTCAATCCATGCATCATCCCCTGACATGGTTCTATCTATGGAAGCAGTGCTCAAGTGTGGGGGATGGAGAAAATCTTTGCAACACATACTTTCCTGTGTTCTTTCTCCATTAATATTATATTTAATTATTGAAATTGACACCATTGTAAGTTTAATTTAATTTTAAAGCATATTTGCATTATAAAATATTAATATGTAATTTCTATGCACATTATTTAGATTCTGCCTCCTCCATATCAATCTTTTGAATCCATGTATTTCACTGAATCCTCAGGGACTCTAACTTAGTCCAGGTCACCATTGTCATTTGATTTACAACCCCTTCAAACTTGAACCCCTTCCTCCAATTCATTCATGAAAAGTTCCATCATTCATGCAAAACTTTCTTATTACCTTCTATGTTAGATACAAGTTTAAGCACAGATCAGTAAGCAGTCAGGAAAAAAAAATCCCTGGGAGCTTACAAGGTGATCTTTCTAAATTGCAAATCTGTTTATATCATTCTCTTCCTTGATATATTTCAATGACTTCTCACAACACTAATAATAAATTCAAAACGTGTAAATGTGGTTTGAGGAGTCCTCAGGAACTGGTTCCTATTTATTTCTCTGTTCCCTTGATACATCAGATTTCCTAGTTACAAACAACAAAAGCTGACTCCAGCTCAAGTCATTGGCAAGGAGGTTATTGAAACCACAGAATATCTCCTAGAATTGTGGGTAGTTTGAGAACTGGGCATGAAGCTCAGTTTTGAGGAATAATGCCCCAAATCTCATTGCAGGATTGGCCTAATGTAGAAATTTCTGCCACCACCGATAAGCTCCAGATCTTGAACTGTTCTGGTACCACATAAGCCTCAGTATCTCAAAACTGCAACCACTACTAAGTCCATGCTAGATATACGTGCATAACACAGTGAGAAAAACACGGAGAGACTGATTAATCTTCCTCTCTCTTTCCTCATTGGCTGATGAATTGAAGTCTGGAATGGATATGTCTGACTGGTAGAGACTGGGCTGCATACCTGTACCTTAGCTAGAAGAAATATGAAAACACAAGCATCTACCATTTCAGTCCACTTAGAGAAGGGAGTTTTGCTTCCTACCAAGACTCATAAAGTGGGAAAATTCCCTAAACATGAAAATAGGTTTCAGATGATAGATAGACAGATGAATAAAATAGTGTTCCACATATTCCTCAAATTCTAAGCTACACAGACAAATATAACAGTGGAACCTGAATGAAGACCCTGAAAATGAACCCACACAAATATAGTCAACAACTTTGACAAAGGAGCAAAGGGAATACAATGCAGGAAAGGCCGTTTTTTTCAACAAATGATAGAACAACTGGATATCCACATACAAAAAAAAAAGAGAGAGAGAAACTAGACACAGACCTTATACTCCCCTCACTAAAATTAACTTAAAATGGTCCAAAGATTGAAGTATAAAACACAAAACTATAAAACCCCTAGAAGACAAAATAGGAGAGGATGGACCCCCCTGGTGGTACAGTGGACATGGGTTTGGGTGGACTCCGGGAGGTGGTGATGGACAGGGAGGCCTGGCACACTGCGGTTCATGAGGTCGCAAAGAGTCGGACACGACTGAGCCACTGAGCTGAACTGAACAGTGGATAAGAACTGGCTTGCCAACGCAGGGTTCCTGGCCCGGGAAAGACTCCATATGCCACGGAACAACTAAAGCCGTGCACTGCAGCTACTGAGCCCTTTTGTTGCAACTGCTGAAGCCCACACACCTAGAGCCTGTGCTCCACAACAAGAGAAGCCAGTGCCATGAGATCCCCACGCACTGCAGTGAAGAGTAGCCGCTCGCTCAGTGCAACCAGAGAAAGCCTGTGCACAGCCATGAAGACCCAGCAGAACCACAATAATTAATTAATATAATTTAAGAAAAAATCTAAATGTCCTTGGGTATGGTGATGACTTTTTAGATAATATGCTAAAGTCATGGTCCCCAAAATAATACTAATATAATTGATAAGCTGGACTTCATTAAAATTAAAAACCTCTGTTCCAAAAAAGACAATGTCAGAGTAATAAGACAAGCCGCAGAATGTGAGAAAATAGTTGCAAAAAATACATCTGATAAAGGACTGTTATGTAAAATATACAAAAACTGTTAAAACTCAACAATAAGTAAACAAACAACCCAATTGAAAAATAGGCCAATGATCTTAACTGATACCTAACCAAAAGAAATGCATAAATAAGCATAGAAAAGATGCTGCATACCATATACGATCAAGGAAATGCAAACTAAAAAAAAATGATACCACTATAGACCTACTTCAATAGCCAAAATCAGGCCAACAACAACAACAACAACGTCAAAGGCTGGTGAGGATATGGAGAAATGGGAACTCTCATTCAGCACTGGTGAATGCAAAACAGCACAACAGTCAACTCAGAAGACAATTTAGAAGTTTCTAACAAAACTAAATAAACATGCTCTTACTATATAATCCAGCAATCTTACTCCTTACTATTTACCTAAGGGAATTGAAAACTGAAATCTACACAAAAACCTGCACACAGCAGTTTTGTTTATAATTGCCAAAGCCTGAAACAACCAAGCTGTCCTTCAGTAGGCGAATGATAAATAAACTGTGGCACAACCAGACAATGAGCTAAATAGCAATGCTATATAGTATTCAGTGCTAAATAGTAATAACCCTATCAAGCCACAAAATGACATAGAGGAAATTTCAATGCATATTACTAAGGGAAAGAAGTCAATATAAAAAGGCTACACGTTGTACGATTACAACTATATGACATTCTGATAAAGGCAAAACTACGGAGATAGTAAAAAGATCAGCAGTTGCCAGGGACTGTGATGGAGAAAAAAAGGAATAGGCAGAGCCTAGAGGATTTTAGTGCAGTAAAAATACTCTATATGAAGCCATAATGATGGATACATGTCATTGAACACTTGTCCAAACCCATAGAATATACACAATTATGAGTGAACCCTAGTGTAAACTGTGGTCTTTGGGTGATTATGGTGTCAGTGCAGATTCTTCAGTTGTCAAATGTCAATTCCTGTGTGAGGGCGGGGGAATGTATGGGAAATTTCTCTACCTTCAATGTTGTTTGTGAACCTAAAACTGATCTAAAAAAAAAATCTTAATTAAAAAAAAAAAAAAAAAACTAAGCTGCATCCACATTCTAGGCCCATGTCTTCTGGGTCTCCTTTCTTTTTATTGGATCACTCATATGCATGTGTGGGAGTCAGTTTTAACACTGAGTTCTTCTAAGAAGTCTCCTCCGATTCTCCCTAGACACCTTTAGATCAGGGTTGCACAAATTATGGTCCAAAGATGAAATCTGGCCCATTGCCTGAGTTTGTAAATATGGCTTTATTTGAACACAGGCACACTTGTTGACATCTTGTATGTGGCTGCTTTTACATGGTTGAGCATTTGAGATGTGGACCATAATGACCTACAAAATGTTAAATATTTACTACCCAACCCTTTACAGAAAAATAGGCAAATACTTCTGTTTTATGCTCCCATGACATTGTATTAATCCTAACATAATTTTTCTCATGTTTTATGTAAAATCCTTACTAGGCACCAAGCATTAAGGGCAAGAATAGATGTGTCTTGAGAATTACCAAACGTTCAATATGTGCCTAATATGTTCATGTTATGTGAATGAATTTGGAACTTAAAGTGTGGGCCAGCTTCACAGGGGGTCAACAATTGGATTGTAAACACCACAAAAATTTCAGCTGGACTGGGACAAGATGGATAAAATTGATTTTACCAGAACTTCTCTCAAAGAGACTATTTGGAAGAAACACTTAGATAAGCCATTTGGGCTGAGGAAATGGGACCACTCCTTGCATCTGTGGGTGTTGCTAGGTGGTATCTAAGGAATGTCAGTCCAGTTCTACAGCACTGTCCTTATGCTAAATGCCACAAACCCGCTAGAACACGATTCACTCCCTCCTCCATCCTCCTTTCAGCTAGCACCCAGCTTCTGCCCCAAATGAACACGGAGCTAATATTTGATAAACATAGGCTTGAAGGCTCTCCAAAATCCTAATCTTCCTCAAAGCCCTCACGTGTCTCAAACAGATTATAAATCGTGAATGCAGTTTTTCATAAATGAAACAGCTAATATGACCTGTAAGAATCTTAGTTCTGTATCCACAATCATCAGGATCATGTTGGTTTTAAATTGTGGGTTGAGACTTAGTAGTGTACTAGGAAATGACATTTTGTTGATGAAATAGAGTGAAAAGAATAATAGATTAGGAAGACACAAAAAGTATCTGCAATTAGAATTCATGACACATTTGTTCAGGTCATACATGTTTAAATAAACTCATGTGTGTACTGAATCAGAATGTATATTTTATACTATGGGTCTTTGTCAAAAACTTTATAGTCACTGATCTTTTTCTTCCTTTTTAATGTTGGTATAACAGCAGTGTCTATCAAGTTATAGTAACCTGACATGAAGGATACTGTCTAGCTCCAAAGTGTTCTAATAGGGTGAAATAAGGGCAAGGAAAGGTGAGAAGACACAAAGCATCCCCCAACTCCTTTAAGATCGGTCAGGAGTTGAGTGATATGTTGATGGACCAGTAGCAACAGCATCACCTAGGAGTCCTGCTAGACCTACTAAATTAGCATCTTCATTTAAATAAAATCTCTAAGTGATTTTTGCTTGCTTGCTTGCTTCGCTTCAGTTGTGTCCGACTCATTGCGACCCTATGGACTGTAGCCCACCAGGCTCCTGTGTCCGTGGGATTCTCTAGGCAAGAATACTGGAATGGGCTGCCATGCCCTCCTCTAGGGGATCTTCCCGACCCAGGGATTGAACCTGCATCTCTTATGTCTCCTGCATTGGCAGGTGGGTTCTTTACCACTAGCACCACCTGGGCAGCCCCTGAGTGACTCTGAGCAGTGGATGGTGTTACTCTTCTGCTCACATCGCTCAGATACTTTCATTATTTTTGCAGACATCAGCTACCAGTTTGCTATTAAACCCAACATTCAGTGCCTCTTCTACCTGCAGGCTGTTAGATCAAACTTTGCCTATGAACCAGGCATACCCAAAGATTTAAGAACATACTTCCCACCTGGGCAACCCTTTGTCAATGATGGACAGGTGAGGGGACTGAATAATACTCCATCACTCCATCCCTTACAGCTGAAGTATGAACTATGTTTTTGCCATGATTCTCCCTGAGGACTGACCCCAGCTTACTTTTTGAATACTTTGCTTGGTGTCACAACTCAGGCTGACCTCTTTCCCTGTACTTCTTCAGTATTACCACTAGGTTTGGCTGGGAACGTATTCTAATAAATCATTTTCACCTGGATCTTTATCACACTGCCTGCTATCGCAAAATCCAGCTGAGATACATGGCAAGGTAGAGTTCACAAGTAAAAATCTAATAAATAATTTTCCCCTATTTTTGCTCAACCCTGTTATTTATCAAGTGGTAGGATATGTAAATGTCCTAGATTCACAGTATATTCAGACACAAAAAAAGGGGATTTTTAAAAGTTGCTGACCAGCTGATCCATGTTGTTGTACAGTAGAAACCAACACAACATTGTAAAGCAATTATCTTCCAATTAAATATAAATTAAAAAAAAAAGAAAAAAGTTTCTGACCAGGATTTCTTCTTCTTCCTACCAAGACAGAGCAACAGGGACTAAATTTACCCTTCCCTTCATATAACTGAAACAAACAAACAAAAGCAGATACTAATATACGAAATAATGATTTTCAAGGCATTTGATATCAGGTTACAAAGGAGAGAGATCTCCAAGAAATAACAAAGAGGTGAATCTTGGGACTTCCCCAGTAGTTAAGAATTTTTCTTGCAATGCAGGCGACACGGATCCCATCCCTGCTTAGGGAACTAAAATCCTACATGACCCAGAGCAACCAATCCTAGGCACTGTGACTACTGAGCCTGAACGTTCTGGAGCCCGTGTGCCGCAACTGGAGAGTCAGTGTGCCACAGCCGCATGACACAAGGAAGATCCCTCGTGGTGCAACTAAGACCTGACCCAGCCAAATAAACAAATATATTTTATAAAAGAAAGTGGTGAGTCGTGTAAGTGCCCCAGTTTCCTGCCTTTGGAAAGGGCTTCCCTGGTGCTGGGTTGGTAAAGAATCCACCTGCCAATGCAAGAGACTTGGGTTCAATTCCTGGGTTGGGAAGAACGCCTGGAGAAGGCAATGGCAACCCACTCCAGTAGTCTTGCCTGGGAAATCCCAAGGACAGAGGAGCCTGGTGGGCTATAGTCCATGGGGTCGCAAGAGTCGGACACAACTTAGTGACTAAACCGCCACCACTCAGGCTGCCTTTCAAGGAGGGGCAACCTAAGCAGAGGTGTATGGGTGGGGTCCCTGATAGGAGAGAAGAGACGATCAGGAGGCCAAGGCAATTAAAATTTACAAGGAAGATACTGAGAGTGGAGAGCTGCACAGAGAGAGGAAAATGATACCAAATGTCTCTACAGCAAGAATAAAGGGCACTGGAACTGGGAACTGCATGGATAAATATTTAAGATTTGTTCTTATTACTTAAAAAGGTGATGACAAAAATAGAGGGAATTTTATTATGTATAGAGCTATAGTACATAAAAACATTTTATCATTTCATTTAAGTATTAAAACCCTTTAAGTTTCCTTGTCTATTTGATTTTTTCAGAAATTGACATCTACTGGAAATGAGATTCTGTAACACCATTCTGGTTTTTGGAATTCTGATCATTCTGTATTTCCCACAAAAAGAGTACATCTTACTTTCTCTTTGTTTTATTATTACAATGAATTACCACCTCATTTTAAAATTAATATTCTCTTGAACAAGAAAAATTTGTCAAAAGTCCCCAAAAGAGGTGATTTAAAAATCTTTGATCTAATTAATGACCTGCCTGACTTTCTTTACACTTTTAAGATATATGGACTTTTTTCTCCAAGAAACCTGCAGCTGGAATGGTTTTCTTCTTAGTATCCATAAATATTTAGAAAGTTCAATTATCATGGTTAAAATTGCTAGAGCTGGCTTATGCTTAATCATTTAAAATATTGATTTGCTTAGATGTTCTTAGATAAAACTTTATCATTAAGAGTTGAACGTAATGTTTTTTTCATAATAGACTTTTAACACCAAGGAATAAACGAACCTTTATGTAGATAAGCAGTTTTCTCAGTCTTCTTTCTCTTAACTGAAAGAATTTGTTACCAGGGAAATTTTTGTTCCTAATTTTCCCCAAATTCATAGGAAACATTTAACACAATGAAAATGTTTTAGGACTTCTCCAAGAATTATTCCATATGAAAATAACAGAATGTTCAAATAAAATGTTTAATACATAAAATATCTCAACATCTATAAGAATTTATAGTTAATCATACATTAATTGCATGAGTTATATATGCCACACAATTGTTGCATCATACATATGAGGTTTTCCCATTTTGTGCTTATTTTCTATAATTTTGCAGCTTTTTTTAAATTAGAGATAAAGATTTAACTTTTAAAATTAGTTCATTTACTTTTCTCTCAGAAAGCAGCTTGTTTGTATGCTTGAGTACACAAAGAACACTATGGAACCAGTCAATTACAAGAGCATAAAAATAAAAATTAAAAAAAAAAATTCTAATCACTTTGATAAGGTTACCTCTACCTGTAATAAAAGGTAAAGTTTAAGAAAAATAGCAAGTACATAGAAATACAATTTTATCAGAACTTTAGAATTTTAGTTCTCTATACATTTCTGAGAAAAAAAAAATCAGTGCAAAATATTTTTAGCAAAGTGACTTTAGAAGGTTAAAAACGAAGATTTAAATTCAAATGAATTCAAGATATAAGGTCAAAAGCAAATTTGTAATTTCAACTATTATTTTTCAGAATTTAAAAAGATAACTAATTAAAATTAAGGGACTAAGTAAAGTCAGATTTAACAGGTAAGAAAATCTGCATTTTACTTAGAGAATTATGTTTATTTAGTATTATAGTTTTTATCATAGGAAGATATTACCTTTTCAAACCCTCCATAATGACATTGGTTTGTGGGACAGTAGTGGAAAAGTTTTCAGGTATATAGCATTTCAATTGATCATTTTGCATAAATTCTGATTAAGAAAATTGATAAATACCAATTCCTACTACTTAGAGTCACTGATGAACAAAATGTAATAGCTGTTATAAAATTTTAGTCATCTTCTTATCTCAAGTATCTTTCTTCACCAGATTCCTTAGCAGGCCTTGTTGTTTTTTGTTTTTATTAAAACTACATTTTTAGTACCTAGTAGTGGTAGCGTTGAGGAGAAGGCAATGGCGCCCCACTCCAGTACTCTTGCCTGGCAAATCCCATGGACGGAGGAGCCTGCTAGGCTGCAGTCCATGGGGTCGCGAAGAGTCAGACACGACTGAGCGACTTCACTTTCACTTTTCACTTTTGTGCATTGGAGAAGGAAATAGCAACCCACTCCAGTGTTCTTGCCTGGAGAATCCCAGAGACAGCGGAGCCTGGTGGGCTGCCGTCTGTGGGGTCACACAGAGTCGGACACGACTGAAGTGACTTAGCAGCAGCAGTAGCAGCAGTGGTAGCGTTGAAGAGGGCATGGCAAACCACTCCAGTATTCTTGCCTGGAGAATCCCCATGGACAGAGGGGCCAGGTGGGCTGCAGTCCAAGGGGTTGCAAAGAGTTGGACACAACTGAGGGACTAAGCACGGCACAGAACAGTTGTAGCGTTAGTCACACAATCGTGTCTGACTCCTAGCCCAAGAGGCTCCTCTGCCCTTGGAATTCTCCTGGCGAGAATACTGGAAATTGAAAGTGAAAGTTGATAAGTCATGTCCGACTCTTTGTGACCCCACGGACTGTACAGTCCATGGAATTCTGCAGGCCAGAATACTGGAGTGAGTAGCCATTCCCTTCTCCAGGGGATCTTCTCAACCCAGGAACCGAACGTGGGTCTCCTGCATTGCAGGTGGATTCTTTACCAGCTGAGCTATCAGGGAAGCCCAAGAAAACTGGAGTGGGTTGCCATTTCCTCCTCCAGGGTATCTTCCCACCCAGGGATCGAAACTGCATCTTTTGTGTCTCTTGCATTGGCAGGTGGATTCTTTACCACTAGAGGCACCTGGGAAGTTCTTTTATCACCTATTATAAAATGGATATTTGGTTAGTTCCTGTGAATATATAGTTAGTACCTGTAAATATAAATATATATTCTTTAATGTGTAAGTATGAACAAAGTGCAAAAGGTAATTTTTTAAAATTTGAAACCATTTATTCAAATATAAAATGAACAGATACCAAGGATTTTATTTAGTTCATTAATTAATGATTGCCTGTAAGATGTTAAAGCAGGTGAAAAGAATAATTTGAACAACAAAGGAGAATTTGATGTAGATGTTAATGTAGGTAGATATGCAGACATTCAAGAATGTTTGAATGACTGTTCACAGAAGCAAAGTTAGAGGCATAAAACATAATCTTTGGCATATAACTTTCTGGGCTTCCCAGGTAGCATTAGTGGTAAAGAACCCCCCTGCTAATGCAGGAGATGTGAGTTCAATCCTTGGGTCAGGAAGATCCCCTGGAGGAGGGCATAGCAACCCATTCAGTATTCTTGCCTGGATAATCCCATGGACAGAGGAGCCTGGCGGGTTACAGTCTGTGGGATTGCAAAGAGTCAGACATGACTAAAGCAGCTTAGCACAGCATAGTACATATAACTTTCTATTGGGCAAATATCAATTGTATCTTTTGTGGGAAAACACATTTACATTTCAATGAACAAGAATAATTTGTATTACTATCAGTTTTCAACCACTTAAAGGGCACACAAAGGCACAGGCCTGATTCCATAAACAGCATATTAGCTAGACAACCAACCAAAGAAAGTTCTTTTAGTTGGAGACATCACAGTCTAATTGCTAAAAACCACCCAGAAATTGGGAAATATTGCATAGTCATACAGAGAGGTCAAGGCCTTTCTCTATTGGAGGCACACAGACACGTGGATACCGGACAATAGAGAGCATACAGCTTCAGTTTTACAATGTTTGGCAAAGGTCCAAAGTAAATACAGAAACACAAAAACTCATTCATTGATCCAGATCTTTAAGAGTTGTTCTCATTATCAGTCACCAATAATTTCTTAATTGATTTGAGCATAAAAACAGACCAAAAAAATAAATGCAACCAGAGACTTTCACGCTAGATTCTTTGTCTTTTCTCATTCATCAGAGAATATATTTCCATTATCCGTCAGAGTATTAGAAAATCACCATAAAATCAATTTTCTAATTATTATCATCATCAATAAGGAATAAATTATTGTACTAGTATACATAGGCACATACTCCCCGTCCCCAAATACACAACTAGTGGAGAGTCACAACATAATGAAAGAGTGTCAGCTAATTTAAAATTTTATCTCCACTTGTAATGTCCCCTGGGAACCAAGGAAATCATGTACAGGAACTAAATAGTCCATGAGATACACTTCTCCCAAAACCTAGCCTTGTGACATGAATCCATTGCCTGTATCTGTGGGCCCTTCAAAATGGTTCAAATATAGTTTTAAAAAATCTACACCTGTGACTCTCATACAGATATAAAATGTTCTATTTAGTTTATTAACAACAGAATCAGGAAGATTTTGAAAACTGGTTTGATAGAGAATCGAAATTTATCTCTCATCAATAAAGCTGAAATTGAATTCCTAATAGGCAAAAAAAAATGGTTTAATACCCTGTAGAACAATATAATGTAATGTTTGAAATCATCTATTCTATAAGGCAGAAATCAATTGTATCTCTACTGAACAAATTTTATTTGTATTTCTATGGACAATAATTGTTTGCATTTCTGTAAATGTTCTACAGTTTACATTTATCAGATAATCTAGCAGACCCTCCAAGTTGCCCTGCTATGAGACATCTTCAAAGGGTCAGCTAGAAAATGCCAGCGTTACATTGAAAATTTACCCAGAAATCTTCTGTTGCTCATTTTCAAATCTTTCACAGTTTTTCCTAACAGAGTCAAAAAGAGAAGGCAAAGTATTGATTCATGAAAGAAAAGGTAGCAAAGACAGGTGATGAAAATTCATTAAAATGCTAAGGAAATGCTAAGAAGATAAAGTTGAATAAAACATAGTGTCATGAAAGGGTGCCAAGATTCCAGGAACATTGGAAGCCCAGTATAGTTGAAATGTGAGGTTTCTGTAAAGAAAAAAGAACCCTGGAGAGGGTCACTGAAGCCAGATTTTGAAGCAACATTAATATCACTCTTTTAAAGTAGTAAATAATGTTATGATTGTTGGGTATTTTTCCCCTCAAAGATGATTCTGCTGTTGCTATAGAGAGTGATGTGAAGTTAGGATCCAACGGAATCAAGGAAAAAGGTGAAGTTCTGGAATGATGCCGTGTTGGTGGGGATGGAAAAGAAATGTCAACAAAAGAGTGCTTTCAGAAACACGATCTGAGAATCTTTTGCGTAAAGGGACTAAAGCCATTTTTACCCTTGGTTATTTGCTTCTTTAAACTCAGAGTTGAGATAGCTTTTTTTCATCTTGGGTTATTGTCTTAGCCAATAGTATCACGGATTTGAATTTAGTAAGTCAAATTTGGGTACCAGATGACTTGTGCCTGATTATTATTGTCTTAGCCAATAGTATCACAGATTTGAATTTAGTAAGTCAAATTTGGGTACCAGATGACTTGTGCCTGATTTAAATGCCTATGTGAGAAGCTGCCATTAGATAATTTCCAAAAGGGCATCACTATAGCCTGGAGTAGTTTAGACACAATTAGCATAGTTATACAGCAAAAATTATTTTACACTCAGAATACATGTACCCAAATTTTAAAAGTAGCACAATACAAATTAACAGATTCCAGAATTGCATCAATACAGTCTTATTCATAATAAGAAAGAAAGATATGACAGTCTTTCATGAATATATAGTAAGATTATGAATTCAGTATCATTTTTCTTCTTTTTAAAATCTTTGTTTTAGAAATTTGGACTTTTTTTTTTTCTTATAGAAGCTTGGCATGCATATTAGAAACTTCACAATTTATGTTGGTTACTTCTGTAACAATAGCCTGATAGTATAATATACTCCCATCTATTTCTTTAATTTGTCATAAATATGTGAGCTTATATATCAATCTTTAAAAAAATAGGCAACTGTCACAACTGTATGCCTTTTTTCATCAGGTAGAGAATTATGCTCTGACACAAATGACATTTTTCTGCCTCCCCCAGAATATTTTTAACTGAGAACTCATGGGGGAGATTATAGTAATAAAAACACAGCCTAGCAATGAATTTATTATAGTAGATATTTTATTATAAAGATGTTAAGTCAGGAGAAATGGTTTATGATACTGCTGATTCTTAAAATATGAACAATTTTCTCCTCCCTGATTTTAGCTAAGTCTGATAAAAAAAGACAAGGAGAACATGGTGAAAATGTAGAGTTATTGCTATTCTTTATTTCTTAGATCTTCAATCAGGAATTTAGTATGTGACTTTGAAATATAGAGCACATTTTATTAAAATAATTTTTATCATTGAACTCTCCCATCACACAGATTCTCTTTGTGATAAGAAAATGAATTTTGATTTTGGCAACTGGCAGTGAGATGTATTAACCGGTTTGTTCTGTATTAACAGATAAACTGACTTTACATTAGAAAGAAAAATTTGTGAGGTTATTTAACTAGCAATCTATATCACAGAGGGCAAATATGTAGTGAGAATTCCACTGCTCACCTAACCTTTTCCATGACAGACATTACTAATCTAGCAACACACTTTTTCTCTAAGGCTGGCAATGACCTCAGAGTCCTCTTCAAATCACTTTGAGTTAGCACATAATAGAAAAGCTATTTGCCAGCCCTGATTTAATGTTCTAGCAGGAATCAAATAATTTAACTATGAACATTTTATTTCGAATAGTATTAACTTCCACTGTAGTATAGTTTGCTATGTCACTGATGTGGCTAAACTATGGGGGAAAATAAATGGTAGTCAAAACAGCTATAATAAGATGTAAAAGTTAATGTATAATAATAATAATAACAGCATTCAGTCACATATGTTTCTTGTTATTGATACTTCTTATAATTTTCCAAAGATATGGATAATTTCTTTCCCAAATATTTGTAATGGTGGTGTTAATAGATTGATACACTTGTACAGTGTCAAGCTTTTGTGTAATTAGTTTAAGATGAAGAATTCTCAGGCCTACAGGATGTATTTACCATGAAAACTAAATAAGAACAAGAAATCAAAGCACTTTATACACTATATATATATCTATATATGATACATATATAAATTGTGTTAGTTGTTTATCTTTCTGAACATGTAAATTTACCACAGCAGAGGCCAAGCTTCTGAATCCTTAGACTTCTACAATGATTCTAAACATAAAAATAGTCAAAAAGATAGAACAGGCAAAAGATAAAAGGTTTTCTAGAATGAAGATACCATTTTTGACATTGAAAATATGAATTGATTCTTGCAACATGGTGTGGTGGTAAGAGGAGTTCCAGTTTTGATTTATGTCTACTTTATGGGGTGTTTTGGAGAAGGCAATGGCACCCCACTTCAGTACTCTTGCCTGGAAAATCCCATGGACAGAGGAGCCTGGAAGGCTGCAGTCCATGGGGTCGCTGAGGGTCGGACACGACTGAGCGAATTCACTTATGGGGTGTTTAAGTATCAGGGTAATTTTAGTTACTCAATAAATATTATCTGCCATTCTTCCTTTTTTCTATGAAAACTAGACTATAAGCTCTTGGAAAGAAAGAAGCATATCTATATTATGTTTAAATATTCATACTTAGGATAGATAAAACTAATCTTGATACAAGACTTGGGGAAGGAATGAACTGCTGATTAGTTCACCTAGTGGGAGATTAAGGAATGATGTCCTGATTGATTGCAATGTCTGTGTTTGCCTGATGCTAATAGTAGAGTTGATATGGGGTTTTTAATTGGTTTGAAGAGAGGATCAATGCAAGGCACCTGAAAGTCTGGGGACTGTGCATATCCTTGCCAACAAACTTACCATATTCCTTGAATTTTAATTCTAATAGTGTGCACAATTCATTTGCAAAATTAAGGCTCTCCTTCTGACCCTTAACACTCTTCTGAAAATCTAAAATTAGTTATTATTCTAATTTAGATTTCATTTTCTAAAAGGTTATGATAATTTCATTGATTTTGAATCAAAATTAATATCATACTTTAAAGTGTAGGAAACGGATGATCTTAGATTATTTTCCAAGGCAGTAGTCAAGACACTGGGCTTCCCAGCTGGCTGAATGGTAAAGAATCCGCCTGCCAATGCAGGAGATGCAGGAGACCCGGGTTTGATCCCTGGGTCAGGAAGATCTCCTGGAGGAGGAAATGACAACTCACTCCAGTATTCTTGCCTGGAAAATTCCACGGACAGAGGAGCCTGGTGGGCTACAGTCCATAGGGTAGGAAAGAGTCAGACATGACTGAGCACACACACACACATACACAGTCAAAACACGAGTGTTTCTTCTGTCATGCCAGTTAAAGTACTAAACTCTACTGCTGTTTTTAGATATTAAAATTTTCTCCAAAACATATTGAAAGAGATTCAAAAGGTTCAAAATTACCTTAGTTCTCGGTCTAGTTTGTGGGTACATGAAGCAGATGGTGAGTGTTAAGGAGGTCAAGCTAAACACATCAAGTTGATCATTTTAAGTATTCTCAGGTATACTAGTTTCCCAAGTCCTAACTGAGGGCCAATTGTAGTTAAGACCTTTTTCTATGGGCTGGAATAATCAAATTTAATAAGCAAACCCAAAAGCTCTGGGTTTTTTGAGCCACTAGTCCTTCGTCTAGTCAAGGCTATGGTTTTTCCTGTGGTCATGTATGGATGTGAGAGTTGGACTGTGAAGAAGGCTGAGTGCCAAAGAATTGATGCTTTTGAACTGTGGTGTTGGAGAAGACTCTTGAGAGTCCCTTGGACTACAAGGAGATCCAACCAGTCCATTCTGAAGGAGATCAGCCCTGGGATTTCTTTGGAAGGAATGATGCTAAAGCTGAAACTTCAGTACTTTGGCCACCTCATGCGAAGAGTTGACTCATTGGAAAAGATTCTGATGCTGGGAGGGATTGGAGGCAGGAGGAGAAGGGGACGACAGAGGATGAGATGGCTGGATGGCATCACTGACTCGATGGACGTGAGTCTGAGTGAACTCCAGGAGTTGGTGATGGACAGGGAGGCCTGGCGTGCTGTGATTCATGGGGTCGCAAAGAGTCGGACACGACTGAGCGACTGATCTGATCTGATCTGATCTGAGTCCTTCTAATAAAGTGTGCCAAAGTCACCTTTTAAGTGTGACCAGCCCCTGTTTTGATTGCCAATTGCCAATCCATGTGACATAAACTGTAATGGCATATATTTGTATTAAATGTTTTATACAAATTAATTAGATTGAAGTGGTATTCCCTCAAGAAATAACAGTAAGACCTAAATTTTTAAGTATGCATGAAATTTAAAAAATGAAGGCATTGATCTCTGTACTTGTTTATTCTTCTTGAGGACTTCTACTATTCTACTTTTACTCCTTATTCAATTTTTTTTTAAGAAAACATTTAAGTTCTAAAAGTTCTCAACTCAACAGGGCACTAGATGGGAGGCTCCTGAGGACAGAGACACAGCCTGTGTTTTCACCATTTCATAACACATTTCTAGCCCAATACGTGTGGAGAAGGCAATGGCACCCCACTCCAGTACCTCTTGCTTGGAAAATCCCATGGATGGAGGAGCCTGGTAGGCTGCAGTCCATGGGGTCGCTAAGAGTTGGACACGACTGAGCAACTTCACTTTCACTTTTCACTTTCATGCATTGGAGAAGGAAATGGCAACCCACTCCAGTGTTCTTGCTTGGAGAATCCCAGGGACGGGGGAGCCTGGTGGGCTGCCGTCTGTGGGGTCGCACAGAGTCGGAAACGACTGAAGTGACTTAGCATAGCATAGCCCAATATGTGATGTAGACATTCAATAAATTTTTTGGATAAATGGTTGAATAGATAGCCTATATAGAAGAATCAAAGCAGTAAGAAATTGTGGAGTTGGTGACAGACTGAGGAAGACTACCATGACATTTCCTGGACCTAAAGGACGAATGTCAGAGACAGAATTGCCTGTAAACGTGGGCAAGCAGAGACCCTCGCTGTTCACCTTCCCAAACCACAGGAGGGGCCCTGGGCTTTGATGTGTCTTTAAAAAGATTTTTGAGGTTTCCCTCTAATCCCTGGGATGACCAGGGCTAGCATATCCCTTTGGGTAGGGTGACCCAAGATTGGACGTGGACATGCATAGGCCCTGACTGACTGCCCCTTTCTCCTGTTTGGTGTGCTCACCCAACTCACATCCGCACTCTCTTGCTTGTCCACGTGTGCACATATGCCCGAGGGCACACAGACGTGGGGTGGACCAGGTGCTTCTAGTTGTGTGAGAACCTGCACCTGTAGGATCATTCTGAGGTTAAGACAGCTGATTACATTTACTGGAGATTTGTTCCCTATTTGTTCCCTTTGGTTTTTTATTATTTTTAAATTTTTTTTAAATTTATTTTTAATTGGAGGATAATTGCTTTACAATGTTGCATGAGTTTCTGCTGTACAAGAGCAAAAAGTGAATCAGCTATATGAACACATATATCCCCTCTCTCTTGAGCCTCCCTGCCCCCCACATCCCAGCCCTCTAGGTCATTACAGAGCATCACAACACAGCTGAGATCCCTGTGTTCTATAGCAGCTCCCCATTAGCTATCTATTTTATACATGATAATATATTTATATATAAATACACTATATATAAAAATATTTTTATATAAATACAAATATTTATTTGTATGAATAAATAAATATAAATAAATAAATGAAGGTAAAACATTCAGAAAATAAAGATCATGGCATCCAGCCCCATCACTTCATGGCAAATAGATGGAGAAATAGTGGAAACAGTGGCAGACTTTATTATTCTGGGCTCCAAAGTCACTGCAGTTGGTGACTGCAGCCATGAAATAAAAGACGCTTGCTCCTTGGAAGAAAAGTTATGACCAACCTAGACAGCATATTAAAAAGTGGAGACATTACTTTGCCAATAAAGTGCCATCTAGTTGAGGCTATGGTTTTTCCAGTAGTCATGTATGGATGTGAGAGTTGGATTATAAAGAAAGCTGAGTGCAGAAGAATTGATGCTTTTGAACTGTGGTGTTGGAGAAGGCTCTTGAGAGTCCCTTGGACTGCAAGGAGATCCAACCAGTCCATCCTAAAGGAAATCAGTCCTGAATGTACATTGGAAGGACCGATGTTGAAGCTGAAACTCTAATACTTTGGCCACCTGATGTGAAGAGCTGACTCATTTGAAAAGCCCCTGATACTGGGAAAGGTTGAAGGCAGGAGGAGAAGGGGACGACAGAGGATGCGATGGTTGGATGGCATCACGGACTCAACGGACATGAGTCTGAGTAAACTCCAGGAGTTGGTGATAGACAGGGAAGCCTGGCGTACTGCAGTCCATGGGGTCGCAAAGAGTTGGACACAACTGAGCGACTGAACTGAACTGATTTATATATAAATACACTACCATGTATACCATTGAATATATATATCAATGCTACTTTCTCAATTCATCCCACTCTCTCCTTCCCTCCCTGTGTCCACAAGTCCTTTCTCTACATCTGCGTCTCTATTTCTGCCCTGCAAATAGGTTCATCGGTACCATTTTTCTAGATTGCATATATATTCATGTTCCCTTCTAAGAGCCCTGAGAATCTCAGGCTGCAGTTAGTGCTCCACTGCAATTCAAGAGCCTGAGAACAGCTGTCCAGGCAGTGGCCGTATGGGGAGTGCTGGGAGCAGGGGTCTTCCTGGGAGGGGCCAGGGACAGGGCTGGCCTGGAACCAAGCTGAGATGCAGGAGAAACTCACAAGGGTGAAGGCCACTTGTGCTCTGGGCTGAAGGCAGAAGTGGCAGGTGTTCTGGGTCTTCTGTGATTCGGTCTCGATCCACTTCATACCTCCTGTATTATACCCACTCCCTTTCTTTCAACTTTCTGGGGTCTTCTTTCTGGGATCATCAGGGGGTCACAACCTCAGAAGAAGAAAGGGCAGCAGGAAAAGTCAATGTGTGAAGTAGACCAGTAAGGACAGAAAGGGGAGTGGGAGGGTGGCCGAGCTTGAATGCAGACATTGACCAAGAGAGGCTGTATAACTCACTGCAGCTCCAGCCAAATGGGGGCCTCGTTCTGCCAGATGTTTGGAACTTTCACGAAAAGCACACACTTTAAATTTCTTTCATAATATTAATTGGTGCTCTTTCAAATTATTTAAAGGCCAACAAAGCACATGTGTGTGCCAACACTGTCCCCAAGACTGCTGTTTTGTGTTTTAGAAACTCACATATTCAAATAGCTGATTTAATTCCTCTGTATTTCCTGAAAGCAGTTCCCTAAGTACCTTCTTGGAGAAGGCAATGGCAGCCCACTCCAGTACTCTTGCCTGGAAAATCCCATAGGCGGAGGAGCCTGGTAGGCTGCAGTCCATGGGGTCGAGAAGAGTCGGACATGACTGAGCGACTTCCCTTTCA